>NC_057808.1:313535542-313863557 GCF_018294505.1 Triticum aestivum | reverse complement strand
AGAGAGAGGGAGAGAGAGATTGAGCGAGTGTAGCCCGCCATGAGGTCGAAAGAGTGGGGAGGCTTGGATGGACTGACCTAGATAGACAATCTGCGTAAGAGAGTATAGAGTGTGTCGATCGAGGCCCGAACAGGGAGATATATCATTTGTGTGTGAAAGAAAACGAGGTTAATCGAGACTCAGACAAAGAGAGCGAGATTGAGCGAGTGTGGCCCGCCGTGCGGAAGAAAGAGTGAGACAGTCTCGAGGTAGTGACCTAGATAAACAACGTGCGTGCGTGCGCACGAGAGGTTGGGGGGCTAGATAGGCAATGCATGTATCTAGTGAGAGAGGGTGGGAGGGAGAGAGAGAGAGAGGGAGAGCTCGGCATGGGGTGCAATGGCGGGTGTGTGAGGTAAATGCATTTGGTAACAGAGTGGAAAAGGGGGGTTGTGTAGTTGAGAGAGTTAGAGATCGAAACATGGAGAGAAAGAATGAACGTGTGTTGGAAACTGATAGCTTCCTAAGGTGGTTAGGAGAGGAAGATTGACCAATTCAGGAAGTATGTAGCGCGTGTGCCGGGGGGGTAGGGCTGAAAACAACATTTGAATGTAGATAGTACGAGACTTAATATCGATGTTTCAATTCCGTGTACATTGTAAGATTTGAACTGAGGACCATGCATATGGGTAATTATTTTGAATTTGTGCCATATTAGGTTTTGAAAAGTTGACATTGACTCGATTGTTGTGCTATTTTGTAGGTCATATGTTTGAATCCATCCAAAGTTTTCTCACTACCATGGTGTTCATCATATACATATGAATTTGTATTAAAAAAGTAGCATGGATACCGTGAAATGCGAAATCCATGTTAGAATTGGAGATTGCTACGTGACACACACTCTAATTCAAATAACTAATTATGTGACACACACTCTAATCCACGTTAGCGTGGATACCGTGGATACTGTTTCGATTTTTTTTCAAATAACTCCTCATTAATTAATTTATAGTATCTCATTTCGAATGACTAATTATTTGCAAGGAAAACACGGGCATGGTAATACATACAGATTCGTTTGCAAATGAAAGAAGATTCGTTTGCATTCTCAAATGTAGGCGCACCAGGCAGACCAGGGTCGTGTCGTGGTGGTCGCGTGTGTTGTACAAACGCTTAGCACCCAGCCACCCACCCCCTCCCCCCCCCCAAAAAAAATAACGACGACAAAATAAGTTCGCGCTTCCACGTTTCGGATTGAAATATCTGGCGGCCCCAATTCCAGCCCTGCAAAATCTCCCTTCTCCACTGTCCCCTTCCGTGCCCAGATTGCTCAAATCCCTAATTCGCCTCCAACCCAAGCAAAGTTCGAATCGCCCCTCATCTTGTCTCTTTCCCCACCTCCGTACCGGACGACGACGACGAAGACGACGGTCGCGCTTCACCACCGCACCGGAGCTACCTCATCTACGCCCTCGTCCACCGCACCGGGTGGTCCACTGACAACGTTGGCCGCCGCAACCGAAGTGACTCACAGACACCGACTTCCACCGCATCAGGTGCGCTTCATCGATGCCGTCTCCCACCTCACAGGGGCTAATTCTCCGAGCACATCGTCGCACCTCCGCCCCCGAGGCCGTTGGGGCTTCACCAATGGTCTCGTCCACCGCATCGTAGCACTCTGCTGCCACTCAAGATCTGCATCCGTGCGCGGCCAGCCAATGCCAGCGCATCACCCTGAACGGCTCTGAAGTGACCCGCACTCTAGCTAGGCGAGCATGCCCAAACGCTGGCCCGAACTAGGCATCCACACATCACTCCCTTGTGCACTATTCCGATGATGTTTGGATATCCTTTCACTGCTCTCTTAGCTTACATGCATATGCAACTCTGACTTTAACTCTTGTTTCTTCTAGAGATATCATCTGAAACAAGCAAAACCATTTTTTAGCGAAGCATGATGGCGCTACGGGATCTGGTACACATCCTGCACACCCGTATTACCTTGTAAGTATTTGTCCTCTGGTACAACAGCAAGGTCGATTCCTCTTATTTGATCAACCATTCGCCGTGTCAAAAATGCAGAGGGGGATGCAAGGAGCACAAGGCCTGCACATCCAAGAAAGTGGTAACATGGACTTGTACATGGAACATCCCAAGCGCAAGCAGAGCTGCAGTGAGCATGTACAATGAGCTAGTGTAAGTCCCTGCATTTCATTTAATTCGTACTGGCCTGCGTGTATAATTTGTGTGCAGTGGCGGATCCACGAATTCAAGTTACCAGGGGCGAAAATTTAACTAAAAAATACGAAGGCACTTGCACTCCGAAAATCAACATAACTTGAGAAATGTGAAGCTACATGCACTTTGAAAACCAGCTAATGATCCAAAGTAGTCCAGATTATAAAACACTAAATGATGCAAGGACCAAAAGACACAAAATGCAACATGGTGTACAAGGACTACTAACATGGTATGTACCTGCTTGAATTATTCGTTCTCTGGCTGAAAATATCGAAGTGTAATTGCACCTATAACCAGTGCGCAAACTGCATATCAATATATCTATCATGCACAAGTATGACAATAGTTTCAAACAACAGATTAGAAAAGTATTTATGCTATGTTGTCATGATACGGAGACTTTCTGGTAGATGGCCTCGACGTTTCCTCAAGCCATGAAAATGTACTAAAATTTGCTTGTCATCAATGCCTGCAAATCTCTATGTCTCTCTCAACATAGCAGATCATCATTAGACACTAAATCCTTCAATGGTAGCTTGCAAAATGCTTGCATTAGATCCCTCATTAGACACTATATGTTCATCACCAGGAGCATGTAAAATGTTTGCATCAAATCCTTCATTAGCAGTCTGTTCATTAGACACTTCAGGCTCAAGAACAACATGAGCTTGTATGTTTGCACCGGAAACTTGATTAGATACATCCGATTCAGTCAGTTCAGTATTGATTGGGGGAGTTATAAAATAAGCAGAAATTGGTTTCATTTTCTGATAGATTCCCTACATACAAGCAGTTTTACAACACCGTCAGGTTTAACTATTGGCCAAAAATTGAACAGTTGAATTAGATATAATTAGGGATGTGATGTACCTGCTCGTTGTGCATGCTGCTCTTGCAAGCTGCGACTGTCTGTTTGTGCAAGCTCGATGCCATGCCCATGCTGCCGCCACTGCCTCCCACGCAGGCTACACCCAGGGTTGGATCTTCATCTTCTTGTCCTTCCATTCGCTTGAAGCCCGGCGACCGCCCTCCAACGAGGGCGCGAGGAAATGCTGGGTTGGTCTGTCCAGCGGCGGCTAGGTTAGGAGCGAACCAGACTGGAGGTTGGAGGGAACGAATTGGGATTTTTCCTGCTGTCGATCGATATGGGAGGCGCTCGTTTGGGCCGTGAGCCTGCTATAGGGCTTTCCTTGCACTTACGTTATTGGCCCATCCAAATTGAGACATTTTTCTTCATTTTTTACATTGCCTGCTCATGCGTGGACAAACAAAACTAGCATGGGCCAACCTAGACGACTCAAACTAGGTGCACACTTTCCAGCCACCCGAGGCGGCCGCCCATACCAGCCCCTACGGTGGTGTCGCCCCTTTTTGCGTGTATGATTGGGGTAGTGAAAAATATTCCAGTGGCGCTTTTGATTTACCCACATAATAGTTGAATTGCTTGTTTCTATGAACTGAGTTCGCCAATAATGCGAAGGATGCCAGTCTTTTCATCCTATTGTAGATTGCTTGGATCTCGATATGCCAAATGTAATCACATGAAATATACAGTAAAAGCCAGTGTGATGTGTGTGGCTACAACTAGTCTGACTACACATCCTCATATAACATATCAAGGACGTACCATCTTACCAGATTAACCATTTGACTTACCAATGCAGTGTGGGAAGAAAGAAGAATTGGGACTGCGTATCTAAGCAATTGATGCCATGGATTCCTTCGTAGAACCTTGTAAACGAAAAACAAGTTGCAGTGTGCCTGTACAAAGAGCTAGCGTAAGTTCAGTTACCTGCTTCTCGGAATTTTAGTTAGCCACTTATTGCAAAATTGTTCAATTACGTTGCTTGGCTTAATTTAGTTTGCTACTGATTACATAATGCCATAGCCTGTTAATCCTATTATAGACTGCGCCTATCTATGTGTTTGATACTTACTGTTAAGAATTACCTATTTGCCTGAACTTAAATAGCTACTTAAGCACGTAGATAGCTGGTCATATGTACTTCTAGGGTGCAGCAGAATTCACGTGTAATTTACGTTCTGATACCCTGTTTGTTTAAATGGTTTGTTGTTATCACTTCTAGCACTAGTAATGTTTGCATGTTAGATAGACAACTGTCAGGTTTATATGAGGGACACCGTCTTTTTAACTTATATGTGTTGGAATCATTTTGCTTACATCAAAGAAATTTACAGATGTCTGTGTTGCTGGTAAACGGTACTGACTTGTTGCTTTAATACGTTGCCAAGAACTTGTTAGTTTTACTAGTTCATGTGTAATTAAATACGTTGCCAAAACTGGTTAGTTTTACTAGTTTGATGTTAGTTTCTTATGGCTCTTGCAAATCTTTATTTATTGATTGCTAACATTCAAGTTTGCAGGATCCAACTGAAACTCCGTTGGCACAACAGGTATGTTTTCAGAAACTTCCATGTTTACCTGGTTTCCTGTTGTAACTTGTTGCTGTAATCATCTTACCAACTTCAAGTTTTCAGGATCCAATTGGAAGTCCAATTGCACAACAGGTACATTTTCAAAAATATATTTGTGTAACAGGTTTGCTGCTATAACTTGTTGCTCTAATCAAGTTACTGACTACTCAAATTTTAGGATCCAAGAGAAACTCCAATGCCACAATAGGTTCCTTTTGCAAAACTTGTTTGTTTATCTGCTTTGCTGCTGCAACTGGTTGCTCTAATCACGTTACTGGCTACTCCACTTTTTAGGATCCAAGAGAAACTCCAATGCCACAACAGGTACCTTTTGCAAAACTTGTTTGTTTAACTGCTTTGCTGCTGCAACAACCTATTACAATGATGTTAATAACTCCTTTTCAGCATCCAATTGAAACTCTTTATTTCCATGTTTTCTTAACTGTTTTGCTGTTATAACTCCCAGTTGAGATGTTTTACTAACTTCAACTTTTCGGAATCCAATCGGAACTTTAATGGCAAAACAGGTTAGCCCAAGATCAAAGAGCGAGGTCCCCATGGACGTTGTATCATCCCACAGCAGTGGCACCGGCCCAATCGTGGATCATGAATTGCCAACTGCTGATGCTCTAGAGGCTAAACTAGTTGGTAGAAAGAGATTCTGCTTCTGCACTTAGAGATGAAGTTGACATCTTGAGCAAGCAAACAGCACAATCACAAGTAGTACTCAAGACAACCATTAAATATTTGGTGGATTTCAAAACGAAGCAAGCTGAGGCTGACCGCATTGTTAAGGTCCTGAAGGAAAAAAGGAAATTAAATTCCCACTTGGTAAATCATAGGTGAAATGTTCTTTCCATCGTTGAATAACCTTTGTGTTGTTTGTTCATGTAATCGATCAAACCATTTGTTTTAGAGATCATGTAATATATTTTTTTGGTTTGTAATTTTATTTGAGCACAAGTCTGTATTAATTGATAAGACTCGGAGACATTTCTTTTGATTGTTGTGCCAGACCTACAAATATGCCAATCGGGCTGAATGTGCATTCAGCAATAATAATAGTATAGATGGACCATAAGTGGCACGCATCGGAAAGGGCCAAGATGTTGTACTAGATTCGCTAAAAAAAGGATGCTCTTCTAGCAAAAAAAAAGTAGGCCTGGCTTATGTATGTTAGTTGATATTATTGATCCATATACTCTATAAGTGTTTATACGTCTGTTATTTTTGTACATTATTGGTTGATTGACTCGGTATTTGAATCTTGATACATCGCTTGTGTACATATCTAAATGGGAGTACACATTATGATGCGTGTGACATTCGAGTTGGACATAAAGTGTTCCAAATATTCCAATTCACCTTAAACTGGATCCTACC
The DNA here is from genome assembly GCF_018294505.1 of Triticum aestivum. Taxonomy (NCBI): domain Eukaryota; kingdom Viridiplantae; phylum Streptophyta; class Magnoliopsida; order Poales; family Poaceae; genus Triticum; species Triticum aestivum. Next base: position 313,857,515 of record NC_057808.1, on the reverse strand, counting down.
TTCTGAATTTGAGTATCGGCATTTGTAAATCATATTCATATATGACAGTGGAATACATCTTTGTCATGCTTTTGAAGATATATAAAAACACATAGAATGATTTATAAAGATTCGTATAGGAATACAAAATGGATTCGAATTTAGTTGCCAGGGTAATGTTGATGCTTATTGTCCCAAAATTTGAAAGAAGCGGCAAAATGTCCACTCCCACATCGGCTGCCCGAAGCCAAGTGTCTGGGAGATGGAAATTACTATCTACCCCTTACACGGACAATCCATCAGCCCGATTTCCACTGCTCTCAATAGGGGTAGGTTAGTAACTTCAATTAGACATGACACGACCGCCTCTGAGCCCATTCTGACACGGTGGGCGCCCAACATGGGCGGCAAAACACATTTGATTCAAGCTCGTCCGAAAAACCTCTGTTTCTCCCTCCATTTCCCCGTTCATACACGGTGGGCGGCAAAACAAACTCGAGTCGGCCGAAATCGATGTAGGCAAATATTTTCAATAGGGGCAGGTTTGTAACTTCACTCCAGACGTGACACAACCGCCCTACCTGTCAGCCTCATTCATACACTGTGGGCGCCAACCATGGGTGCCAAAACACCCTCTCCTCGCCTGAAATCGCTCTGGGCAAATATTTGCGAGATGTGAGATTACCGTCCTATCCCCAACCGACGAGACTTCCAAATTTTAAACGGGGGCTAAGTTCGTAACTTTCCCATATTTCAGACAGGTGCGTCCCAAAAACATGGTTCCCCGTACCTCTGCCTCCATTTTCCCATTCATACACCGTCCGTGCTAGAACACCATCCCCACACCAGCCTCCTCTGTCCGCCACCCCATCCATCGCCGCCGTCCTCCACCCCATCCATCGCCACCGTCCTCCACCATGTCGGAGTGCCTACCAAGACCGCGTCGTCCACTGCTAGAGATGGACGTTTCTCATCCACGGCGACGGACCAAGAGCCTTGCATCGCATCCTCTCGCTTCATCGGCGCCGTCGTCCTCTTTATCGGGACCGCTCACACGACCTTCTCTTCCACCGCAACGAGACTAATCCCCCGATGCACCCGTCTACCATCGCAGATCTGCTTCAAAGCCACCGAAGCCATCGCATCCCCGATGCCTACACGGCACCGCAAGAGAGGTGGTACTTCATATCTCCACAACTTTTTGATCTCAACCAAGAAATCGATCGTAACTTGGTTACTGTACTTTCTTTTCAGTTCTTAGAATTTAGTTCTTAGTTCAAAGCAAACAATGGATGCTAAATAGCATTTCCCCGGTTTGCCGCTTTAAATCTGCCATGGCACAGTCATAATAGGGTTTAATTGATCATGCTTAGGTTTTAATTGATCATGTTAGTTCCGTGGTGGTTTCTATAATAGAAATTGGAGGGGAAACCCACTTTTGCTAAAAAAAATGCTTAGGGTTTCCCCCTTTTATGATCACTATATGATCAGCATACGTGCTTCGTGTCATAATAGCACTGCTCCACCCATCAAGCTAAACAAGCTTAGTTGTTCAAATACGAATCTGATATTATTAAAACAAAGTCATTTAATTGGTCAGCTAAATGTTCCTAATTTAGTTTCGAAAATGCATGTTCGCCACTCGGGTGTGTATCTCTACAGGGTGCCCATGGTGGGCCGCGGCCCACCCTAGGATTTTGGGTCGGCCCAGGCCCTGATTCCCCTCTGTTCTGCTGCGCGCTTCCGATCTCTACTCGCCCCCAGCCGCCTGCCTCACCGGCGACTTGCCGTCCCCGGACGGCATGACTCTAGGAGGAGACGCCAGACTAATAGTAGGTCAGGAGCCGCTTGCCCAACAGCGTCAATGCTGCCCGGGCGCGCCGCCGTGCCTACCTTCCCAGTCCGTTCAGGGCTCAGGCGTGCAGCACCCACTAAGCAAACCCGATTTATCCTGATATACATCCTCAACACTCAGCAGCCACTCCTCACCACCCATTTTCTAATTGATTCATTACTCATTAGGCAGGACTGTCATTAGGGTTTGTTGTGTGCTGAGTGGTACCTACACTTAATGGTTCAGCTGTATTTCAGTAATCTTTAGTACCTGTAAAGTTCACAGGGTTTCAAAATTACGGCCCTAGGAACAGACACTAGTCATTTTGGATTGTTGGTCGTAGTGACATTGACCCAGATTACTACTGCAGGCCAGGTTTGTTGACAATTTTACTTGTCTTTCTTACTCATTCGATATGATATCCAATTATTCACGTCGATTAGTTGCAAACAATAAGTGCTAGACAAACTTCTTGATTCAGATTTTGGACGGTCTCTTACTGCAGTTACAATTCTGCATACTTGTCCTAGTAAGCTCACAAGTAAATGATTGATTCACTACATCTATGCTTGCCTTGTCATATTTGTTGTCAATATTCTTTTAGGGTGGACCACCATGTTTCAAAATACTGGAACTGTAGACATGAGTGAATAGTATTTCTCTGTGTGATCTCTTCCATCATGTGTGGGCAACGAACACTGCATTGTATAGAAAGAAAGTGTCATTTCCAGCTTTTACATAGACTACGATCTTTTACAATCTGCCTACTTGCTTTGTGTCGCACTACCAGCACTCCACCCTTGAAGTTAAAACTGATAATTCCTTAGTTTATTTGTTCAAATACGAATTTGATATGATTATAATGTTCCTCCTTCAGTTTTGAAATGTATGTCTGCCTGTTATAGAGACATAAGAGGTTTGTATTTCTGTGTGTGGTCTGGTCAGCACGGTTGGGGGTGAACTTTGCATATGCAGGGGTTTATAGGGAGACACTCTTCGAGTTGAATCCGCGATGCATTCCATAGATAATCTAACTACTTCTTATATTTTCATGAATTTTAGATTCTGAACAGCATCATAATGATTATGAGCTTGCGCGCATGAAAAGAATAAAGCATAACAATGCTATGGCTGTCAAACTTGGCATTAAGGGACTGAAATCAAGTCTGGATGCAATGCAAACACTCTCCACCTACAGATTCATGCTCAGAATATGATCCTAACAGTCATTTTGAGCTAGAGGGAGACCTAAGTCAATGTAGCTCCCTAGTGGAGGAGTCAGAGGCATATGCCCTATCTTATTCACCCATCAAGGTGCTTGCTCTAACTTTCTAAGGTTATATTGGTCGCACATATCTTGCAACTGATGCTTTGCATTGCTTCTACTTTGTTGCACTGCCATTAGCTTAGTTTACACATCGTGTATGTGAATACGCCTTGCCTATCCATTTTCAGTACATATTCCATCTGTCATCATACCATATTTATCCATTCAAATGTTGTTCTTGTGTATCAGACATTCAAAAGGAAGAGGGCAATTGCTGATCGCGGAGGAGCACGAGAAAAGTATTTGGAAAAGGTAGTGACACCTAATAAATCAAATAGCCCATTAGGTGTAGTTGCAATATCACCTGACCCACAAAACACCCCAACTCTAGCAGACTCTAGCCCTACTACACTGGTCATTTCTGATGCCCCAACTCAGCAGACCCCAACTACAACAAATAGTATGATGATGCCAGTTGACATAGCACCAGCTCTACGATGCAAAACCCCCATCCAAGCAAAGAGTACACCAAATCCAGTTGCCAAATCCCTTTTCGAACTTGAGATAGCCCCAATTGCAGCAAATAGGACCCCTGTTCCGTTTCTTCCCAGTTTAGAATATGAAGCTTATATTGTTGTCAGGAACTTTGTGCGCATCTTTCCTTCATGGAAAGATTATACCGCAAACACAGAACAATTTCTAGTCTTCCTCTGCAACTTACGCGTAAGTAATGTACTAATGTTATTCATGGTAATTACTACATATGTTTCTGCTGACAGAAGACACAAGATTTCATTCTTTTAAATAGGCGAGGACCAAACTGGATTGTCAAGCCGAGCAAGGGTTGGTTGCGCTTTTCAAGCACTCATTGATGAACTATCATTCCTACCTAAGGCAAGCGCACTTCGATGGCAAGCCTTTAAACAATATTTCTGTAAAGTCTCCGGTGCTACATTTATCAGATAGTGACTGGAATAATCTTGTTACACATTGGTCTCGTCTGCAACGTAAGGTACTGTCTATGATATCGCATCACAATTTGAACTACATTTCTGCATTTGCCTTAACGTCTCACTTGTACGAAAACTGTTAGTAGAAGAACATTCATTCTCAAGGGACCATAGAATCTCGCAACTATACTACACACTGCATTGCTCTTGTGAGTACCTCTTGTCCTGTATGACCATACTTACTTTCATAGTTGTTTGATTATGTAGCATCACTGCACATGTTAGCCTCGTTATCGTCCATTTGGTGGACATTATAAGATCTGTATGGACTCTTACATAAATTTAGAATCAACCCAATGCTTTTGAAGAGGTTTAGCTCTGCAGTCCTCTTGTAAGGACTAAACGTCGTCTATCACTGTACTTACATTAACAGCTACTCCCTCCGCCCCATAATATAAGAACGTTTTGTACAGTACACCAGTGTTCAAAACACTCTTGTATTATGGGAAGATGGATTGGTTCATTGTGTAGCATTCTGCATCTTATCTCCCTCGCCCACCATTTACTAAAGAATATCAGATGTATATTTAATCTTACCAAAAATTTGAATACACTGACAATGCTAGTGCAGAAGTGTAGCCCATTGCTCTTGTCAGTACATTTTGTCCTGTAACGCTTGTACTTCCAGGGATTGGTAGTTGATTATGTAGCATCAATCTGCATCTTATCTTCATTATCCTCTATCCCTTCCAGTATTATCATATCTATAATTACTCTCTACAAAATGTAGAGTACATGCAATGCTTATGAAGAAGATTTTGTGCTGAAATTCTTGAGTTATCCTTCCCTTGACATGGAGAAGGGCATTATAAAGCCGGTGTTAACTGTTAATGTAAGTCAGTCCTTCTAAAGCCTTTATCCTCAACTGCTGTTTAATTTTCTCATACTCCCTATCGTTTACTGCTGTTTAGTTTGCTGTTTGTATCAAAATGCATGTTTGCAACAACCGTAAGTTCCAAGTTTTACTTGTAAAACCAAATTCCTTATTCATACCATGCACATTACTCAATACTCCCTATATGTATGCTTGTTTTTGTGGATCTATAATCCAGTGTGTGGTGACGCAGCCCACGTTTGCACCTTGTCATCTCCTGTTTTATCTTACTGATGTGGCTGATGATATGAACAACATGCCATGCACATTAACCAAAATATATACAATGATTGTCTTTGCCCTTCATCTATGCTTGTTATGTTGACATGGTAATCCAGTAGTGTGGTGAAGCTCCCCGTATTATGAACAATGCCAAATTATGCTATTGATATTTTGTACTTACTCTTTATTTTCGAATTTGAAATTGGATGGAATTGACATCACAGTTATCATCTTTGTTTATACACGTGCAAAACCTATCATCTCTCTGCTTGTTTCAGGGTGATATGGCTGATGGCATGCACAAGTCTGCTGAAGGATGAGAGACAAACCCAACATATATTGCAGCAAAGAAGGCAAAATATCTTGAAGATAGCGAGACAACCCCAAAGTCTTGTCTTGATGCAGTGTTCAAGTTACTTGAGACTAGCAGTCAGAAAAGCTCACAGAATTCACTGTCTGAATCAGTTCGACTTCTTCAGTCCCTAGTTCTAGCAGAAAGGCATTCTGCAACTCAACTTTGACTTGAAGTCCTATCTCTAAGAAAGATTGTGGAGAACACCAATGAGAACCTCATTGCTAAACAGCTACACCTGGAAGCTATGACCAACATGCTAGGCCGGTCTCACAGGCTTGCTCAGCAGCTTGTGCAGCAGTTCTCGCACAAGGCTAACCTTTCTTGAACTGTCTTGGAAGTGGTCCCGGTTCAGTATTATTTTGTTACGCTCCCATGGTGCCCAGTTTTTGTAATCTGCTTCTTCGTTGCGCTTTATGATCACTGGTGGCGAACTTCGATGCCCAGTGGACGTAATATACCATAAATCCTTTATTGTGTAGTGTAGGATTATTCTAAGTTACTATGTCGTAATTTCTTTATTGTATAGAGTAGGTTTGTTCTTAATTCCCACTAGTTACTGCCATCGTTCGCTATCTGAAAAAAAATCTGATGTAGTCGATCGGGCTGAAACATTCGCCTCTAACGGGCCTGGTTTTTAGCGGGCCACAATTGGGCTGGCCTGCATCTTTCTTGGGCTCAAATGGCCATTGTGGCCTTCACACTTTGCGCCAGGCCCACAACTTACTCCGGCCTATATTCGGCCCAAATTTTTGGGCCTTTTGTGGACCCAGCGCTTAGTTTGGCCCATGTAGCGTTGGGCCATTAGCAGGCTGAATATTCTGGTGGCCTGTTACGGCCCAGAAGAAACCATGGGCCTTTAGCAGGCCGAAATTCATGTTGGGCCTCAATTTTCCCTAGTCATCGACGGGCCTTCAGCAGGCTGAAAGGTAGACCGGGCCTTTTTTGGCCCAGTTATATGACGGGTCGTTACCAGGCCGAAACATATCTCGGGCCTTAGTTGGCCCACTGATATCATGGGCCTTTAAGAGGCCAAAAGCTTATTACAGGCATCAACGGGCTGAATTATACGACGGGCCTTTAACAAGCCCAAAGTCACGTTGGGCTGAACTGTTGCCACCTTTATCACGGGCCATTAGTGGGCCGGATGTCGCGTCGGACCATATATGTCCCATGGGCAGCACGGGCCATTCCCAGGCCGAAAGACACACCCGGCTAAAATGGGCCCATGTCTACATCGGGCCTCTAACCGGTCAAAAGTCACTGGGCCGTAATTGGGCCTAAATATTCAGCGAACAAATTAACGTGCAAGATCTGGCTTCGGGCCGTAAATGGGCCTTATTAAACATGCCGTTATTGGGCTGGCCCACTAGTACCTGAGTAAGTACTATGGGCCTTTGACTGGGCCGGCCTTTTTAACCAATATGGGCCTTTGTTGGGCCCTGCCACGTGTTAACGTATCATAGGCATGTCTCCTCCAATGGACGAACGACATCTGGCCCGCCGAGGAGCAAACACGTGTTTCCTCCAGCCAATGAGAATTTTACAAGTGGAAAATCCCCATTGGTCCAGGCTGTTAACGGGTTATCGGATCCCAAACTGGACCCGATAGCTTAACGGCGACCCGTTACGGTCGATGCCACGTGTCGGTCACCCTTGACGAAAGCACTTCTATGACACGCGATTTATCGTCATGGAAGTGGACACTTCTGTGATGATAATTTTGGTAATGTCATGGAACACTTCTACGACAGCACAGGTATGACTATCTTCATCCTGTCATAAAATTGTCATGGATGTAAATGCATGACAGAAAACGTGACCTACTGTGACAAACACGTATCATCACGGAAGTGTATTTTTTTGTAGTGTATATAGCAGGCCGGTAAGCATTGGGATTTTGGGGGATTTCACCGAGTCGGGCGGGAAGCTTGCGCGGGTACCTGCGAAGTTGTGTGGGAACCTGCGAGGTTGCGCGGGAACGGGCTCACCGACGATTCATTGGCGCCACCGTATGGCCAAAAGAACGCCCCCGCGCACTGTGCAAGCTTGCGCTATAAAATGTCTGTGGCAGCGGGGTGACAAGACGTGCGAGAGGAGGATGAAAGGCCACGTACACATACGGTTAATAAAAAAACGTTTGCGATTTAATTACCTACTATACCACCGTCCTGGTTTATAAGTAGGATTTAACTAATAAAATACGAATGCATGTCACCAAAGATTATATAGTTGGATTCGTATTTGAACATAGTTTCCAATTATATAATTTTTACAACAGGCATTAACATTTTGTTGGTTAAATTTGAGGGCAAAGTATGGCACAGAATATAAAGGGGACTATAGACCAAGACGGAGGTAGTAGCACACGACCGCTCTCTACGCAGCGACCCAACTGTCGACCGACTTGTAGGTGACCATTTCCTGCGTGTTCAACTGCTCTATGCGTGTAGTTGCTTGCGGTTGAGGCAGCCGCGGCGCGCTCTGCTCGCGTCCCGCCGCGCGTGCTCTGCGCTCGCGTCCCTCCGGGTGCTCTGCCCTCGTCCCTCCACGCGTGTTGCCAGTGTTTCGGGCCGGCGCACGATCACGCACGTTCGTGTGCATGCGGTTGTGCCGGGCGCGGCGCGACAACGCAGTTACCGCTGCAAAATTGCCATGCGGACACGCCGAAAATCCAGGCCACCTGGCCCCCATTTATTCCTGCGGCCATTTACCTTCGTCTCTCGCGTCACATGACACAATAAGCACACCCACGACAAGACATACAGAGAGGGCATCCAGCGGTTCCAATGGCGATCCCCGTGGCTCCAATGGCGCACCCAGCGGTCGATGATGACAACGGCGGGTAGTTCACCACGCATCACGTAGTGGACACCACGTGAGGGGGAAGGCCCTCTTGGTGGTGTACATGAACGTTCCGGTCTCGGTGGAGAGCTCCATCCAAACTATGGAGTAGTTCTTGCCGAGGACAAGTACTAAGTGGTCGGCTTCGACCTCGAGTACACCATCGGTCGTGCCGGGCACGATCAGAAGGTTCTCGTCGCCCAGTTGTGTGTGCGACATGACGTCCTCGTCTACCACTACCACCTGGCCACAAGGCCTTGTGAGCGTTTCTCTAGGTTTATCAACAGCTACGACTACAATTTCGCTACGGTGGACACCACCAACGATCTAAAAGCGCTCAAGGTTTCGGGCTTGAAATGCTAGAATCTTGTCAACATCCAGGACCACTACAAGGTCTGGGCCAGCAACAACAACAAAAAGAACTCCCTGGTTGACCTTGCCTCAGCCATCATCGACCCCTACTACATGAATGTCGGTGGGAACGACACCTATGGGATCACTGGGATCCCTTCTACGGTTGGCGGGAGCGGGGTTGTGCAAAGAGCGGGTCTGATAGGAAGCACACAGATCGTTTACCCAGGTTCGGGCCGCGGAGATGCGTAATACCCTAGTCCTGCTTTGGAGGATGTATTTGAGTGTTCTTATGTTCTTGAGCTAGCTACGGGGTGTGACTTGCCCAAAATATCTGAATCCTCCTCCTGGTCGCCTAGGGCCTCCTTTTATAGGAAAAAAGGGGTTGCCACAGTGGCACACAGGAGGTGGAAAGGTCTATAGTGGATGAGTCTATCCTCTGGCACCATTGGACAAACACATTTAATGCACTGCCGACGTGCCCCTCTCGCTTTATCGGGGACGGCAAGGAAGCACGTCCCAGCTGTCGCCGCCTCGCCTGGTTCTGACGCGCGTCTGAGCTGACGAGGCGTTGTTGTGCCACGTTAGCTGGCTGCTGTGCTGGCGCGGCGGCGGAGTCTTCAGGAAGATTTGAATGTCACCACGCAGGTGCTTGCTGGGTTGGTGTAGAGGCCGCACGTCGCCACGTAGGTGCCTGCCCAGCTGGTTGAGCTAGCAGCTGCATGGGGACGGCGGTGGAGTCTTCACAGGTGCGGGCCCTGCTGTGGCCCCGCAGGTGTCTTCGACAAGGGCCTTGCCGGGACCCGGGCAAGGGTCTTGCCGTGGCATCGTGGTCTTCCCTGGCAAGTGTCTTGCCGGGGGTCTCGTGGATTTCCTCGGCTAGGATCCCGCCGAGGATCGTCGTCTTCTGGTCCTCATCTGATCTTGTGTGTTTATGATCTTGACAAAGATCTGCATGCCACCACGGAGGTGCCTCCTGAGCCTTGGTTCCAATGAGGTTGATGGCGCTGGAACCCTTGCGCTCAAGGGAGGCGCGCTCCGTTGGCGTCACAAGTTGCCCCGGCAAGGGTCTCGCCGGGGGAGTCCACCTCGCCCCTTTGCTCTTTTGTGTTTCTTGGTCTTGGCGTTGCCTTGGCCGTCCTGTGCTCCGGCTTCCCTCCTCTGCCCTGCTAAGTGTGGCCGTGGGCGCGGCTCCGACTGTCCGTGCACAAGTAAAGGGGTTAAAAGGAGAGCCCCTACTTTTGTACACCGACAGGAGCCCCCGGGCCTGGGCCACACATAAGCGCGACACGTTGTTGGGTCAGGCCCAGAACGGTGTGCGGGCAGGCGGGGCGGATTTTTACTGCAGTAATGTTTTTCATCCACTGCGCTCCCCCACGACCCGCGTTGAACGCGCGACGTGGAGGATCATGCATGGGGCGGTTCCCGCACACATGCGTCACATCGTAGTTAATGGGAAAAGAGGCGGCTCGCGCCTTCCCCGTAAAAAGGAATAACCACGGGCGCGCTACTCATTTACCCTCTGTGTTTTCTCCAATCTCGGAACCGCCGTCCCCTTCTTCGTCCCTCTCAAGCTCTTGCCTTTGCTCGCCGCCGCTGCGCCTTCATCGTCCTTCCCCCTTCGCCTCTCGCAGTCGCCATGGCGTCCAAAACCAGCAAAGGCAAGGGAGTGGCCAAGGACGCCGGGGCGAAGGAGCCGCCGGAGAGCGAGTTGGCGGCGCGGCGGACGTAGTCCGCCTACTTCCCTAGGACGGTCGATGCGGTCCATCTCCGGGACTACTTCAAGAACCTGCGGGGGTGCAAGACGGGGAGGAGACGATGGGGCATCCGGCCACGCGCGTCATTCCTGCTGCTTTCGCCAAAGCCGGCCCGAATCGGTACCCATTCTTCGTCGACTACTTTACCTGCGGCCTCTGCCCCCCCCCCTCTCCAATTTCTTCAATGATATCATGCACACATTTGGCTTCCACCTTCTGGATTTCACTCCAAACGCCGTGGCGGGCATGGCTCTTTTTGCGCATCTCTGCGAGGGGGTCGCCGGAGTGCTCCCCAACACGGCGCTCTTCCGCCACTACTTTTATCCTCGAATCCAAAAGGGAGGCGCCATCTCTGGTTGTGTCGCCTGGATCCCAAGGTCCAAGGGGACATACCCAGAGGGCGCTAAGAAGGAGAGGTGGGAGGAGTGGCGGGGCCGGTGGTGCTAGATTGAGGAGGAGGACCCGCAGGAATTCTACCAGGTTCACCAGGTGCCGCAGTTCGCAGAAACGACTGGCGCGATGTCGACGCCGACGACGCGATGCTCACGGTCGCCACTACCAGGATTCTTCGCCTCACCGAGGCTGGGCTCACCCTTGAGATGATTGGGGCGGATTTCATTCGCCGCCGAATCCCTCCGCTGCACAACAAGGGGAGGCCGTCCTGGCTCTTCACGAATGCGGCCAACATCATGAGGCTTCGCCCCGGCTTGGACCACAACCTCACGGTGATGGGGCATGCCCACTTCTGCCAGCGGCTCTTCCAGCTCAACGTGGACCGCGACGGCAAGGTCGAGCGGTCCGGCAAGGCCGCGAAGGCCGGCAAGGTCGCCAAGGGGCCCTTGTTTGGGTTGCCGGCGGGGGTGGTCCCGCTGAGCAATAACTCGCGCCGAAATGACATCATTGCCATGATGCCGGAGTTCAACATGCACAGCCTCGTCCCAAATTGGGCTGAGCCGCTGGCGGATCAAGTGGAGGAGTTTTTTGATACCTTGGTGGAGAAGTACGCCCGCGACGAGCCGCTGCTCGTCCAGGACACCACCCAGGCGGAGCTGGACTACATCGCCGCCAGGGCGGTGGAGGCAGAGCACGCCAAGGAGGCCGGCATCACCGATGGCGTGGAGGATAAGGCTGCGGCGGCCGCGGAGGGAAAGGAGCTCGCCCAGTGGGCGGAGTTCGCTGGGGAGGCCAGCAGCACCGGCACCGGGGCCCCTCTTATTGAGGATGTGGTTGACGAGTCGTCGGAGGAGGAGGTCGAGGCTGTCGACCCTCCGGCCACGGGGAGAGGGCGAGTCCTGCGGCGGGCCAGCTCCGGCGAGCCGGTGCGGCCTGGCAGGGTTGCGCAATCGCAGCAGACCCAGGAGGGGTCTAGGCGCCAGACAAGGGTCGCGGCGGCGAGGAAGTTGGTGAAGTCCGCGGTGGCGAAGAAGAAAGCAACTGCCTCCTCTTCGTCCAAGCGCGTCCAGACCCCACCTTCTTCCCCTCCTCCGGCAGACATCGACCCGGAGGTCGTCTTCGACTTTGGGTCCCTCAGCCCAAGGAGGAAGAGGAAGGCAACAGAAGAGGAGGTGGAGGACGAGTAAGTATCTTGCTCCTTTTTGTCATCTCCGTCTCCTCGGACTGTGCCGCTTATCTTGATTTGTTTTCATGCTTGCATGGATGCAGAGACGATGGCCCAGAGGGTGAAGAGGGCCAGGTCCTCGGCGGGCGGCCAGCCCCCGGCAGGCACTTTCGGTACACCACTGGTGGTGTTGAGTAGTCCGGACAGCGGCCCCCAGCACATCCCCCAGCGTAATCTCATCACTCGCCCCTTGTCGACATGTGTTGGGGGTACGATCCCTTGGTGCTGACCTTGCCGTGATTGCAGGAGGAGGACGGCAGCAGGAGGAGCCACTGAGGGCTACCCCCAACACGCCGCCCCCATCGACCACGCCGCCCCGAGGGGCGTCCCCGGCAACGGTGCCAAGCACCGAGCCCATGCACACGGAGGAGGAGGAGGCAAACTTGGGCGCTGGTGGCTCCGCCTCGGCGCCAGATGTTGGCGGGGAGGGGGCCTCTTCTTCCCAGCCTAGCACGGGTAAGTCACTCGCCTTCCGTCCCTGTTCTTTTTCTTTTTTAATCTTGGTCTTGGCTTCGCCTCATCCCCTTCTTGATATCCAGATCCTCCCTCGGCGGACCGGGAGGACATAGACACCGTCATCGAGGATGTTGCCAGAGACGCCACGGTGAGGGGCGACAAGATCGCCGCCGAGGAGGCCGCCAAGGGGCCTGCCGGGGGGCCGGCAAGGCCGCTGCCGAGGAGGAGGTGGTTGACGACCAACCTTCCTCCTCCACTGCCTCTGGCTCGGGCCGGTACCTGAAGGTGAGCGATGACCTGTTCGTCCACCTCCCGGGGACGGCGAACACCGGGGCGCCCGTCGAGGGGGAGGTGTTTGATGACGAAGTGCTTGCCGCCGCCGGGCTTTAAGTCGTTGATGAGCCGAGCACCAACGGCGGCGGTTCCCAGGAAGGGCGGCTCCTCCAGGCCATGAGTGCCAACTTCCAGAAGCTCCAGGCGCTTCACCGTGCCCGCCAGGACAAGGCCAAGTCCAGGATGGTAGTGGTGAACAAGGCGGAGGTGGACCTTGAGAAGCGTGTTGCCGAGGCACAGGCTTGGTTCCGCCAGGCCCACAAAGACCTGAAGGCCGCCCAGGACGCGCTGGCCGAGCACCAGCTGAAGCTTGTCATGAAGCAGGCCGACATCAAGAAGGCCCGAGAACTGGCGGAGCAGCAGGCCGCCCCAGCCGAGGCCGCTCGGCACCAGCAGCAGGCCACGCTAAACTCCCGGGAGGAGGACCTTGCCGCGCACGAGGAGAAGCTCGCTGCGACACTCCGCGGCAAGGACGAGGAGGTCGAGAAGCTTGTCCTGCAGCGGACCCAGGAGCTGGAGCAGAAGCACGAGGAGGCGCTCAATGCCTAGACTCGGGTCCACGCCGGCAAGGTGAAGGAGTTGGAGGTGGAGCGGGACGCGTTGAAGAGGCAGGCCCTGGAGCTGACGGGGGAGAGGGACGCGGCCAACGGCGCCTTGGCTGACGCGCAGGCCGCGGTCCTTAGCAAGGCCGGGCTACTCTCCACGGCCAATGAGTCCATCAAGGACCTGAAGCTGAAGCTGGAGAGCCTTGAGGGGACGCTCTCAGAGGCCAAGGCCCGAGAGGGGACCCTGGCCAAGGATCTAAAGGCCGAGAGCAGCTGCGGAAGAATGAAGCCGCCAACCACAAGGATTTTGTGGAGGGCGAGAACTGCTGGATCAGCCGCCTCGAAGACGTCACCGGCAGGATCACCGTGAAGCTGGCTGCCATGGGGATGGCAAATGTGAGGTACACCCCGGAGCGCAACATCAGTCCCAACGCCAAGCTGACCATATTCTTCGAGGGTGTTTTCGGGGCCCTGGAGCAGTTTCGCTCCAACAGGGCGACCTCTCTGGCCGACGAGGCCCGGAAGCTTTGCCGGGGCACCATGACCAAGGTCCTCACCAAGGTGGCGTACTGCAACCCCGACCTCGACTTCGACGCCGCGCTGAAGAGCTTGCCGGAGGATGCGGAACTCACGACGCTCGAGGAGTGTATCAAGCCCGTCATCAGCCGCGTCGACGGGATCCAGGGGGTGGAGGGCCAACGCTGGGATTAGGCACCCCATTTCTCATCGCCGCTGCAGATTCAGGACCAATACAGTTTTTATCTTTAGTTAGAACCGCAGCAACAATTGATGTAATATAACTCTGCAGTACTTTTGGAAACGATGCATGTTATTTCCCTGTTTGATCCCCCTTTGTATGTCCACCCTACGTGGATCGGGTAGGCTTGCCGGCGGGTAACCCAGGCCACGGTGCCTTGAGGACGGATCCCCAATAGCCTGCTGGGTATGCTTGCTGCCAAGTGAACCACCTTACCGCTCTCAATGCGGCCGCTCGAACTGTCGAGCTTGACTCGAGTCAGAATCAAGGGCGTTGCCAATTGCGGAAGGCTACCCTGCCGTTCTCGACACGACCGCTTGAGCTGTTGAGCGGACTCGAAACAGGGCAAGGGCGTTGCCAATAGCGGAAGGGCCCCTTTGCGTGCAGGTTTTCCATACATAGGGCAGGACCTTCGAGGACAATAACCTTATATATAAAAAGAAATTGCTTAAAGTTTCGCACGGCTTAGCTTTTCTGTCATTGCACAGGCGTCCACCGCATATGCAGATGGTGCCGTCAAGCTTGGTCGTCTTCTTCCTTGGAACGACGGCCACGATGAAACCGCTCCTCCGATCAGACCAGATTTCCACAACTGCGCCGCCCCTACCTGGCGCGCCAAAGATGTCGGTGGGAACGGCACCTATGGGATCACTGGGATCCCTTCTACGGTTGGCGAGCGCGGGGTTGTGCAAAGAGCGGGCCTGATAGCAAGCACACAGATCGTTTACCTAGGTTCGGGCCGCGGAGATGCGTAATACCCTAGTCCTGCTTTGGTGGATGTATTTGAGTGTTCTTGTGTTCTTGAGCTAGCTACAGGGTGTGACTTGCCCAAAAGATCCGAATCCTCCTCCTGGTCGCCTCGGGCCTCCTTTTATAGGAAAAAGGGGTTGCCACAGTGGCATGCAGGAGGTGGAAAGGTCTACAGTGGATGCGTCTATCCTCTGGCATCGTTGGACAAATGCATTTAATGCGCTGCCGACGTGCCCCTCTTGCTTTATCGAGGACGACAAGGAAGCACGTCCCAGCTGTCGCCACCTCGCCTGGTTCCGACGCGCGTCCAAGCTGATGAGGTATTGCTGCGCCATGTTGGATGGCTGCTGTGCTGGCGCGGCGGCGGAGTCTTTAGGAAGATTTGCATGTCACCACGCAGGTGCTTGCTGGGTCGGTGTAGAGGCCGCACGTCGCCACGTAGGTGCCTGCCCAGCTGGTTGAGCTAGTAGCTGCATGGGGACGGCGGTGGAGTCTTGGTAGGTGCGGGCCCTGCTGTGTCCCCACAGGTGTCTTTGGCAAGGGCCTTGCCGGGACCCGGGCAAGGGTCTTGCAAAGGCATCGTGGTCTTCCCCGGCAAGTGTCTTGCTGGGGGTCTCGTGGATTTCCTCGGCTAGGATCCCACCGAGGATCGTCGTCTTCTGGTCCTCATCTGATCTTGTGTGTTTATGATCGTGACAAAGATCTGCATGCCACCACGGAGGTGCCTCCCGAGCCTTGGTTCCAATGAGGTTGATGGAGCTGGAACCCTTGGGCTCAAGGGAGGCGTGCTCCGTTGGCGTCAGGAAAGTTGCCCCGGCAAGGCCTTTGCCGGGGCCGCGGAGGCCGCCCCGGCAAGGGTCTCGCAGGGGGAGTCCACCTCGCGCCCTTTGCTCTTTTGTGTTTCTTGGTCTTGGTGTTGCCTTGGCCGTCCTGTGGTCCGGCTTCCCACCTCTGCCCTGCTAAGTGTGGCCGTGGGCGCGGCTCCGACTGTCCATGCACAAGTAAAGGGGTTAAAAGGAGAGCCCCTACTTTTGTACACCGACAATGAAGATGAAGGTTGAGAGCAAGAAGGACAAGAACGCCTGGCACAGTGTCTGGTATGAGAGACTGGATGAACAACATGTCACGTATGCGGCCAAGGACATGTACACAAGCTACGAGATGTACAAGAGGATCGTTGACATGAGGGAGTGTCTTCTTCCTGCCCCAGACGAGGGATCGAGCCACAGAGCAGTGGCGGGAGCATCACAAGAAGTAGATGACTAGACGATCGTTTCTCCTAGTTTAGAATGCATACAATTGTTTATTGAGGTGTGTGTGAATTATCTGTATAGTCACTTATGTAATTCTTCTGTAGACAGAGCAAATCACACGGCTTATTAGCAGCAATCGTCGGTGTTATTAATTGTCTTCGCACACACTTCTTATTATGGACCTATCTGCCGCGTATCGCACACATCTTGTTCAGTTGAACCGTTTCTATTGTGTTGCCTAATCACACACAGTTCATTCTAGTGAACCATCTGCCGTATATCACACACGCCATCATCTAGCTGCATGTTTCTGTTGTTCTGCATCATCGCAAAAAGTTCTTCTGAATTAACCGTTTTCCACTCATCGCACACGTAACTCCAATATGAACCGTGTTTGATGTCACCGCCATCACAAACGTTTTGCATCTTTTTTGACGGTTTTATTACATCATCGTTTGTGATTGATGCATCGCACACAGTTTCGTTGAAGGGTCTCTGATTCGACTGTCGCGTTTGGACCATCCTGCAGTAGTGATGATCCAAATTCACCAACCTAAGTTCGATCATCACATGAGATGAGGTGGTTTCAATGGTGAACATCTCCATGTTGATCATATCTACTATATGACTCATGTTCGGCCTTTCAGTCTCTTGTGTTCCGAGGCCATGTCTGTACATGCTAGGCTCACCAGTTTAACCCTAGTGTTCCGCATGTGCAAAACTGGGTTGCACCCGTTGTATGCGAACGTAGAGTCTATCACACCCGATCATCACGTGCTGCTTCCAAATGACAAACTTTCGCAATGGGGCACACTTGGGGAGGACACAATTTTATCTTGAAATTTTAGTGAGGGATCACCTTATAATGCTACCATCGTCCTAAGAAAAATAAGATGAATAAAAGGATTAACATCACATGCAAATCATAAGTGACATGATATGGCCATCATCTTGTGCTTTTGATCTCCATCTTGAAAGCGCCGGCATGATCTCCATCATCACCGGCATCACACCATGATCTCCATCATCGTCTCGCCATCGGGGTTGTCACGCCAACCATGCTTCTACAACTATTGCTACCGTTCTTAATGATTGACACACAGGTAATTAGAGACAACCCTATGGCTCCTGCTGGTTGTCGTATTCATTGGCATGCAAGTTGTGATAAACTATACAAAACATGATAATCTCATACATCAAATATATCTCATCATGTCTTTGGCCATATCATATCACAACATACCCTGCAAAAACAAGTTAGACGCCCTCTACTTTGTTGTTGAATGTTTTACGTGGCTACTATGGGTAACTAGTAAGAACCATCCTTACATACGCAAAGCCACAACGGTGATATGCAAGTTGCTATTTAACCTTCTACAAGGACCGCCTTTCTCGAATTCGATTCAACTAAGGTGGGAGAGACAGACACCCGCCAGCCATCTTTATGCAACAAGTTGCATGTCAGTCGATGGAACCGGTCTCATGTACGTGGACATGTAAAGTTGGTCTGGGCCGTTTCATCCCACAATACCGTTGAATCAAGAAAAGACCAAGGAAGGAAGCAATCTGAATATCAACGCCCATAAACTCCTTTGTGTTCTACTCTGATGTCATCTACGCATAGACCTAGCTCATGATTCCACTGTTGGGGAACGTTGCATGGGAAACAAAAAAATCCTACGCTCACCAAGATCAATCTAGGAGATGACCAATCAAGTGCCGAACAGACGACACCTCTGCGTTCAACACATGTACGGCTTGATGATGCCTTCACCTCCTTGATCCAGCGAGCGGTGGTGAAGTAGTAGCTCGAGTCCTCCGGCAGCACGACGGCGTGGCGGTGGTGGTTCTGGAGAAATCTCAGCAGGGCTTCGCAAAGCCTCGCGGAGAAGAAGGACTACGAGGGAGAGGAAGGGCAGCGCCGTGGCAATGAGGGGTGTGGCTACCCTCCCTCTGCACCTCTATATATAGGGGGAAGGGAGGAGCGGGAGGCACCCTAGGGTTTCCCCTAGGGGGGCGGCGGCCACCAGATGGGGGCGCCCCTAGGGAAAACCTAGGGTGGCTTGCCCCCCAAGCCAGGTTGGGCGCCGGCCCTAGGTGGGCCCCCCACCCTTGGCCGAGTGGGATGGGGAGAAGGGGGTGCGGCCAACCCCTTGTGGGCTGGTGTACCCCCTTCCCTTGGCCCATGAGGCCCCCCAACACTTGTCGCCCCCCCCCAAACCCTTTTTGGTTCTCCGGCAATAACCCGGTACACCCCGGAACACTTCCGAACTCCGATACCCTTCATCCTATATATCAATCTTCACCTCTGGACCACTCCGGAGTTCCTCATCATGTCCGAGATCTCATGCGGGACTCTGAACAACCTTCGGTCACCACCATAACAATTCAACAATACTTATATTGTCACCAAATGTTAAGTGTGTAGACCCTGCGGGTTCGAGAACTATGCGGACATGACTAAGACGCCTCTACAGTCAATAACCAATAGCGGGACCTGGATGTTGATATTGTTTCCTGCATATTCTACAAAGATCTTTATTGGTCGAACCTCGATGTCAATGATTCAGATAATCCTGTATGCAGTTCCCTTTATCCATCGGTATGTTACTTGCCCGAGATTCTATCATCGGTATCACCATACCTAGTTCAATCTTATTACCGACAAGTCTCTTTACTCGTTTTGTAATACAAAATCCCGTGGCTAACTCATTAGTCACATTGCTTGCAAGCTCATTGTGATTCTGTACCGAGTGGGCCCCGAGATACCTCTCTGTCATACGGAGTGACAAATCCCAGTCTTGATCCATGCCAACTCAACAGACACCCTCGGAGATACATGTACAACATCTTTATAGTCACCTAGTTATGTTGCGATGTTTGATACACACAAGGTACTCCTCCGGTGTTAGTGAGTTGCATGATCTCATGGTTATAGGAACATATACTTGACATGCAGAAAACGATAGCAATAAACTTGATACGATCATATGCTACGTCTATCGTTTGGGTCTTGTCCATCACATCATTCTCCTAATGATGTGCTCCCGTTATCAAATGACAACTCATGTCTATGGCTAGGAAACCATATCCATCTTTGATCAACGAGCTAGTCCGGTAGAGGCTCACTAGGGACATGTTGTTGTCTATGTATCCACACACGTATTTGAGTTTCCAGTCAATACAATTATAGCATGGATAATAAACGATTATCATGAACAAGGAAATATAATAATAACTACTTTATTATTGCCTCTAGGGCATACTTCCAACAGTTTGCACCTTCCTTGCTTGACGTTTTGAACTTGGAGTGTCTCTTCCCATTTGCTAGTGTATTGAGTCTCCAACCCAAGTTGTCCTAGCTACAACATCTCCATCGTTTGCATAAGCCACCCCTTTTATCTTGATCTTGCTTGTTTTCGCCTGCGCGATACTGTTGGGGAACATAGCATGCAATTTCAAAAAAAATCCTACGATCACGCAAGATCTATCTAGAAGATGCACAACGAGAGGGGAGAGTGTTTCCACGTACCCTCGTAGACCGAAAGCGGAAGCGTTAGCTTAACGCAGTTGATGTAGTCGAACGACTTCGCGATCCAACCGATCAAGCACCAAACGTACGGCACCTCCGAGTTATGCACACGTTCATCTCAATGACGTCCCTCGAACTCTTGATCTAGCAAAGTGTCGAGGGAGAGTTTCGTCAGCATGACGGCATGGTGACAGTGATGGTGATGTGATCCGCGCAGGGCTTCCCCTAAGCACTACGACAATATGACCGGAGGAGTAAACTGTGGAGGGGGCACCGCACACGGCTAAGAGAACAATTGATGTGCATTTGGGGTGCCACCTGCCCCCGTATATAAAGGAAGGGGAGGAGGCCGCCGGCCCTATGGGTGCGCCATGGGGGGCAACCGACTAGGACTCCTAGTCCAAGTCGCCCCCCCCCTTCCTTCTCTTGGAGGTGGAAAGGGGGAAGGAGAGGGAGAGGGGGAAGGAAAGGGGGGCCGCGCCCCCTCCCCTTGTCCAATTCGAACTGCCCATGGGGGGTGCGCCACCCCTTGTGGGCTGCCCTCTCTCTCCCCTATGGTCCATGTAGGCCCAATACCTTCCCCGGGGGGTTCCGGTAACCCCTCGGTACTCCGATAAATATCTGAAACGCTCCGAAACCATTTCGGTGTCCGAACAGTATCATCCAATATATCAATCCTTACCTCTCGACCATTTCAAGACTCCTCGTCATGTCCGTGATCTCATCCGGGACTCCAAACAATCTTCGGTCACCAAAAACACATAACTCATAATACAAATCGTCATTGAACGTTAAGCGTGTGGACCCTACGGGTCCGAGAACTATGTAGACATGATCGAGACACATCTCCGATCAATAACCAACAGCGGAACCAGGATGCTCATATTGGTTCCTACATATTCTACGAAGATCTTTATCGGTCAAACCGTAATGACAACATACATAATTCCCTTTGTCATCGGTATGTTACTTGCCCAATATTCGATCGTCGGTATCTTCATACCTAGTTCAATCTCATTACCAGCAAGTCTCTTTACTCGTTCCGTAATGCATCATCCCACAACTAACTTAGTAGTCACATTGCTTGCAAGGCTTATCATGATGTGCATTACCGAGAGGGCCTAGATATACCTCTCCGATACTCGGAGTGACAAATCCTAATCTTGATCTATGCCAACCCAACAAACACCTTCAGAGATACGTGTAGAGCATCTTTATAATCACCCAGTTATGTTGTGACATTTGATAGAACACAAGGTATTCGAGGTATTCCTCCGGTATTCGGGAGTTGCATAATCTCATAGTCAAAGGAATATGTATAAGTCATGAAGAAAGCAATAGCAATCAAACTTAACGATCATTATGCTAAGCTAACGGATGGGTCTTGTCCATCACATCATTCTCCTAATGATGTGATCCCGTTCATCATATGACAATACATGTCTATGGTTATGAAACTTAACCATCTTTGATTAACGAGCTAGTCTAGTAGAGGCATACTAGGGACACTGTGTTTTGTCTATGTATCCACACACGTATCAAGTTTCCGGTTAATACAATTCTAGCATGAATAATAAACATTTATCATGATATAAGGAAATATAAATAACAACTTTATTATTGCCTCAAGGGCATATTTCCTTCAGTCTCGCACTTGCACTAGAGTCAATAATCTAGTTCACATCGTCATGTGATTTAACACCAATAGTTCACATCTTTATGTAATTAGTTCACATCGCCATGTGACTAACACCCAAAGGGTTTATTAGAGTCAATAATCTAGTTCACATCTCTATGTGATTAACACCCAAACAGTACTAAGGTGTGATCATGTTTTGCTTGTGAGAGAAGTTTAGTCAACGGGTCTGCCACACTCAGAGCCGTATGTATTTTGCAAATTTTCTATGTCTACAATGCTCTGCATGGAGCTACTCTAGCTAATTGCTCCCACTTTCAATATGTATCCAGATTGAGACTCAGAGTCATCCGGATTGGTTTAAAAGCTTGCATCGACGTAACTCTTTACGACGAACTCTTTATCACCTCCATAACCGAGAAATATTTCCTTAGTCCTCTTAGGTAACTACGGATAACTTTGACCGTTGTCCAGTGATCCACTCCTGGATCACTATCGTACCCCCCTTGCCAAACTCATGGCAAGGTACACAATAGGTCTGGTACACAGCACATCATACTTTATAGAACCTATGGCTGAGGCATAGGGAATGACTTTCATTCTCTTTCTATTTTCTGCCGTGGTCGGGTTTTGAGTCTTACTCAACGTTACACCTTGCAATACAGGCAAGAACTCCTTCTTTGACTGTTTTATTTTGAACTACTTCAAAATCTTGTCAAGGTATGTACTCATTGAAAAATCTTATCAAGCGTCTTGATCTATCTCTATAGGTCTTGATGCCCAATATGTAAGCAGCTTCACCGAGGTTTTTCTTTGAAAAACTCCTTTCAAACACTCCTTTATGCTTTCCAGAAAATTCTACATCATTTCCGATCAACAATATGTCATTCACATATACTTATCAGAAAGGTTGTAGTGCTCCCACTCACTTTCTTGTAAATACAAGCTTCACCGCAAGTCTGTATAAAACTATATGCTTTGATCAACTCATCAAAGCGTATATTCCAACTCCGAGATGCTTGCACCAGTCCATAGATGGATCGCTGGAGCTTGCACATTTTGTTAGCAACTTTAGGATCGATAAAACCTTCTAGTTGCATCATATACAACTCTTATTTAAGAAACCCATTAAGGAATGCAGCTTTGACATCCGTTGGCCAGATTTCATAAAATGTGGCAATTGCTAACATGATTCGAGCAGACTTAAGCACCGCTACGAGTGAGAAAATCTCATCGTAGTCAACACCTTGAACTTGTCGAAAACCTTTTGTGACAAGTCGAGCTTTGTAGATAGTAACGCTACCATCAGCGTATGTCTTCCTCTTGAAGATCCATTTATTCTCAATGGCTTGCCGATCGTCGGGCAAGTCAACCAAAGTCCATACTTTGTTCTCATACATGGATCCCATCTCAAATTTCGTGGCCTCAAGCCATTTAACGGAATCTGGGCTCATCGTCGCTTCCTCATAGTTCGTAGGTTGGTCATGGTGTAGTAACATGACTTCCAGAATAGGATTATCGTACCTCTTTGGTGCGGAACATACTCTGGTTGACCTACGAGTTTCGGTAGTAACTTGATCTGAAGTTTCATGATCATCATCATTAGCTTCCTCACTAATTGGTGTAGGCATCACTGGAACTGATTTCTGTGATGAACTACTTTCCAATCGAGAGAAGGTACAATTACCTCATCAAGTTCTACTTTCCTCCCACTCACTTATTTTGAGATAAACTCCTTCTCTAGAAAGGATCCATTCTTAGCAACAAATATCTTGCCTTCGGATTTGTGATAGAAGGTGTACCCAACAGCTTCTTTTGGGTATCCTATGAAGGCGCACTTCTCCGATTTGGGTTCGAGCTTTTGAGGCTGAAGCTTTTTCACATAAGCATCGCAACCCCAAACTTTAAGAAACGACAGTTTAGGTTTCTTGCCAAACCACAATTCATATTGTGTCGTCTCAATGGATTTAGATGGTGCCCTATTAACGTGAATGCAGCCGTCTCTAATGCATAACCCCAAAACGATAGTGGTAAATTGGTAAGAGACATCATAGATCGCACCATATCTAAAAAAGTACGATTACGACATTCGGACACACCATTACGCTGTGGTGTTCCAGGTGGCGTGAGTTGCGAAACTATTCCACATTGTTTCAAATGAAGACAAAACTCGTAACTCAAATATTCGCCTTCGCGATCAGATCGTAGAAACTTTATTTTCTTGTTACGATGATTTTCCACTTCACTCTAAAATTCTTTGAAATTTTCAAATGTATCAGACTTATGTTTCATTAAGTAGATATACCCATATCTGCTTCAATCATCTGTGAAGGTCAGAAAATAACGATACCCGTCGCGAGCCTCAACACTCTCGGACCGCATACATCAGTATGTATTATTTCCAATAAGTCAGTGGCTCGCTCCATTGTTCCGGAGAATGCAGTCTTAGTCATCTTGCCCATGAGGCATGGTTCGCAAGCATCAAGTGATTCATAATCAAGTGATTCCAAAAGCCCATCTGAATGGAGTTTCTTCATGCGCTTTACACCAATATGACCTAAACGGCAGTGCCACAAATAAGTTGCACTATCATAATTAACTTTGCATCTTTTGGCATCAATATTATGAATATGTGTATCACTACAATCGAGCAACAAAAATAGACCACTCGTCAAGGGTGGATGACCATAAAAGATATTGCTCATATAAATAGAACAACCATTATTCTCTGATTTAAATGAATAACTGTCTCGCATCAAACAAGATCCAGATATAATGTTCATACTCAACGCTGGCACCAAATAACAATTATTCAGGTCTAAAACTAATCCTGAAGGTAGATGTAGAGGTAGCGTGCCGACGGCGATCATATCGACCTTGGAACCATTTCCGATGTGCATCGTCACCTCGTCCTTAGCCAATCTTCGTTTAATTCGTAGCCCCTGTTTCGAGTTGCAAATATGAGCAACAAAACAAGTATCAAATACCCAGGCGCTACTACGAGCATTAGTAAGGTACACATCAGTAACATGTATATCAAATATACATTTCACTTTGCCATCCTTCTTATCCGCCAAATACTTGGGGCAGTTCCGCTTCCAGTGACCAGTCCCTTTGTAGTAGAAGCACTCAGTTTCAGGCTTAGGTCCAGACTTGGGCTTCTTCCCGGGAGCAGCAACTTGCTTGCTATTCTTCTTGAAGTTCCCCTTCTTTCCTTTGCCCTTTTTCTTGAAACTAGTGGTCTTGTTAACCATCAACACTTGATGCTCCTTCTTGATTTCTACCTCCGCAGCTTTGAGCATTGTGAAGAGCTCGGGAATCGTCTTGTTCATCCCTTCCATATTATAGTTCATCACAAAGCCTTTATAGCTTGGTGGCAGTGATTGAAAAACTCTGTCAATGGCACTATCATCCGGAAGATTAACTCCCAGCTGAGTCAAGTGGTTGTGGTACCCAGACATTCTGAGTATGTGTTCACTGATAGAACTGTTCTCCTCCATCTTGTAGCTATAGAACTTGTTGGAGACTTCATATCTCTCAACTCGGGCATTTGCTTGAAATATTAACTTCAACTCCTGGAGCATCACATATGCCCCATGACATTCAAAACGCCTTTGAAGTCCCGATTCTAAGCCGTAAAGCATGGCACACTAAACTATCGAGTAGTTATTAGATTTAGCTTGCCAGACATTCATAACGTATGGAGTTGCTCCTGCAGCAGACCTTGCACCTAGCGGTGCTTCAAGGACGTAATTCTTTTGTGCAGCAATGATGATAATCCTCAAGTTATGGACCTAGTCCGTGTAGTTTCTACCATCATAGATATGCAAAAACTATCAGGACTAAGTTCATGATAAATTTAAGTTCATTTAATCATATTACTAAAGAACTCCCACTTAGATACACATCCCTCGAGTCATCTAAATGATCACGTGATCCATATCAACTAAACCATGTCCGATCATCACATGAGATGGAGTAGTTTTCAATGGTCAACATCTCTATGTTGATCATATCTACTATATGATTCACGTTCGACCTTTCAGTCTCTAGTGTTCCGAGGCCATGTCTGTACATGCTAGGCTCGTCAAGTTTAACCCTAGTATTTCGCATGTGCAAAATTGTCTTGCACCCGTTGTATGTGAATGTAGAGCCTATCACACCCGATCATCACGTGGTGTCTCAGCACGAAGAACTTTCGCAACGGTGCATACTGATGCAGCTTGAAGCTACGTCGGTATTTCCCCAAAGAGGAAGGGATGATGCAGCACAGCGGCGGTAGGTATTTCCCTCAGTTATGAGACCAAGGTTATCGAACCAGTAGGAGGACCAAGCAACACAACTTAAACAGCCCCTGCACACAGATAACAAATCCTCGCAACCCGACGTTTAAAAGGGGTTGTCAATCCCTTTCGGGTAGCGGCGCCTCAAGATAGGCAAACGGATGTGAGTAAAATTGTAGTACATTGATAGATCGAACGCCAAATAAAATAAATAAGAATAAAATGCAGCGAGGTATTTTTGTATTTTTGGTTTAATAGATCTGAAAATAAAAGCAAAGGAAAAGTAGATTGCAAAGGCAAATAATATGAGAAAGAGACCCGGGGGCCGTAGGTTTCACTAGTGGCTTCTCTCGAGAAAAATAGCAAACGGTGGGTAGATAAATTACTGTTGGGAAATTGATAGAACTTCAAATAATCATGACGATATCCAGGCAATGATCAATACATAGGCATCACATCCAAGATTAGTAGACCGACTCCTGCCGGCATCTACTACTATTACTCCACGCATCGACCGCTATCCAGCATGCATCTAGTGTATTAAGTTCATGGAGAAACGGAGTAATGCAATAAGAACGATGACATGATGTAGATAAGATCTATCTATGTAGAGATAGACCCCATCGTTTTATCCTTAGTAGCAATGATACATACGTCTCGGTTCCCCTTTTGTCACTGGGATCAAGCACCGTAAGATCGAACCCACTACAAAGCACCTCTTCCCATTGCAAGACAAATAGATCAAGTTGGCCAAACAAAACCCAAATATCGGAGAAGAAATATGAGGCTATAATAAATCATGCATATAAGAGATCAAAGAAACTCAAATAACTTTCATGGATATAAAAACATAGATCTGATCATAAACTCAAAGTTCATCCGATCACAACAAACACACCGCAAAAAGAGTTACATCATATGGATCTCCAAGAGACCATTGTATTGAGAATTCAGCGAGACAGAGGAAACCATCTAGCTACTAACTACGGACCCAAAGGTCTACAAAGAACTACTCATGCATCATCGGAGAGGCACCAATGGAAGTGGTGAACCCCTCCGTGATGGCGTCTAGATTGGATCTGGTGGTTCTGGACTCTGCGGCGGCTGGAATTGATTTTCGTTAACTCCCCTAGGGTTTCTGGAATATTTGGGTATTTATAGAGCAAAGAGGTGGTTCAGGGGGCACACGAGGTGGGCACAACCTACCAGGGCGCGCCCTGGTGGGTTGTGCTCCCCTCGGAGCAACCCCCAGGCGCAGCCTTGGCCCATTAGCTGCCTTCTGGTCCATAAAAATTCTCCGTGAAATTTTGTTGCATTTGGACTCCGTTTGATATTGATTTCCTGCGATGTAAAAACATGCAGAAAACAGCAACTAGCACTTGGCACTATGTCAATAGGTTAGTACCAAAAATGATATAAAATGACTATAAAACATCCAAGATTGATAATATAACATCATGGAACAATCAAAAATTATAGATACGTTGGAGATGTATCAGCATCCCCAAGCTTAACTCCTACTCGTCCTCGAGTAGGTAAGTGATAGAAACCAAATTTTTGATGTGGAATGTTGCCTAACATGTCATATCATATTTCTTTTCTTTATAGCATGGACATTTGGACCTTTATATTGTTCAAAGCAATAGTCTAGTTTTGACATGATAAGTTAAATACTCAAGCATATCAACAAGCAACCATGTCTTTCAAAATATCAACGCTAAAATAAGTTATCCCTAGCCCATCATGCTCAATCATTGATCCATTCATGAAACACACTCGTATATTAGCTACACCCAATACTCAAGTACGATCATAGTGCCTCCTAGTTGCTGCTTTTATAAGAGAAGATGGAGACTCAAATTCAAAAATAAAAATTGCATAAAGTAAAATAAAGGCCCTTCGCAGAGGGAAGTATGGATTTGTAGATGTGCCAGAGCTCAAAGTGAAAATTGAGAGATAAAAACATTTTGGGAGGTGTATCCTTCCCAACAACGAAAACGACTTAGAGTTCCCAACACTTTCCATGCTAAATATATCATAGGCGGTTCCCAAACAGAAAATAAAGTTTATTCCTTTTTCAACCATACTTTCACTTTCCATGGCTAGTCGTATCCACGGTTGCCCTCCATACCAACACTTTCCAAGGAATTTATTATTTGACAACATAAAGTAAATTCATTTTTCATTTCAGGACTGGGCATCCCTAATACCTTTGCCTTACTCTCATGCAATGACAAGTGAATAAACACTCATCGTGAGAATAACACATCTAGCATGGAAAATATTAGCCACCCCTCACCGCTCAGCGAGCGAACGAACACACAAAAGAGAAGTTTATTTTGAAAATTAGAGATGGCACATACAAATTTGCTTAGAACGGCAAAAGAATACCGCATATAGGTAGATATAGTGGACTCATGTGGAAAAACTGGTTTAAAGGTTTTTGGATGCACAAGTAGTGGTCATACTTAGCGCAAAATGAAGGCTAGCAAAAGATTGAGAAGCGATCAACCAAGAAACGAATAATCTCGTAAGCGAGCATTAAGAATAATTAACACCGAATAATGCACCACAAGTAGGATATAATTTCATTGCATAATTATTGACTTTCGTACTTGCATAGGGAATTACAAACCTTAACACCAATATTCTTACTAAAGCATAATTACTCATCAATATAACTCACATATCACATCATCATATCTCAAAACTATTACTAAGAATCAAGTTTATTTTGTCCAATGATCTACATGAAAGTTTTTATTATATCCTTCTTGGATATCTATCACTTTGGAACTAATTTTCATATGTTGATTTTGATAAGCTCAAACAAATATAAGTGAAAATCATGAGCATAAAATTTCTTTCTCTCAAATTAATTTAAGTGAAGCGAGAGAATTTCTTGAAAATTTTACTAACTCTCAAATAAATCTAAGTGAAGCAAGAGAGCATTTCTTCAAAAATACTAAAGCACACCATGCTCAAAAAGATATAAGTGAAGAACGCGAGAAAGTCCATGGCTCATAAAAATTTTAAGTGAAGCATAGAGAGCAATTCTAACAAGTCATGGCATAATTTTGGATCTCTCAAATAGGTGTGTCCAGCAAGGAATCAAGACTTAAAACACAAAATAAAACAAGCAAAGACTCATATCATACTAGACGCTCCAAGCAAAACACATAGGCCCTGTTTGGTTCAGCTTTTATCGATGGATTCCGCTGCCGTGCAGCAGAATTTGAACCAAAGGGCGAACCCAGCAGAATCCGATTCCAGAAATCCGCTACCAAAATATGAACCAAAAGCGGAAGCAGCCTAGGACGTGCTTTCCAAAATCTGATTCCGCTGCGGGCCAAAATCTAAAAAGTTGTATCAGCTGGTTTGCCAAATGACCTACATCTTTTTCACATCAGATTTTCTATAGCTGTTTTTCCACAGCAGATTTTTCACATCTGCTTTTAGAAATCCACAGCCGAACCAAACAGGGCCATAGTATGTGACGAATAAAAATATAGCTTCGAGTAAAATACTGATGGTCGTTAGAAGAAAGAGGGGATGCCACTCGGGGCATCCCCAAGCTTAGTTGCTTGCTCTCTTTTGGATAATAGCTTGGGATGCCTGGGCATCCCCAAGCTTAGGCTGTTCTTACTCCTTAGTCCTTCATCCATAGTAAGATAACCCAAAACTTGAAAACTTCAATCACACAAAACTCAACAAAACCTTCGTGAGATCCGTTAGAATAAGAAAATAAGTCACTACTATAAGTACTGTTGCAACCTATTCATATTTTATTCTTGCATTATATCTAATGTATTCCAACTTTTCTATGGCAAAAACTCATCAAAGAAAACCATAGAGCCATCAAAACAAGCACACAACGCAAAGAAAACAGAATCTGTCAAAAACAGAACAGTCTGTAGCAATCTGAATTGTTCGAATACTTATGGAACTCCAAAAATTCTGAACAATTAGGACGACCTGAGTAATTAGTATATCAATCTACTGCAAAAATATTGGTATTTTCTCACGCTCTGGTTAAAAATAAGAATTGTTTTCGTGAGCGCAAAAGTTTCTGTTTTCAGCAAGATCAAACAACTATCACCCAAGAAGATCCTAAAGGCTTTATTTGGCAAAACACTAATTAAAACACAAAAAACACAATCATAACAGTAGCATAATTGTGCGAACACTCAAGAACAGAAAGCAAAAGGCAAAAATAGATTGTATTCATTGGGTTGCCTCCCAACAAGCGCTATAGTTTACGCCCTTACCTAGGCATAAAGCAAGGATCTAAGTTCTCCATCCTTCTTCTTAATTTTCTTAGAGGTGTTTTCATCATGGGGTTTCGTAAACACAACATAAAACATAGTATCCATACATACCTCAGCATTCCTAAGTTGGTTTTCATCGTAACTCCTTTGATTTCCCGCAACAATCCAAGAGTGATGTTGATTAACATTATTAAAAACATGTTGGATTATATCTAAAATGGGGACTTTCTTTTTAAGGTTCTCATCAAAGATTTTATTATCCCCAAGCAAATGCCTTAGAACATAATCACTATTGTAAAGAATTTCATCTATCACGGGTTTTTCACGATTCATACAATAAAAATCAAAGATTTCCCTAGCTTCCCGTATTATGTAGTCAAACTCATTCATGAGAACGAGAGTGGCCAACTTTTTAGCTTTAGGATTCTTTATAACGGGAAGCTCAAAAAACAATCTTTGCAAAGTAGGATGAGTACGGATAATTTTGCTTTCAAGTTTCAGAACTAGTGCTAAAATAGCATTCGCATAAGATCTAGTAGTTTTAAGTATAGGGGCATCATCAAGACTTAAATTTCCAACACAATTGAAAATTTCTTGGATACGTTCTTTTCCCATAACATTCCCTTGCCCCAAGATAAAAGTTTTAGCATCCAGATTGCCCGTACGTCCCATCTTAGGAGTTAGGCCATCATCTGTTGGTGCCATACCAAAATCACTCATGATTGCAAGCAAAGGATAGATCTGACGAGAAAACGGCGAACGAAAAAGATGGGCGAATAAAACGATAAATTTTTGTGAAGTGGGGGAGAGGAAAACGAGAGGCAAATGGCAAATAATGTAAATTGCGAGGAGATGATATTTGTGATTAGGAACCTGGTATATGTTGAAGACCCTCCCCGGCAACGGTGCAATAAATTCCTTTTGATGCGGCTTGAAGCTACGTCGTTATTTCCTCAAAGAGGAAGGGATGATGCAGCATAGCTGATAAGTCTCCATCGTATCTACTTTTCCAAACACTTTTGCCCTTGTTTTGGACTCTAACTTGCATGATTTGAACGGAACTAACCCGGACTGACGTTGTTTTCAGCAGAATTGCCATGGTGTTATTTTTGTGCAGAAATAAAAGTTCTTGGAATGACCTGAAACTCCACGGAGAATATTTTTATGGAATATATAAGAAATACTGGCGAAAGAATCAAGACCAGGGGGCCCACACCCTGTCCACGAGGGTGGGGGCGCGCCTACCCCCCCTAGGCGCGCCCCCTGTCTCGTGGGCCCCTGAGGCTCCGCTGACCTCAACTCCAACTCCATATATTCACGCTCGGGGAGAAAAATTCCAGAGAAAAGGATTCATCGCGTTTTACCATACGGAGCCACCGCCAAGCCCTAAACTCTCTCGGGAGGGCTGATCTGGAGTCCGTTCGAGGCACCGGAGAGGGGAATCCGTCGTCGTCATCATCATCAACCTTCCTCCATCACCAATTTCATGATGCTCACCGCCGTGCATGAGTAATTCCATCATAGTCTTGCTGGATGGTGATGGGTTGGATGAGATTTATCATGTAATCGAGTTAGTTTTG
This sequence comes from Triticum aestivum, assembly GCF_018294505.1. Lineage (NCBI taxonomy): Eukaryota > Viridiplantae > Streptophyta > Magnoliopsida > Poales > Poaceae > Triticum > Triticum aestivum. The sequence continues at coordinate 313,826,014 of NC_057808.1, read as the reverse complement.
TTAGGGTTTGATCCCTAGTATCCATTATGTTCTGAGATTGATGTTGCTATGACTTTGCTATGCTTAATGCTTGTCACTAGGGCTCGAGTGCCATGAATTCAGATCTGAACCTATTATGTTTTCATGAATATATGTGAGTTCTTGATCCTATCTTGCAAGTCATTAGTCACCTACTATGTGTTATGATCCGGTAACCCCAAAGTGACAATAATCGGGACCACTCCCGGTGATGATCGTAGTCTGAGGAGTTCATGTATTCACTAAGTGTTAATGCTTTGGTTCGGTACTCTATTAAAAGGACGCCTTAATATCCCTTAGTTTCCAATAGGACCCCGCTGCCAGGGGAGGGTAGGACAAAAGATGTCATGCAAGTTCTTTTCCATAAGCATGTATGACTATATTTGGAATACATGCCTACGTTACATCGATGAACTGGAGCTAGTTCTGTGCCACCCTATGTTATAACTGTTGCATGAGGAATCGCATCCGACATAGTTATCCATCACTGATCCAATGCCTACGAGTTTTTCACATATTGATCTTTGCTTAGTTACTTTACCGTTGCCACTGTTACAATTACTAAAAAACTGCTACTGTTACCTTTGCCACCGTTACCGTTACTTCCATACTATTTTGCTACTAAATACTTTGCTGCAGATATTAAGTTTTCCAGGTGTGCTTGAATTGACAACTCAACTGCCAATACTTGAGAATATTCTTTGGCTCCCCTTGTGTCGAATCAATAAATTTGGGTTGAATACTCTACCCTCGAAAACTGTTGCGATCCCCTATACTTGTGGGTTATCAAGACTATTTTCTAGCGTCGTTGCCGGGGAGCATAGCTCTATTCTTTGAGTCACTTGGGATTTATATCTGCTGATCACTATGAGGAACTTGAAAGATGAGAAAACCAAAATTTATCCCTCAACTACGAGGGGAGGTAAGGAACTGCCATCTAGCTCTGCACTTGATTCTCCTTCTGTTTTGAGTAAACTTGCGACACCTAAACCTGCTTCTGCTATTAATTCTGATATGTCGCATGTTATTGATGATGCCAATCCTGCTATGCATAATACTTATGATGAATCTACTTCTATGCTTGATAATACTGTGCCACTAGGTGAATTTCTTGATGAACAACTTGCTAGGGCTAGAGAGAATGAAATTATTGAAACTGATAATATTGATGAAAGTGATGATGAAGATTCTCCCCCTAGATATGAATTGCCTGTTGTACCTGAGGGTTATATTATGGATGAAGAAACTACTAGAGATTTTCTTGCTTGCAATGATAGATATGATCTAAAGAAATTATTAGCTAAGCTGAAAGAAAAATCTTTGAATGCTAGAATGAAATATGACCCTGCTTTTGCTACTTCACCTATCTGTATTACTGATAAGGATTATGATTTCTCTGTCGATCTTGAGTTAATTACTTTGGTTGAATCTGATCCTTTTCATGGCTATAAATCTGAAACTGTTGTGGCACATCTTACTAAATTAAATGATATAGCCACCCTATTCACTCATGAGGAAAAAATCGTTACTACTTTATCCTTAAGCTATTTTCGTTCTCATTAAAGGGTGATGCTAAAACATGGTTTAATTCTCTTGATCCTGGTTGTGTGCGTAGTCCCCAGGATATGATTTATTACTTCTCTGCTAAATATTTCCCTGCTCATAAGAAACAAGCTGCTTTAAGGGAAATATATAATTTTGTGCAAATTGAAGAAGAGAGGCTCCCACAAGCTTGGGGGAGGCTTCTCCAATTACTTAATGCTTTGCCTGATCATCCTTTCAAGAAAAATGAAATACTTGATATCTTTTATAATGAACTAACCGATGCTTCCAGAGACCACCTGGATAGTTGTGCTGGTTGTGTTTTCAGGGAAAGAACCGTTGATCAAGATGAATTGCTATTGAATAATATGTTGAGTAATGAAAATAATTGGACACTTCCTGAACCAACTCCTAAGCCAACTCCGAAGAAAAAGGGTATTCTATTTCTCAGTCCTGAAGATATGCAAGAGGCAAAGAAATCTATGAAAGAAAAAGGTATTAAAGCTGAAGATGTTAAGAATTTACCACCTATTGAAGAAATACATGGTCTTGATAACCCGACACAGGTAGTAAAGGTAAATTCTCTCTATAGATTTGATGAAGGTGATATTCCTCGTTATAAGTCTGCCAGCCAATGCTTAGATGAGTTTGATAATTTTATTGTTAAAAAAGAAAACTTCAATGCTTATGTTGGTAGACAATTGAAACGTAATGCTTATATGATTGAACACTTGAGTGATTATATGTCTAGAGTTAAAGGTGAACTTAAACTTATTAGTAAACATGCTTCTATGGTTACCACTCAAGTAGAACAAGTGCTTAAGGCTCAAAATGATTTGCTCAATGAATTGAATAACAAGAAAAATGATAATGTTGTTAGAGTTATGACTAGAGGGGGTAAAATGACTCAGGAACCTTTGTATCCTGAGGGCCACCCTAAGAGAATTGAGCAAGATTCTCAGAGAACTAATGTTGATGCACCTAGTCCTTCTAAGAAGAAGAAAAAGAAAAATGATAGGACTTTACATGCTTCTAGTGAACCTGTTGTTGACACACCTGAGAATCCCAATGATATTTCTATTTCTGATGTTGAAACACAATCTGGTGATGAACATGAACCTAGTGATAATATTAATGATGATGTTCATGTTGATGCTCAACCTAGCGATAACAATGATGTAGAGATTGAACCTGTTATTGATCTTGATAACACACAATCAAAGAATCAACGTTATGATAAGAGAGACTTCATTGCTAGGAAGCACGGTAAAGAAAGAGAACCATGGGTTTAGAAACCCATGCCTTTTCCTCCCAAACCATCCAAGAAAAAGGATGATGAGGATTTTGAGCGCTTTGCTGAAATGATTAGACCTATCTTTTTGCGTATGCGTTTGACTGATATGCTTAAAATGAATCCTTATGCTAAGTATATGAAAGATATTGTTACTAATAAAAGAAAGATACCGAAAGCTGAAATTTCCACCATGCTTGCTAATTATACTTTTAAAGGTGGAATACCTAAGAAACTTGGAGATCCAGGAGTACCAACTATACCATGCTCCATTAAAAGAAACTATGTTAAAACTGCTTTATGTGATCTTGGAGCCGGTGTTAGTGTTATGCCTCTCTCTTTATATCGTAGACTTGATTTGGATAAGTTGACACCTACTGAAATATCTTTGCAAATGGGCGATAAATCAACCGCTATACCTGTCGGTATTTGTGAGGATGTGCCTGTTGTGGTTGCAAACGTTGCTATCTTAACGGACTTTGTTATTCTTGATATTCCCGAGGACGATAGTATGTCGATTATCCTTGGTAGACCCTTTTTGAATACTGCAGGGGCTGTTATTGACTGCAACAAAGGCAATGTCACTTTTCATGTTAATGGTAATGAGCATACGTACACTTTCCGAGGAAACAACCTCAAGTCCACAGTATCAATTCTATTGGAAAAATTCCAACGATTACTATTGGAGGTTTTGAATTTCCTCTTCCTACTGCCAAGAAGAAATATGATATTCTTATTATTGGGGATGTGCATATCCCCGTTGAGGTAACTTAGTGTTATTCGAAAATTCTCCGGTTTCATGTGATTCAGAAAGAGTTTGCTAACAAGACTTGATCAACCTTGTTAGTGGATTCCTTTTGATGAGCATGAGATGGATGAAGTTAGAAAGCACAACTCTCTGTACCCTCCTTTCACTTTCTGTTATTTAGATTAAATAAAGCAAAAATAATATTTTCTGTCTGTTTTCTGAATTATCCATGCAATAAAAAATACCCCGAAAATAAAAATTCTCCAAATGCCCTGAATTGAAATATGATTTTTTGTAGAATATTTAAGAATATTTGGCACTGAGAACACATCAGGGGGAGCCACCACCTGGCCACAAGGGTCCAGGGCGCGCCCTCCCCCCCAGGGCGTGCCCCCTGCCTCGTGGGCCCGACGTGGCCCTCTCCACTTATTCCAGCACCCACACACTTCGTCTTCCTCCAGAAAAAATCACCACACAGCTCAAACTCGTGTTCTAGCTCGTTTTGCTGCGATTTTCGATCTCCTTGCTCAAAGCTCCACTCACGAAACTGCTTTGGGGGGTTGTTCTTCGGTATGTGACTCCTCCAATGGTCCAATTAGTTTTTGTTCTAGTGCTTTATTTATTGCAAATTTTTGCTGCTTAGGTGACTTTGTTCTTGAGCTTGCATGTCAAATTTATTTGGTCCCAAGTAGTTCTAATGCATGATATAGTCTCTAGGCACTTGCGGGAGTAGTTGCTATCAATTTTGTTGAGTTTGGTTCACTTTTATTTTGAGTCATTAAAAATTTCAGAAATTTTTCAGAGGAAGAAAAATGTTTAGGAAAATGTACCAAGGTGGTTCCTCAAAGAAGCAAGGACCCAGGCTCGCGATACGTGAGCCGGACTATGAACTACCAAGAGAAGCTCAAGTGCGGCCTTGTGAATGGCCATCAGAAGATTTTATGGTCCAAGCAGGCATTAAGGAGGAATTTGACACACATGTGCGTAATGCTGAACTTGAGGGCTTCGTGTCAGGTAAGTGCCCCCAATATTACTACCTAATTGATTCCTTTGTGAGAAGGTTTAAATTTACATCATCACGCAATTCTCACACTGTCCTATTTGATCTTTATGATAAATCTTATACCGTGGACTAAGAAGATTTTAATACTGCTTGTAAACTCCCGCAGTGGGGTAATGCTAGTGAACCTTGCAAATCTGAATATAAAGACTTTCTTACTAGTATAACTGTGGGGGAATCTAGAGAAATCACGCAAGCTACCATAGGGAGCATCCATTTTCCCGCCATACATTATTTTGCTCTCTTTATAGGTAGATGTCTTAATGGTAAAGATGAAGCCTGTCACATGTGTGTTTCAGACCTTAGTGTCCTCAAGAGTGCAGTATTAGGAGATAAACAATATAACTTGGGGGCTATCGTTGCACGAAGGTTGCATCATAACAGTATAAGTGGAGATTTGTTTGATGGAATTTATGCAACCCATTTAGCTAATTTTCTTGAGGTACCCATACATGAAAATGATATGGAGTTGCCTCCTGCTTATCTAGATTTTAATGCTATGGTTCGTCATCAGTTTATTGAGAGGAATGAACAACCCCTCCAGTACCGACTAATGTTTGATAGACGTCGCGCTGTCCATATTGCTCTCCCTGCTCCTACCTTCTTTGACTTTCAGGCAAAGGGGAGACATGTCGTAACTAGAGAGGAGGAAAACGAGTACGAGAGGAGGGCGGAAGCAGCTCGCCTCCAAGCTGCAGCTCGTGAGGCAGTAGCGGCTGCATCTCAGTACGACCCCAGTTACAAGTTCGGATATCCGCCAGGCCATCCATGGGCATAGACCAACTTAGGCCAAAAGCCTAAGCTTGGGGGAGTATGTATTTCTCACCGACATTACATTCATGTTCACACACTCAAACCAGTTGTCGCTGCTCATACTTTTTCATTGTACTATCCATGCTAGTTTATTTTCCTTTTTCTCGCTTTCTTCTTGTGTGTTTGAAAAACCTTAAGAAAAACCAAAATTTTTTATCTTTTAGCTAGTTTACTTTCCATGCCTGTAGTAGTAGTAACTAAAAAAAACCCAAAAAGATTTCTCGTTCTTCTTTTGCTTGTTGGGAGCTTTACCGTGTAAATAGTCTTATTTCCTTTCTTTTCTTTGGGGGTCGAGAGGAGAAGACCATAATGAAAATGTTGAAGTGGCTCTTATATGCATTATTGTTGATTTAACTAGGAGCCCATATTACCTTGTCTTCTCCCTTGTATTAAAATGCTTGCAGATTCCAGCTTAGTCCAATGCACGTGCACTATTATTATTATCCACACCATTCGGTCGTGCAAGTGAAAGGCAATAATGACAATATATGATGGACTGATTGAGATGAGAGAAGCTGGTATGAACTCAACCTCTCTTGTTTTTGTAAATATGATTAGTTCAGCGTTCCTGATTCAGCCTATTATGAATGAAACATGTTTGCAATGACAATTAGAGATTATAGTTGCTTATGCCATGCTTAATTAGCTAGGAGTTTATAATGGTTTACCTTGAGTGCCAACATGCTATTAAAATGGTTGTGATGTGATATGATAGGGTGGTATCCTCCTTTGAACGATTCGAGTGGCTTGACTTGGCACATGTTCACACATGTAGTTGAAACAAAATCAACATAGCCTCCACGATATTATGTTCATGGTGAATTATATCCTACTCATGCTTGCACTCAGTGTTGATTAATTTTAATGCATGTTCGTGACTGTTGTCGCTCTCTTGTTGGTCGCTTCCCAATCTCTTTCTAGCCTACACTTGTACTAAGAGGGAATACTGCTTGTGCATCCACTTCCATAAACCCCAAAGTTATTCCATATGAGTCCACCATACCTTCCTATATGTGGTATCTACCTGCTGTTCCAAGTAAATTTGTATGTGCCAAACTCTAAACCTTCAAATGAAATTTTGTTTTGTATGCTCGAATAGCTCATGTATCGACTAGGGTTGTCTGTATCTTCCATGCTAGGTGGGTTATTCTCAAGATGAGTGGACTCCGCTCCTCGCTCACGAGAAAATGGCTGGTCACCGGGATGCCCAGTCCCATGCTCAAACCAAATCAAAATAATTGCAAAAAAACTCCCGCAGGACTGTTGTTAGTTGGAGGCACCCGTTGTTTCGGGAAAGCCATGGATTGATGCTTGTTGGTGGTGGGGGAGTATAAACTTTACCATTCTTCTTGGGAACTGCCTATAATGTGTGTAGCATGGAAGATATTGAGATCTCTCGGTTGTTATGTTGAGAATGAAAGTATGCCACTCAAAATATTATTTATCTCTATTTCAAAAATCAAGCTCTGGCACCTCTACAAATCCCTGCTTCCCTCTGCGAAGGGCCTATCTATTTACTTTTATGTGAGTCGTCATCCTCTTATTAAAAAGCACCAGTTGGTGAGCACTGATGTCATTTGCATGCATTACTATTAAGTTACATTGAGTATGACTATGACTGGATCTCTTTTACCATGAATTACAATGCTTAGTCAGTCCTTGATCTTCAGAGGTGCTCTGCATTTATGTTTTGCGAACTCAGAAAGGGCTAGCGAGATACCATCTTGTTATATCATATTATGATTGTTTTGAGGAAGTGTTGTATTTGAGATTTATTATTATTGCTCGTTAGTTGATTATTCCATTGATATGAGTAAACATAAGACCTAAGTGTTATTGTGAATATGGTTAGTTCATAATCTTTGCTGAAAACTTGAATGTTGGCTTTACGTATTTACAACAACAAGAACAAACCGGGTTTGTAAAAGTTTTTCTTTATCACTTTCAGTTTGTCAACTGAATTGCTTGAGGACAAGCAAAGGTTTAAGCTTGGGGGAGTTGATACGTCTCCATCGTATCTACTTTTCCAAACACGTTTGCCCTTGTTTTGGAGTCTAACTTGCATGATTTGAATGGAACTAACCCGGAGTGACGGTGTTTTCAGCAGAATTGCCATGGTGTTATTTTTGTGCAGAAATAAAAGTTCTCGGAATGACCTGAAACTTCACGGAGAATATTTTTGGAATATATAAAAATACCGGAGAAAGAATCAAGACCAGGGGGCCCACACCCTGTCCACGAGGGTGGGGGCGCGCCCCCTGTCTTGTGGCCCCCCTGAGGCTCCACCGACCTCAACTCCAACTCCATATATTCACGTTCGGGGGAAAAATCAGAGAGAAGGATTCATCGCGTTTTACGATACGGAGCCGCCGCCAAGCCCTAAACTCTCTTGGGAGGGCTGATCTGGAGTCCGTTCGGGGCTCCGGAGAGGGGAATCCGTCGCTGTCATCATCATCAATCTTCCTCCATCACCAATTTCATGATGCTCACCGCCGTGCGTGAGTAATTCCATCGTAGGCTTGCTGGACGGTGATGGGTTGGATGAGATTTATCATGTAATCGAGTTAGTTTTGTTAGGGTTTGATCCTAGTATCCACTATGTTCTGAGATTGATGTTGCTATGACTTTGCTATGCTTAATGCTTCTCACTAGGGCCCGAGTGCCATGAATTCAGATCTGAACCTATTATGTTTTCATGAATATATGTGAGTTCTTGATCCTATCTTGCAAGTCATTAGTCACCTACTATGTGTTATGATCCGGTAACCCTGAAGTGACAATAATCGGGACCACTCCCTGTGATGATCATAGTTTGAGGAGTTCATGTATTCACTAAGTGTTAATGCTTTGGTCTGGTACTCTATTAAAAGGAGGCCTTCATATCCCTTAGTTTCCAATAGGACCCCGCTGCCACGGGAGGGTAGGACAAAAGATGTCATGCAAGTTCTTTTCCATAAGCACGTATAAATATATTCGGAATACATGCCTACATTACATCGATGAACTGGAGCTAGTTCTGTGTCACCCTATGTTATAACTGTTGCATGAGGAATCGCATCCGACATAATTATCCATCACTGATCCAATGCCTACGAGCTTTTCACATATTGATCTTTGCTTAGTTACTTTACCGTTGCCACTGTTACAATTACTACAAAACTGCTACTGTTACCTTTGCCACCGTTACCGTTACTTCCATACTATTTTGCTACTAAATACTTTCCTGCAGATATTAAGTTTTCCAGGCTTGGTTGAATTGACAACTCAACTGCCAATACTTGAGAATATTCTTTACCTCCCCTTGTGTCGAATCAATAAATTTGGGTTGAATACTCTACCCTCAAAAACTATTGTGACCCCTATACTTGTGGGTTATCAACAGCGGCGGTAGGTATTTCCCTCAGTTATCGAACCAGTAGGAGAACCAAGCAACACAACATAAACAGCCCCTGCACATAGATAACAAATCCTCGCAACCCGACGTGTAAAAGGGGTTGTCAATCCCCTTCGGGTAGCGGCGCCTCAAGATAGGCAAACTGACATGAGTAAAATTGTAGTAGATTGTTAGATCGAACGCCAAATAAAATAAATAAGAATAAAATGCAGCGAGGTATTTTTGTATTTTTGGTTTAATAGATCTGAAAATAAAAGCAAAGGAAAAGTAGATCGCAAAGGCAAATAATATGAGAAAGAGACCCGGGGGCCGTAGGTTTCACTAGTGGCTTCTCTTGAGAAAAATAGCAAACAGTGGGTAGACAAATTAGTATTGGGCAATTGATAGAACTTCAAATAATCATGACGATATCCGGGCAATGATCAATACATAGGCATCACATCCAAGATTAGTAGACCGACTCCTGCCTGCATCTACTACTATTACTCCACACATCGACCGCTATCCAGCATGCATCTAGTGTATTAAGTTCATGAAGAAACAGAGTAACGCAATAAGAATGATGTCATGATGTAGACAAGATCTATCTATGTAGAGATAGACCCCATCGTTTTATCCTTAGTAGCAACGATACATACATGTCGGTTCCCCTTCTGTCACTGGGATCAAGCACCATAAGATCGAACCCACTACAAAGCACCTCTTCCCATTGCAAGATAAATAGATCAAGTTGGCCAAACAAAACCCAAATATCAGAGAATAAATACGAGGCTATAATAAATCATGTATATAAGAGATCGAAGAAACTCAAATAACTTTCATGGATATAAAAAGATAGATCTGATCATAAACTCAAAGTTCATCCGATCCCAACAAACACACCGCAAAAAGAGTTACATCATATGGATCTCCCAGAGACCATTGTATTGAGAATTCAGCGAGAGAGAGAGAGAGGAAGCCATCTAGCTACTAACTACGGACCCGAAGGTCTACAAAGAACTACTCACCCATCATCGGAGAGGCACCAATGGAAGTGGTGAACCCCTCCGTGATGGTATCTGGATTGGATCTGGTGGTTCTGGACTCTGCGGTGGCTGGAATTGATTTTCGTCGACTCCCCTAGGGTTTCTGGAATATTTGGGTATTTGTAGAGCAAAGAGGTGGTTCAGGGGGCACTAGAGGTGGGACAATCCACCAGGGCGCGCCTGGGCGTCCCGACGCGCCCTGGTAGGTTGTGCTCCCCTCGGAGCACCCCCAGGTGCAGCCTTGGCCCATTAGGTGTCTTCTGGTCCATAAAAAATCTCTGTGAAGTTTCGTTGCATTTGGACTCTGTTTGATATTGATTTCCTGCGATGTAAAAACATGCAGAAAACAACAACTGGAACTTGGCACTATGTCAATAGGTTAGTACCAAAAAATGATATAAAATGACTATAAAATGATTATAAAACATCCAAGATTGATAATATAACAGCATGGAACAATCAAAAATCATAGATACGTTGGAGACGTATCACATACTCAGGCAGAACACTTATACCTTGAAATTTTAGTGAGGGGTCATCTTATAATGCTACAGTCATATTAAGCAAAATAAGATGCATAAAAGATAAACATCACATGCAATCAAAATATGTGACATGATATGGCCATCATCATCTTGTGCCTTTGATCTCCATCTCCAAAGCACCGTCATGATTTCCATTGTCACCGGCTTGACACCTTGATCTCCATCGTAGTGTCGTTGCCGTGTCGCCAACTATTGCTTCTACGACTATCGCTAACGCATAGTGATAAAGTAAAGCAATTACATGGCGATTGCATTTCATACAATAAAGCGAAAACCATAAGGCTCCTGCCAGTTGCCGATAACTGTTACAAAACATGATCATCTCATACAATAACATACATCACATCATGTCTTGACCATATCACATCACAACATGCCCTGCAAAAACAAGTTAGACGTCCTCTACTTTGTTGTTGCAAGTTTTACGTGGCTACTACGGGCTTCTAGTAAGAACCATTCTTACCTACGCATCAAAACCACAACGATTTTTCGTCAAGTGTGTTGTTTTAACCTTCAACAAGGACCAGCCGTAGTCAAATTCGATTCAACTAAAGTTGGAGAAACAGACACCCGCCAGCCACCTTTATGCAAAACAAGTTGCATGTCTGTCGGTGGAACCGGTCTCATGAACGTGGTCATGTAAGGTTGGTCCAGGCCGCTTCATCCAACAATACCGCCGAATCAAAATAAGACGTTGGTGGTAAGCAATATGACTATGATTGCCCACAACTCTTTGTGTTCTACTCGTGCAATTCATCTATGCATAGACCTGGCTCGGATGCCACTGTTGGGGAACGTAAAATGCAATTTCCAAAAATTTGCTACGATCACGCAAGATCTATTTAGGAGATTCATGGTAACAAGAGGGGAGAGTGTGTCCACATACCCTCGTAGACCGAAAGCGGAAGCGTTATCTTACGTGGTTGATGTAGTCAAACGTCTTCACGATCCAACCGATCAAGCACCGAACGTACAGCACCTTCGAGTTCTGCACATGTTCGAACTCTTGATCCAGCAAAGTGTCGAGGGAGAGTTTCGTCAGCACGATGGCGTGGTGACGGTGATGGTGATGTGATCAGCGCAGGGCTTTGCCTAAGCACTACAACAATATGACCGGAGGAGTAAACTGTGGAGGGGGGCACCGCACACAGCTAAGAGAACAATTGATGTGCCTTTGGGGTGCCCCTTCCCCCATATAAAAAGGAGGAGGGGAGGAGGCCGCCGGCCCTAGGGGGGCGCACCATGGGGGGAAACAAACGAGGACTCCTAGTCCAAGTCGGCCCCCCTTCCTTCTCTTGGAGGTGGAAAGGGGGAAGAAGAGGGGGGCCGCGCCCCTCCCCTTGTCCAATTCAGACTGCCCATGGGGGGCCGACACCCCTTGTGGGCTTCCCTCTCTCTCCCCTATGGCCCATGTAAGCCCATTACCTTCCCCGGGGGTTCCGGTAACCCCTCGGTACTTCGATAAATATCTGAAACGCTCTGTAACCATTCCGGTGTCCGAACACTATCGTCCAAGATATCAATCTTTACCTCTCAGCCATTTCGAAACTCCTCGTCATGTCCGTGATCTCATCCAGGACTCTGAAAAATCTTCAGTCACCAAAAACACATAACTCATAATACAAATCGTCATCAAACGTTAAGCTGCGGACCCTACGGGTTCGAGAACTATGTAGACATGACCGAGACACATCTCCGATCAATAACCAACAGCGGAACCTGGATGCTCATATTGGTTCCTACGTATTCTACGAAGATCTTTCTCGGTCAAATTGTAATGACAACATACGTAATTCCCTTTGTCATCGGTATGTTACTTGCCCGAGATTCGATCGTCGGTATCTTCATACCTAGTTCAATCTCATTACCGGCAAGTCTCTTTACTCGTTCCATAATGCATCATCCCGCAACTAACTTATTAGTCACATTGCTTGCAAGGCTTATCATGATGTGCCTTACCGAGAGGGCCCAGATATACCTCTCCGATACTCGGAATGACAAATCCTAATCTCGATCTATGCCAACCGAAAAAACACCTTCGGAGATACGTGAAGAGCATCTTTATAATCACCCAGTTATGTTGTGACGTTTGATAGCACACAAGGTATTCAAGGTATTCCTCCGGTATTCAGGAGTTGCATAATCTCATAGTCAAAGGAATATGTATAAGTCATGAAAAAAGCAATAGCAATAAAACTTAACGATCATTATGCTAAGCTAACGGATGGGTCTTGTCCATCACATCATTCTCCTAATGATGTGATCTCGTTCATCATATGAAAACACATGTCTATGGTTACGAAACTTAACCATCTTTGATCAATGAGCTAGTCTAGTAGAGGCATACTAGGGACACTATGTTTTGTCTATGTGTATCCACACATGTATCAAGTTTCCGGTTAATACAATTCTAGCATGAATAATAAACATTTATCATGATATAAGGAAAGATAAATAACAACTTTATTATTGCCTCTAGGGCATATTTCCTTCAGGTACTACCGCTGGGATCTAGGCGATACTACTGCTGAACCCCACGGTACTACCGCTTGAGCGGTACTACCTAGCCTCCTGCCGCGCAGTAGTACCGGGGCGGTACTACCGCTCCTCTGAGCAGTACTACCGCTTGATGTCTACTACACAACTTGTTCTTGTAGACTCGTGTTGGGCCTCCAAGCGCAAAGTTTTGTAGGACAGTAGTGAATTTCCCTCAAGTGGATGACCTAGGTTCATCAATCCGTGGGAGGTGTAGGATGAAGATGGTCTCTCTCAAACAACCCTGCAACCAAATAATAAAAAGTCTCTTGTGTCCCAAACACACCAAATACAATTGTAAATTGTATAGGTGTACTAGTTCGGCGAAGAGATGGTGATACAAGTGTAGTAATGATAGTAGATATTGATTTTTGTAATAGGAACAATAAAAACAGCAAGGTAGCAATTGATAAAACGGAGCACAAACGGTATTATAATGCTTGGAAATGAGGCCTAGGGTCTGTACTTTCGCTAGTGAAATCTCTCAACAATGCTAATATAATTGGATCATATAACCATCCCTCAACGTGCGATGAAGAATCACTCCAAAGTTCTTATCTAGCGGAGAACATAAGAAGAAATTGTTTATAGGGTACGAGACCACCTTAAAGCTATTCTTTCCGATCAATCTATCCTAGAGTTCGTACTAAAATAACACCAAGCTATTCTTTCTGATCAATCTAACCAAGAGTTCATACTAAAATAACACCATATCATACACATCAACCAACTCTAATGTCACCTAGATACTCCAATGTCACCGCGAGTATCCCTGAGTTGATTATACGATATGCATCAAACAATTTCAGATTCATAATACTCAATCCAACACAAAGAACCTCAAAGAGTGCCCTAGGATTTCTACCGGAGAAACAAATACGAGAACGTGCATCAACCCCTATGCATAGATTACCCCAATGTTACCTCGGGAATCCGTGAGTTGAGTGCCAAAACACATATCGAGTGAATCAATATGATACCCCATTGCCACCACGGGTATTCATAGCAAGACATACATCAAGTGTTCTCAAATCCATAAAAGTATTCAATCCGATAAGAATGAAATCTCAAAGGGAAAACTCAATTCACAACAAGATAGAGAGGGGAAAACACCATATGATCCAACTATATTAACAAAGCCCGCGATACATCAAGATTGTGACATCTCAAGAACACGAGAGAGAGAGAGAGAGATTAAACACATAGCTACTAGTACAAACCCTCAGCCTCGAGGGTGGACTACTCCCTCCTCATCATGGTGGCCATGGGGATGATGAAGATGGCCTCCAGTGATGATTTCCCCCTCCGGCAGGGTGCAGGAACGGGGTCTAGATTGGTTTTTTGTAGCTGGCTTGCGGCGGCGGAACTTCTGATCTATGGTTATTTCTGATGGTTTCTATTTATAGGATTTTTTTAGCATTGGAATCACAGAAAGATGGGGCTCGAGGTGACCACAACCCACTGGGGCAAGCTAGGCCCGTTTGGCGCGCCCTGGTGGAGTTTGCCCACCTTGTGGCTCTTCTAGACCTCCCATGAAGCTTCTAGTGCCTCTTTTGTTCCAAAAAAAAATCATCAAAAAGTTTCATTGCATTTGGAGAACTTTTATTTCTGCACAAAAAACAACACCACAGTAGTTCTGCTGAAAACATCGTCAGTCCGAGTTAGTTCCATCCAAATCATACCAAAACCATATAAAATTGTTGTAAACATGGCATGAATACTTCATAAATTATAGATACGTTGGAGACGTATTAGCATCCCCAAGCTTAATTCCTACTCGTCCTCGAGTAGGTAAATGATAAAAGAAATAATTTTTGAAGTGTGAATGCTAGCATAGTGCGTAAGTTTGATCAATGACAATTTCAATCACTTTTCCTAGCATCATAACAACAGCTCTTTCTCATCAAACTCAACATGATAAGTAGCAATCAATTCACATGTCATGGTTCAAACAATGCCTTCTCTTGAAACTTAACAACCTATGTTCTCAGTCACCAAGCAATTGCAATTCAACTTATTTAACAAAGTCTAAGTAAGAGCTCCACATACTCAATCATCATATACTCAATCATCATATAGTCTTGGAACAAATGGCATCCATCGAACACAGAGAAATATAGGGGCTTAATATTTTGCCTCCCAACTCATTTATCATAGAGATAATTGTCAACAATAATAATTCATGATCAAATATATTTGACTGGTCATATGTGCCTAGATCTTTCCCCACCACATGATGCTTGCCAACTAGAAAATAGTTGAGGTTGAACTGAGAATTCATACTATCGACTCTTTGCATAAAAGTAAATACTGAAAAGTAAAAGATAGGCCCTTCGCAGAGGGAAGCAACGGTTGTCATGCGCTTTTTGGTTTTGTATGCACAATCCCTTAATGCAAAAGAAGTCACATTATATTGCCCCTTATGATAGCAACCTTTATTATGCAGTCCGTCGCTTTTATCACTTTGTCATCACAAGTTCGTACAACGCTCAATTTTCTCTTACACTAAATGATCAAACACATTTAGAAGCAATTTTTATTGCCTTTTTGCACCGATGACAACTTACTTGAAGGATCTTATTCAATCCATAGGTAGGTATAGTGGACACTCGTGGCAAGAAACTGGGTTTAAGGGTTTTTGGATGCACAAGTAGTATCTCTACTTAGTACGAATTTTTGGCTAGTAAAAGATCCTAGGCAAACACCACATGTTGGAGGATCCATGACAATATAACTTCCATGCAAATATACCCAAACATAACTCATTATATTGTCTTCCTTGTACAACTTCAACTAATTTTCTCAAGGTTGAAAATAATTAATGGGTATTCACAATCATAGAAGATGTCCAAGGTAATATATTTGTATGCAAAAGTCCTCTTCCTTATACTAATCATTAGTGAATTGCTTGTATGACCAATATTGTGATTGTCAAGCTTCAAAAGATTTCACTTTCTAAACCCAATGTGAAGCTACTACTAGTCATGATATGAACATATAATTTCAACTTCATGATATTCAATTCATTCAACAATTTACTCATAGGATGTAAGTGAAGCACAAGAGTAAATGACAAGCTACTCCAAAAAGATATAAGTGAAGATCAAGCGAGTACTTAAGTAAATGGGTAGCCATTTGAGGACTCTCTCTTATTTAAAAACTTTCCAATCTAAGTATTTTATTAAAACAACAAGCTAAGAAAAACAAAATGACATTTCAAAAATAGCACACATCATGTGAAGAGGCAAAAACTAGGCTCAACCGATACTAACCGATAATTGTTGATGAAGAAAGGTGGGGTGCCTACCGGGGCATCCCCAACCTTAGATGCTTGAGACTTGTTGAAATATTAATTTGGGATGCCTTGGGCATCCCCATGCTTGAGATTTTGTGTCTCCTTAATTCCTTTTATATTGGGATAATTAGATTTATGCCCCTAGTTGTATCCCACTCGTCTGTTTTACCCCTAATTCCCAAAAGTCACCGGTTATATCCAAGTCACTTTGATCCTCTTATGCTTTTGCCCTTTGACCGTTTGACCGTTAGTTTGAAAACTTCATAACTAATTCATACAAAATCAAAAAAATGCAAATAAGATACCAAAATGTTCAGAAAAACATCACCTATATGTCAGTGTCATTTGCATTCATGAAAAAAGTGTTGGAAAGTGCACATCCGAGTTTTAGCTCTTTTGATACCACCATGAATAGTAAACTCTAAAAAAATAAAAAAAATATGGTGGCAAAGAACGACAAGTGTTCTAAGTGCTTGCCAAGTTTCATTAGGGAACGACATTCGTGGAAGTTGTGGCAAAAAAATAATCTATTTTGGAGTGCTGATTGTTTTTTTGCTGCGGCACCCACGAATGTTATTCCCTAATGAAACTTGGCAGGCACTTAAAACATTTTTCATTCTTTGCCACCAAATTATTTTTGAATTTTTTTGAACTTTTTTAGATTTTACTATTCATGGTGGTAGCATAAGAGCTAAAACTCGGATGGGCACTTTCCAACACTTTTTTCATGAATGCAAATGACACTGACATATAGGTGATGTTTTTCTGAACATTTTGGTATCTTATTTGCATTTTTCTGATTTAGTATGAATTAGTTATGAAGTTTTCAAACTGACGGTCAAACGGGCAAAGGGCAAAAGCATAAGAGGAGCAAAGTGATTTGGACAGAACCGGTGACTTTTGGGAATTAGGGGTAAAACAAACGAGTGGGACACAACTAGGGGCATAAATCTAATTATCCCTTTTATATTATGGTTCCCCTAAATCTTGAAAACTTCATCCACAAAAAACTCAACAAGAACTCGTGAGATAAGTTAGTATAAATCAATGCAAAACCTTATCATTCTCTACTGTAGAAAATCACTAAAATTACTATTTAACATTGCATACTAAATGCCTCTGCATATTTAATAGTCCTATCCTCAAATAGAATCATTAAACAATCAAACATATGCAAACATAACAACAATCTGTCAAAATAGTACAATCTATAAAGAATGCAAGAAGATTCATACTTCTGTAATTCCAAAAATTCTAAAAACTTACCACAGTGTAGACAATTTTTCATAGCTTATTGTGTAAAAATTTCAATATTTTATCATGTTCTTACATTTTTGAACAATTCAGACAATGATAGAAAACTTTCTGTTTTCAAAACAACAACATATAGACTTGGAAAATAAGCATGGTAAACGCTATACTTGACATTTTTATTGAAATGAAAGATGCAAAATATTATTATAAATAACAGCAAGAAAATCCTAATAAAATAAAATGACGCTCCAAGCAAAACACATATCATGCGACCAATGAAAATATAGCTCCAAGTAAGGTTACCGATATTGTTGGAGACGAAAGAGGGGATGCCTTCCGGGGCATCCCCAAGCTTAGTTGCGTGGATCTTCCTCGAATATCACCTTGGGGTGCCTTGGGCATCCCCAATCTTAGGGTCTTTCCCTCCTTATTCTCCTCATATCGATATCTCACCCAAAACTTGAAAACTTCAATCACACAAAACTTAACGAAACTTCGTGAGATATGTTAGTATGATAAAGCAAATCATTCACTTGGGTACTATCAAAGACAAGATTCATAATTGTTCCCACACAATGCCTACTGTACCTTATCATTTCCACAATTTATATTGAGCAATATAAGCCATAGAAACTAGAAAACAAGCAAACTATGCATTGAAAACAGAATCTGTCAAAAACAGAACAGTCTGTAATGATCTGAACAATGACCATACTATCCAAAAAATCTGAAAAATGAGTAAAACGCAGGTAATTTGTATATCAATTATCTGTAAAAAAATCAGAATTTTATCAAGTTCCAGTGAATTTAAACAATTCTGTTACTGGAAGCAAAAGTTTCTATTTTTGCACAGAATCAAGTCAACTATCATCCACACTATCCCAAAGGCTTTACTTGGCACTTTATTGAAGCAAAAGCTATAAAACATGATTACTACAGTATCTTAATCATGTTAACACACAAAAATAGTAGGTAAAAGTGTTGGGTTGTCTCCCAGCAAGCGCTTTTCTTTAATGTCTTTTTAGCTAGGCATGATGATTTCAATGATGCTCACATAAAAGATAAGAATTGAAAAACAAAGAGAGCATCATGAAGCATATGACTAGCACTATTAATTCTAACCCACTTCCTATGCATAGGGATTTTTTGAGCAAACAAATTATGGGAACAAGAATCAACTAGCATAGGAAGGCAAAACAAGCATAACTTCAAGATTCTCAACACATAGAGGTGAAACTTGATATTATTGAGATATGTAAAAGTATGTTCCTCTCTCATAATAATTTTCAGTGGCATCATGGATGAATTCAACAATATAACTATCACATAAAGCATTCTTTCCATCATCCACAAGCATAGAAATTTTATTACTCTCCTCATAAGCAAATTTCTTCTCATCAATAGTGGTGGAGCAAACTCAACAAAATAACTATCATGTGATTGAAAATTAAAATCATGATGACAAGTTTCATGGTTATCATTATTCAATATAGCATACATGTCATTACCATAATCATCATAGATAGCAACTTTGTTGTCATAATCAATTGAAACCTCTTCCAAAATAGTGGATTCATCACTAAATAAAGTTATGACCTCTCCAAATCCACTTTCATCAATGTAATCATCATAAATAGGAGGCATGCTTTCATCATAATAAATTTTCTCATCAAAACTTGGGGGACTAAAAATTTCATCTTCATCAAACATAGCATCCCCAAGCTTATGGTTGTGCATATCATTAACATCATGGATATCCAAAGAATTCATACTAACAATATTGCAATCATGCTCATCATTCCAAGTTTGTATGCCAACATTTTAGTGAATTCTTCTTCTATAAATTGAGCACAATTTTCCTTTTCATCATTTTCAAGAAAGACATTATAAAGATTGACAATATGAGACCACCTCAATTCCATTTTTTAGTTTTATTTTATAAACCAAACTAGTGATAATCAAGAAACTAAAAGGTTTAATTGCAAGATCTAAAGATATACCTTCAAGAACTCACCTCCCCGGCAACGACGCCAGAAAAGAGCTTGATGTCTACTGCACAACTTGTTCTTGTAGACTCGTGTTGGGCCTCCAAGCGCAGAGTTTTGTAGGACAATAGCAAATTTCCCTCAAGTGGATGACCTAAGGTTTATCAATCTGTGGGAGGTGTAGGATGAAGATGTTCTCTCTCAAACAACCCTGCAACCAAATAATAAAAAGCCTCTTGTGTCGACAACACACCAAATACAATGGTAAACCGTATAGTAGCACTAGTTCGGCGAAGAGTTGGTGATACAAGTGTAGTAATGATAGTAGATATTGATTTTTGTAATAGGAACAATAAAAAACAGCAAGGATGCAATTGATAAAATGGAGCACGAACGGTATTGCAATGCTTGAAAATGAGGCCTAGGGTATGTACTTTCGCTAGTGCAATCTCTCAAGAATGCTAATGTAATTGGATCATATAACCATCCCTCAACGTGCGATGAAGAATCACTCCAAAGTTCTTATCTAGCAGAGAACATAAGAAGAAATTGTTTGTAGGGTACGAAACCACCTCAAAGCTATTCTTTCCGATCAATCAATCCTAGAGTTCGTACTAAAATAACACCAAGCTATTCTTTCTGATCGATCTAACCAAGAGTTCGTACTAAAATAACACCATATGATACACATCAACCAACTCTAATCTTACCTAGACACTCCAATGTCACCGCGAGTATCCGTGAGTTGATTATACGATATGCATCAAACAATTTCAGATTCATAATACTCAACCCAACACAAAGATCCTCAAAGAGTGCCCCAATATTTATACCGGAGAAACAAAGATGAGAACGTGCATCAACCCCTATGCATAGATTACCCCAATGCCACCTGAGGAATCCGCGAGTTGAGTGCCAAAACACATATCAAGTGAATCAATATGATACCCCATTGTCACCACGGGTATTCATAGCAAGACATACATCAAGTGTTCTCAAATCCATAAAAGTATTCAATCTGATAAGAACAAAATTTCAAAGGGAAAACTCAATTCGCAATAAGATAGAGAGGGGAAACACCATATGATCCAACTAAAATAACAAAGCCCGCGATACATCAAGATTGTGACATCTCAAGAACACGAGAGAGAGAGAGAGATTAAACACATAGCTGGTACAAACCCTCAGCCCCGAGGGTGGACTACTCCCTGCTCATCATGGTGGCCATGGGGACGATGAAGATGACCTCCGATGATGATTTCCCCCTCTGATAGCGTGCCTGAACGGGGTCTAGATTGTTTTTTCATGGCTACAGAGGCTTGCGGCGGCAGAACTTCTGATCTAGAGTTATTTCTGATGGTTTCTCTATTTATAGGATTTTTCAGCGTTGGAATCACGCGAAGATGGGCCTCGAGGTGATCATAACCCACCGGGGCAAGCCAGGCCCCTTTGGCGCATCCTGGTGGGTTGTGCCCACCTCGTGGCTCTTCTGGCCCTCCCACGAAGCTTCTAGTGCCTCTTTTGTTCCAAAAAAATCATCAAAAAGTTTCGTCGCATTTGGAGAACTTATATTTCTGCACAAAAAACAACACCACGGTAGTTCTGCTGAAAACAACGTCAGTCCGGGTTAGTTCCATCAAAATCATACCAAAACCATATCAAATTGTTGTAAACATGGCATGAATACTTCATAAATTATAGATACATTGAAGACGTATCACCACTCTGAGGTGGGTGCGGGGGTCATGAGTCGGGGAAGGGGGAGTTCCTACTTTCCCATACCCATTCGTCTCTTCCCCTCATCCTCTCTCTCTCTCTCTCAGGCGACGAACAAGCTCCGGGGGGCCGCCGCCAGGACGCCGATTCCAGTCCGTCTTTCGTGATTTCGTCCGGTGGGAGTGTTCCCCACCGCCTCCTCTTGCCATGGATGCCGGTATTGCCCTCGTTCTCCTCCCTATGGTTCTATTTCTTGAGTCTAGGTTTAGGCCTCTACGCATTGCATTTGTCGATTTTTGGTCAAATCGGGGTATGAGTAGGACGTGGAAGACTATTAGAGTAGGTAGATTGAAGTTTGGGCAGAACATATTTGAATTTGGCATCTCCGGTACTACCGGATCTCATCGCGGATGTGGTCAGCCCGCTGACCTTCGCCGTGAGCGGTACTACTGCTCCCATGGCGCAGTACTATCACCTGTTAGCGGTACTACCGCCCGTGAGCGCAGTACTACCGCCTGGACTTGCTAACTCCAACTGTTCTCGGTGTAATCTTCAATTGCTTTTGAGTCCTCTTATCCTTTGCTTACGCAATTCTTTTTCACCTGCTTTCCCTCATGCTATCTTTTGTGGGTTCCAGGTGGTAGTAGCTTCGGGCATCAAGCTCGTCCCAAGAATCCAGAACATACCGGTGGCTCCAAGCGTTACCGTTCTACTGATGTGCTAAAGAGTGGCTCTAGTGTGCAGCCAAGGAAGAGAGTCAAAGTGACTGCCTCAAAGGGCAAGGGGACCAAGGGTGCCCATGAGATGTCCGCCCAGGAGTTCTGTGTGGCGCGTAAGCGCAATCCTTACCAGGTGCCTCAGGATCCATCGCTTGTCAATTGTCCATTTTGGAACAATATGCAGCGGTCTATATATCATGATGTGTTGAAGGGGAAGAAGAATCTGTATGTGATAGTCAAGCCTGTTGATCTCACTCACATGGAGAAGGACTTGGCTTGCTTTGGAGCTGCTTTACAGAGGTGCGAGGAGTTGGATATCAAGAGGATCATCTCATTCAACAAGGACTTTGATGCGGAACTTGTGGCTCAGTTATTCGCCATAGTGCACTTTGGGCATGATGAGGACAGGACTCTTACTTGGAAGCCTATCTTATGATGATCAGGGGGGCCAAACCCCAATTGGGTTTCGCCCTCACTAGGAGGCTACTTCTACTCACAAGGAAGCTCTTTGGCCATACTCTACCAAAAAGGTTTCTGACACTAGGCACGTCACCTATGAGCTATGGCCCTTTCTTGATATCATGCATCGAATCTTCAGAAACACTTTGTTCGCTCGTGTTGGCAACTTGGATATGGTGCAGTCCTATCTGGTGGACTTACTACTCTTCTGCCAGAAGCAGCAGGGTACTTAGGAGGTGCTAGACGTCTCTCATGTTATGTGGTCAGAACTTCACTCTATGGTCATGGAGCGTAAGTGCATCATCTATGGCCCATTCTCGATGCAGCTTATTGAGGAGACTTGGGCTACTACGTTTCTAGATGAGGATCTTCTCACTGGGGACTTAGTCTCCCAGGATGTTGTTCAGCTGAGACAGAAGGAGAAGTGGGGCACTTCCGCACCTGTTCCCCCAGAGAGAGACAATGTCAGGTCTGATGATGATGATGATGAGCCACCGTTAGAGGAACCCTCTTGGGCTAAGAAGCTCAAGGCAAAGATGAAAAAATTGTTCTGCTTCCAGGCAAAGGGATAGTATAAGGCTCACGTGGAAGCAAAGAAGGCTCGCAGTCGTGACAAGGATATCATGAGGCAGGTTGGCCTCGAAGTTGCTAGTGGCTCCCAGGACAGGATCATAGATGAGGATCCTTGGATCAGACAGCACTGCCCGTGGACTAATTCTGATGAGGGAACTGGAGGTCCTCCACCTGCTGTAGAGGAGTCTGAGGAGGAGGAGCATGATTGGTGATGTCGTGGAGTATTACTACCACCTTCGATCTTAGGCGTACTCTCTACCCTTTTGGTGTCCTGATGCCAAAGGGGGAGAAAGTTTAGGGATTTGTTGTGTCAAGAATCGAGTGTGTCGTCTTACTTGGTGTTGCTTTCCTCGCTCGAACTCTTTGATTTGCTTTGGTTTGCGTCTGGCTTATGTGTTTGAGATCATATGGTGTGAGACATATGTGCTACCCTATCTTTATCTATTATGTCGAGTACTGCATTAGTTTGTGAGACCTTATGTTTTTGCCCTTATCCTTATGATTGCATGCTAGTCCTTGCATCATTATTCTTCTCTCTTACCATGTTGATGCAAGTATTGTCCGTCTATAAAATGTAGGGGGCGTGTTAATCCTAGTGTGTGTTATTTGCATTCCATAAGCATATCCAATTAGTGCACACATCTAGGGGGAGCCCGTCTATATTTTGTATATGTTGGGTTTGCTTATTGTCTAGTTATATTCGTTGTGCAAATGTCGTGTTGTCAACAATCCACCAAAAAGGGGGAGATTGTTAGGGCATATTTCTCCCTTAGTGGTTTTGGTGATTGATGACAATACTTTTGCAGACTAATTGTGTGCATTGAGCATTTCAGATATTCCATCATAAGGCACAAGACGGTTACTGCCCCTCGAAGCTCGTTACAGAAGACGAATTATTTTCCTTCATTTCATTTTTGGTGGACTTGAGTCGTAGGATATACCGTACTATCAAGAGGGGGTCCGCTTCGGAAAGGTTTGGGTGGAATCATCACGTACACACTCATATTGCACTCTAGTCTTCTTTCCACTTCTTTGGAGTTGTCCCTCTGTTCTGCAGAAGAGGTTGTGGAGAGCTACTAGCAGAAGTACCGCGGGCAGCAGCGGTAGTACTGCTTGCAAGCGGTAGTACCGCCGCTAGTTCTGCTCGTACTTCTGCCCTCTACTCGGGTCCCCTTTTTCGTGTCGGATTCTACGGTAGTCCCACTGGGTCACTTCCGTGGAACCCCGTTTGACCCAACAAAGTGAGCGGAAGTAGAAGCGGCAGTAGGAGTGGTAGTACCGCCTCTACCACCGCTGCCACTACCGCTCGGTGCTCTGCTCTCTCCTCTAACCACTACAAAAAAATACACTTCCGTGATGATACGTGTTTGTCACAGTAGGTCGCGTTTTTTGTCATGCATGTACATCCATGACGATTTTATGACAGAATCAAGATAGTCATACATGTGCTGTCGTAGAAGTGTTCCATGACATTACCAAAATTATCATCACGGAAGTGTCCACTTCCATGACGATAAATCGCGCGTCACAGAAGTGCTTTCATCAAGGGTGACCGACGCGTGGCATCCACCGTAACGGAACACCGTTAAGCTATTGGGTCCGGTTTTGGATCCGATAACCCGTTAACAGCCCCGACCAATGGGGATTTTCCAGGTGTAAAATCATCATTGGCTGGAGGAAACATGTGTCGGCTCACCGTTGGGACAGATGCCATCCACTCATTTGACGCAAGGCGCCTATCATACATCGACACGTGGCACGGCCCAATAGAGGCCCATTCCTGTGAAAAGGCCGGCCCGTTTGACTTGGTCAAAAGGTGGCGGGCCGGCCCACGGAAAGCCTGTTAACGGCATGTTCGCATATAGCCCATTTACAGCCCGCTAACTCACGGCCCGTTACGGCCTAACAGAATTAGGCCCAGTAGCGTCATCTGGGCCATCCAATATGATTCCAGCCCGTTGTAACTTCCGGCCCATGTATGGCCCATGACGTATTTCAGCCCATATGAGTCCCTTTGTAACTCTTGGCCCATTAATGGCCCGTGGTGAAACCGGCCCGTAATGAACAGTGTATCGCTTTATACCCATTAGCGACCCATTATTCCATTGGGTCGTTTCCAGCTCGTGTTACCTTTCGGCCTTCTCAGGGCCCATTTATTCTTGGGCTCATTTCCAGCATTCGGTTACTTATGGTCCGTTACTGGCCTTTTCTGCTTGTGGGCCAAATTCAGCCCGTGGATACAGTCGGCCCGTTTGTGGCCCGTTAATCTGTTGGGCCATTTTCATAGCATCATCAAATACGGCCTATTAACGGCCCATTATGGTCAGCCCATAAAACGTATGATTTTCACTCTAGCCCGTTTACAGCCCCTTATACGGCCCGTACAAGACCCATAGATGAGACGGCCCGTAGAAAGCCCATGGATCCTACGGGACGTAGAAGGCCCATTGACCCGACGGTCCATAGAAGGCCCATTTATCCGACGGCCCATAGAAGGCCCATGGATCCGACGGCCCATAGAAGGCCCATGGATCCGACAGCCGATAGAAGGCCCATGGATTCGACAGCCCATAGAAGGCCCACAGATCCGATGGCCATAGAAGGCCATGGATCGTCCATCCTGTAGATGGCCCATGGATCGTACGGCCTGTGGAGGGCCATGGTCACTACAATGTTTGGGCGAGTTGGCCCCCGTTTGAATGATATAGCATATTCAAAGAATTATCCTACTCTATACTATCACCTCTAAAAAACATACACTATACAATAAAGAGACTAAGGCATAGAAACGTAGAATAATCCTACACTATACAATAAAGAAATTACAGCCGATTATACCCACTGGGCATTATGGTTCGGCACCAGGGATAATAAAGCATACACAAACAACAAATTACATACACTGGGCAAATACAGCTCATACATCATGGACGCACATCAACATAACTTATCATTTGAACTATAATCTCTTCAGAAAATAGGATTGGTCGGATTTAGATAGCACAAATTTCAGTCTGCAAAATCTCCAATTCCTTTGTTGTTACCTCAGTGTCTTGTTTCATTTTTTTGACTCCTGCATCTAATACCTGCATGTCCAGTCTCAACTTGTTGATTGTACGTTGAGAATCATGTACACGTTGTCTTGCCACCTCTAGTTGATGCTCGAGAACATCAGCACATTCTAATTCCAATCCATAATCATTCGGTAACGGCCATGCCGCACTGCTCGTAGATCTTTGTGTTTGTCACTTCATACTGAAATGTTTCTATAAGTACACATGACTAGGGCAAAAATATAGTTACAACAGTGAAGCGAGCAAGACAGACTATTTTCTACATGGCAAAACAGGACTAACAATAATGTTACACGTCATGAAGCATAAGCAGGTGATATTTTAAAAATTATAAAAAAGGTAGTCTGTGCAGCCTGCATACAGAAATCTCTCTTAGCTCACCAGAGGAGCATGATGTTGGGGCCCAATCCAAAACACAGACAAGTTACAAATTTAGACAGCACGTTGCATAGAAGTAAGCAAGCAGTTGGCCATTCTATAGCTCAATTAAAGTCTTAGGGAGCATAATGAACAGCAGATGGTTTCATACAAACATACTACAGCAAGCAAAACTATGCAATCATTAGCCTAGTATAAACTAGATTGTGAGCCTCATGCAATAATAGTTGATTAATAGACTTCAAAGCTTCGGACACACTTCGGCAGGGTAATTAAATGGTAAGGCCTTTAATTATGTCAACTACTCCCTCCGTCCCAAAATATAAGAACGTTTTTAACATTAGCATAGTGTCAAAAACGTTCTTATATTCTGGGACAGAGGGAGTAATAGTTATACAAGTACCCAACATCAGGCATCATTCTTTGGGCATCTTATTAACTGAGGACAAATAAAGCAATTGAAAAGAGCAAATTAAGTATGCCTGAAACAAACAAGGAATTGAACTGTTGAGTTGGATACAGTGACTTACCTTAACAGGTTGAAGAGGCTCAGCGCAGCTCCTACTTCTCTTACAAGGCTCCTTCCTAACATCTTTTACTTGGAAATCCTCAATCTTATCTTCATTGCACCCCCTCTGCAAGGTGACACAAACTAGTTACTCGTCTCCTTGGAAGATAAATATGCATACTTTCCAGTCTGTGAACACAAAAGGATGAGATTATAACAAAACAACACCACATAATGAAACATGTCGTATCTCTTGCACTTGCACACAATGAAATGAGCATTTACTATGTCTGCACTATGTAAAAACTAGGCATACCTTCGAACCGGATCTCTAGGTACTCTCGGAGAGCCTACTTTAGTGTACAGCCTAACCTTTATGTCACCTATGAGTTAGAAAAGGCCCCACTACAGCAGCCCTTAGTGTTTAAATCATTGACAAGCTCTGTTAGAGTGTTAGGTCAAGAATAGTATGTAATCAAAGCAAACAGTCCTAGTATGGCTGGCTGATGCAAACAAGCAATTGAACAGATGTGTGAGCAAATCTTACATATCAAGAAAAGAAGCAAAGACGGAGGCTTAAAGACCATCACTTGACTGACCAGATTTAAGGGGCATTTGAACATCATGTGCAACGTATGAACTAACATAAACATTGCATATTCCAGATTCTACAATGGAATGCACATGTATTAGGTTATGCCATGTATGATGATGCCTAAATGTACACTATAGCAGGCAGGAGTGATTCATCATTGCACGCACAATTGAGTTGCAGGTTAAGGGCCAGTTCTATTCCGCCTTTTCAGGGCTTATTGTCAAAATAAGCCATAAAAGATGTAAATAAGTCATTTTTGAGTTATGGGCTTGGGCTTAACTAAATTCGCTTTGGAGGGGGGTGTTTCGGGTAGAACCTCACTAAAAATTGAAGGGAAAGGGAATAGTGAAATGACTCTGTTGTCCTGCCTATATTACACGCAAAATGCAACTGCTGACGCCCGCGTCACACCTCACCCTCAAGTAAAAACAAACACGCAAGCGTTCATTGCCCTGCCCTCTTGCATCTCCTCTCCCCTTTCCCTCTACCTCGATCCCCTGCCTGCAGCACTAGGGTTCCTCCAGCGAGCCGTCGCCACTGGTCCCATCTGGCCTGGTCCTCGACGATGCTCTGTCCAGCTAGACTACATGGCCGGCGGGTGGGGGCAAATCTCCCAGGCTGCTCCTCCCTCTGGCGTCGCCCCTCATTCTCATGGTCTCCAGCAGCTGCTCCACTGTGGTTCGTCCAACGCACTACTCCAGCAGGCGCTGCACAACTATGGCTGATGCCACACTGCGGCAGAAGGCACCTTATTCCCCCTCCCCACCTCCCAGGTCGTGGCCTTGAGGTGCTGTTGAAGGATGAGCTCATCCAACAAGGTGAGGATCTCCTCTAATTTTTTGCCAAATTTTCATTCTGATCCACTATACGATGAGGCATTGCTATGAGCTGCTCCTGCTGCTGCTATATGATGAATTGCTATGAGCTGCTGCTGCTATATGATGAATTGCTATGAGCTGCTGCTACTATATGATGAATTGCTATGAGTTGCTGCTGCTATATGATGAGTTGCTATAAGCTGCTCCTACTGCTGCTGTATGATGAATTGCTATGAGCTGCTCCTGCTGATGCTATATGATGAATTGCTATGAGCTGCTCCTGCTGCTGCTATGTGATGAATTGCTATGAGCTGCTCCTGCTGCTGCTATATGATGAATTGCTATGAGCTGCTCCTGCTGCTGCTATATGATGAATTGCTATGAGCTGCTCCTGCTGCTGCTATATGATGAATTGCTATGAGCTGCTACTGGTATATGATGAATTGCACACTGCTGCTGCTGTTGTATGATGAGTTGCTATGAGCTGCTGCTGCTATATGATGCTTTCAGGTGGTGCTGCTATATGATAATAACCAGCCACTTGGACCATCGAATTTCAATAAATAATTGTTCTTCATTTAAATGTGGGTCATGCGTTCTTCGTTTAAATTCGGCAATGGGACCTCTATGGAAAACATTGACCAAAGTAGATTGTGCCAAGTAGATGGCATCTTTGTATTTGCATTTTGAGCAAACAGTGATGGTATGTTTTCCTATCATATTAATTACTACACTGGGTTCAATTTGTGATGTTTGCAAGTCAAATTAATTTTCATATGGGCAGCAAAATGAAAAAATATAATGCAATCTAGACTTTTCACTGATCATACCAAAGATAAGCTGAAAACGCAATGAAAAGAACTGGTTGGCTTATTACATGGAGCTTATATTCACAGGTGATTATTTTCTTAGGATAACTCGTAATAACTGTCCCTAAGGAACTTGGCCAATAGAACTGACATACAAATAACATGTCACGATGATTGCAATGGAGGAGTGACGTACCATAGCACACTGTATAGGCTCACTGTTGGCTCTCCTTTTTTGTGATGTTCCATGAAATTGCCACATACATCTTGTACTTTTTCATTGTGTAACCCTATCTGCAAGTTGACACGGCTAATTTCATACATCTCTACATGATAATACATTGCATATCCCTTGTGCATAAACTACCAATTAATGATTGTGTGCGTAGCATAAACTAGCCATGACTCTGTGTGCTGGACTAGCAGGCACTCTAAGGGAGCCTAATGTAGTGCACTGGAATTCCTACATGCCACCTACGATTTTGTGTAATGTACTGCCTCTGTTCCTAAATATATGTCTATGTAGAGATTCCAGTATGGACCACATACAGATGTATATAGATGCATTTTCGAGTGTAGATTCACTCATTTTGCTCCGTATGTAGCCTATAGTGGAATCTCTAGAAAGACTTATATTTAGGAACGGAGGTATGGGGTAATATCATGTATGACATCTACATATCTAATTTAGCAGCCAGTAGTAGAAATCATTGTCTGCACAAAGGGATTACTGGTCGAAAATCCTAGCAAAGCACGCTGGCAGACACAAAACAATACAAGAGAGAGAGAGAGAGAGACGCGCTTACAAGATCATAGCAATGCCTCGGTCCAGGATCTTGGTTGGCCAAGCTGTTAGATCCAGAAGAAACATCGTCCTTGTAGTTTTAGCTAGCTGCATAACAGGTAACAGTGACCTGTTAGTATATTTGAAGTACATCGGGCAGGTGATGCTGGACGGGTTTAAAGGTGACTAGTACCTAGGCCGTGGCGGGTGCTTGGCATCTTGCCAGACGGTGGGAATCGGGTTAGAAACGTCAAGGGTGATGACATTGCGCTGGCTGTCGGGGTCCGGTAAGGAGATCTAGAACCGTCGAGTAGGGTGTTTGTGGAGTGGCTCCGGTAGGGTGGACTACGGTGTGGGTGAAGCGGATCTATGGCCGTGGACGAGGGCGTAGGTGAAGCTGCTCCGGTGGTTGGGTTAAGGATGGTGTCGACAATGCAGATCTGCGGCCATGGACGGGGCGTCAGAAGCTGCTCCGGTAGGTTGGATGAGGGTGCGAGGAAGCGGATCTGAGGCCGTGGACTTGTGAGTTGGCAAAGCGGCCCCGGTAGGGTTGAAAATGGTATAGGCGAAGCTACTCCGGTGGGGTTGATGATGGTGTTGACGAAGTGGCTGCGGTAGGGTTGAGGAAGGTGTCGGCGAAGAGGATCAGAGGCTGTCGACGGGGGCGTCGGTGGGGCGGCTCCGGGGGGGTGTGGACGAAGCGTCTCCGGTGGGGAGTACGAATGAGCCGCTGCAGATGCGCTGCAGTTGACGAGAGTACCAGCGAAGGAGATCCGGCGCCGTGGACAAGGCCGGCACTGAATGGGCTGTGGTACAATGGTGGATGAGCAGTCTACTTGTTTCTAGGGGAGGTGGGAGGGGTAGATGCGGCCGCAGAAGCAGATCCGGCGAGGTGGACGCCGCTGGTAGTGAATGGGCTCTGGTACGCCGATGGATGAGCAGTCTAGGGTTTCAAGAGGGGGGGGGAGAAAGGCCGATGAAGTATAGACAGCGTGATGTGAGATGCTCTGGTGCTGTGGAGTTAGTCGTTTTTGCGGGAGGGGGAGAGGAAATGGGGGTGCCGTGTAGTGGGGGGAACCGGAAGTTACCAAAGCAGCCCCGACCTATTATGTAGATGAGGGCAGTATTGTAACTGTTGGTCTCCATGCACCAAGGACAAAAGGGGAATTTCACATGCTAAAGACTAAGGTGGCGGAAATTTTAGAAGGCGGCGGGAGATTTTGCCACCCGCGGGATCGTTCGTGTCCAGTTTCAACTAATTTTGGATCGTGCTAGCGGGAAGGTCATGCGAGACTGTGTACACGGGGCACGCGTCAGCAGTTAATAACTGGTGTGAAGTCCACCCCAGAAAAAAGACAATAACTCGGGATGATGCACCGATAACTTGGACGTTCACACGGGCGCGGCCAATCGTACGGGTGTAGTGGCGCGTTCACAAAAAAGGGATCAAACGCGCAGCCTATGTATTTCTCGTGTAAATAGATAATTTAGTGCAATTGGTTATTTACTTTAAACATAATGCATTGACGTGTTAGTGTAGAGGCGCACAGAAAGAAATGGATATTGTAGTCCGCTACTTAAAAGTGTTACCTCATATGATTACATAGCCTCCATTTCATAAATTGCGTACCCGTTGAATTCATATATGAATATTACATATATTACTTCATAATAGAACCTTAAATCATCCAAGACTAATGATTTTGAATGCAAGAGTAACAATGGTGCATGTACATGATAGCTTCATTGGTTGCTTGAAGAAACATCACTGTAACTTTGGCATGCACAGCTGAAAAGGTTTATTTAAATAGAAAAAATGTGATATGTGAGTGTCCACTTTATAGCGCTGAATCGATATTGTACCTTTGGCCACGATACGAAGTAGATATTGATTTATGTTCAAGCGATGCACGTCCATGATCGCTAATAGTGATACGTGAATGAATTGTGCAATCTCTCTCACACGCATACATATCTCATTTCCCTGTGGGCATCGGAATCACACACGCGCACTTCATGTGTTTCTCTCCCTCCATCAAGGTTAGAATTCGTCTTTCTACCCCGTCCTACAAGTCTCTCACATAGAAACACACACGCTCTCTCTGTCGAACACGCCCACCCCTTTAATTCCACCCACCCACAGCCACTAATGTCTCAAAGTATAATGATGTCTCTCACACATATGCCTAAGGTTAACTCGAGTTCCGGAACCATATGAATACATACAATGGGATTCTAGCAGAGCACCTTTTGTTTTGAGATTTCGCTCTCTCTCTCCCTCTCTCTCTCACACACACACACTCACACACGCGCGCGCGCACACACACACACATTGTTTCTCGCTTCATTTTTCCGGCACTTGCATGCACACAATTTTGTTTATATTCGTGATGCTTTAAGTATGCCTCGCACAAATGCTATCTACCAATCCCTTATTATAGCTAGATATGTGTCACACAAACTCCTTCTCCCTACTAGCAAGATGCCCATGCGTTGCATGGAACATCAAGATGCATTTGTATGAGTAGTTTATCTTGTGGGAGAAAAGGATGAACGAGAGAATGCCTTATTTGCAAATGCGGAGAGGGGTGTGGGTATCTTTTTGCAAAATTGCCACAGTTTCCTTCCTATCTGTCGGATATAAATCCGATGGCCTATATTGCAGGATGGCAGGAACACCATCATCACCAACTCTGTTTTTATAAGAGTAGGGATTTGTAAGTGTCACTGCCCCCCCCCCGACACACACACCCACACCCACACAACCACACACACACTTCCCAACACCGAAGGAGTAGGGTGACACCTCAATCTTGATACTAATCTATCAACTGGCTTCTCTCTCAAACACACACACACGCACACACACTACCCGACACCGAAGGAGTAGGGCGGCACCTCGATCTTGATAGTAATCTATCTACTCCTCTTTCAAACACACACACACACATACACACACACTCACTAGTTGTGCCTCTGTGCCTACCGCGCACACTCTCGATACGTCTTTCTCTCCCTCCCCCTCCCCCCACCCCAACAATGACAGCAGAAGGGTGACAACTCGGTCTGATCGTAATCTGTCAATTGGTTTCTCTCTCGAACATTGTGTCTCTGTGCCTCGCTCAGTAGGCCCCTCGATATGTAGACTTCTCGCGCGCGCACAGCTGTAGTGACGATGACGCTGAACCAAGTGTGCCTCGTTTTTACCGGCCTCATGTGATAGTTTTCACCATGTTTTCTGTTAATTAACAAGGCAACATTTTCTTTGTTACTACTAGTGAATCTGAAATCATTCGGGGCAGACATAAAATATATCACTTCAACCCAATTATCGCAGTAACTATTTTAAAAGAAACTAGCTAGATGCCCATGCGTTGCACGGAACATCAAGATGCATTTGTATGAGTAGTTTATCTTGTGAGAGAAAAGGATAAACGAGGGAAGGCCGTATTTGCGAACGTGGAGAGGGGTGTGGGTATATTTTTGCAAAATTGCCATAGTTTCCTTCCTATCCGTTAGATATAAATCCGACGGCCTATATTGCAGGATGGCACGCACACCATCATCACCAACTCTGTTTTCTACTCCCTTCGTTCCTAAATATTTGTCTTTTTAGATATTTCAACAAGTGACTACATATGGAGCAAAATGAGTGAATCTACACTCTAAAATATGTCTACATACACATCCGTATGTGGTAGTCCATTTGAAATCTGAAAAAGACAAATATTTAGGAACGGATGGAGTATAAGAGTAGACATGGAGATATATCTCCAGCATTGTCTACAACAAAAATGTGCTGGACTGGTTAGCGTCGGATGCTCGTAACGCGATGACATGAGTTCGAATTCTGTCTTTAACTTTAGATTATATATATATATATTACTTATTTAGTATATACTTCTTTCGCTACTGTACTGACAGTGGAACCCACAGAGTACTTAGAATACAAGATTAAGGATGGACTTGTTTCTTTTTAACTTCCTGTACGAAGCTGTAGCCACCCTGCAAGTCACGTGTACACTGTACATGCAATTAACTTTTTATAGAGGGACAATCATACATGCAATTAACTCCAATGGATTGGATGTCACTCTATTATTTCCAGCATAAGAGCATCTCCAACGGCAGCCGGCAAATTTCCTCCCGCTTCCTTCCGCGGAGGACGACATCAAACGCCAGCGGCATACATTTTCACAACTCTAACCAACCAGATGGAATTCGTGCAAACACGGACTGATTTCATATAAGCATGAAGGATTTCGTATAAAAAAGCCGGATCTTCATATAAACATGATGGATTTTATTACATTTACATGAACTAAGCGGTGCCAATCCGGCTCTCTTGGTATAATTAATACTCCCTCCGCCCGGAAATACTTGTCCTAGAAATGGATGTATCTAGACTTATTTTAGTTATAGATACATACAATTTATCCATTCTTAGAACAAATATTTCCCGCCAGCTGGAGAGGGAGTACATAATCTAAATGGCCGCCCGCGGATCCCTTTATCTACCTCATGTCCGACAGACACTTGCGGGGTCGACGAAGGTCCTCGGAAGAGACGAAGAAGCAAAGAAACCACCTCAATGCACAGTCGTCACCTCGGCGGTGGCCTTCATGGGACCCAAGTGGCGGCGGCCTCCCGTGTTCTACTTCTCCTCGATGATGGCGGCGGACACGGAGAAGCTGGCCACCGACTCGTCGCTCTCCATGCACCCGGCTTCTGTCTCTGCCTACATGGCGCTGCCGCAGGCACGGGAGGCGCGCCCACAGACACGGGAGGTGTGGCACCGCAGACACTGGTGGCGCGGTACGACGCGGCAGCGATGACGCCCGTACCGGTGTGCTCGCCGTCGTGCCGGTGTGGAGCAACTCGCCACTCCTCATCGAGCTGAACTGGAGCGGCGAGTTGCTGAACCACGCGCCTGCTTGGGGCGGCAACTGGCTCTGTTGGCCCAAGCGAGGTTGGTGAAGCACCGAGCGGCCTCGCCCGTATCCGGAGGGCTCGGCGGGCCACCCAGCCGGGTAATATGCCGGAGAACGGCTCCTTGGAAGCCATCGGAAGAGTGGAGAAAATGGTGAAGGAGGAGATGGGGGAGCGGCGGAGGGGTGGGATTCTTGCCTGCTGTCTGTCTAGCCTCGTGTAAATAGAGGGCGGACGGTAGGAGTTTGGCCGGCGTCTGGCCTCGTTTAAACTGAGGGCGCACGGGAGGAGCTCGGCCGGTGTTGCATTTAATTCCGGCCCGCGCATGAACGGACATGTGGCCGGAGTAGGTTTCTCGGTTTGCATGCAGGTTTAACGGAGGGGTTTGATGGAGGCGAGGAGGTGTGTTCAGCCGGGCATGCAGCGGGCAGCGCAGTACTATTTGATTCGATAGCGGGCGGCACAGTTCCCGATACGGCTTTAATGCAGACGAGGGAGGGAGTAGCGGTTCTCGAAATGTTGAACGGCCAATGCATCCTCCTTCAGTTAATGCATGAGGGAAGTAATGGGAGGAGGACCGGGAAAATAGGCTGCACGATGTGAATGCAACGCAGTTTGCCTCATATAAAGGCGCCCCTCCATTCCAATGCATCTACCACATCGTACGCACCTAAGCATTTGCCTAAGCACCTACACTAAGCGCAAAAGAGCTCACTCCAGACCCATGGCGGCGATGCACGCGAGCGGCCAGCGGCTATGCCAAATGGTCCACGACATCGGCCTGCGGCATGGCGCCGAGGATCATCTCCAGACGGTGTTGGAGACCAGCTAGTGGATGGCCGTCGTCGACACCAACTACGACTCTCAGTTGGACCAGATGATCGTTGCCATCACCAACAAGTTCACCGTCCTCAAGAAGCTCGCGGAGGACATCACCATACTCCTCCAGCCCACGCGCCCGGGCTCTTCATTGCCTGCCACCCTAATCGGCCTCCATGGCCGGAACCTCTTTCAAGCACTGGTGGCCCTGCGACTGCCCGCCGACGCCACGAAGAATGTCCACCTGGAGGTCGCGCTCGCTGCGAGGCG
The DNA here is from genome assembly GCF_018294505.1 of Triticum aestivum. NCBI lineage: Eukaryota > Viridiplantae > Streptophyta > Magnoliopsida > Poales > Poaceae > Triticum > Triticum aestivum. Next base: position 313,790,058 of record NC_057808.1, on the reverse strand, counting down.
CCTCACCCTGCAAGAATTCGTCGACCTACACATCCACGTGTATGAGCAAATCGTGTACATAGGTATCTACAAGGCCAGTGAGGACGCTACGACGTTGGCCTTCCTCAACCGGCTGGAAGCCTTGGATGCCTTTGCTAAGAAGCACCTCGACCTCGCCACAAAAGCCGCCGCTCCTTAGCCGCCGGTCGGTGGCCCGGCGCACTAAGTTGAGGAGGAGGAGGTCGTACGTTGATGGATGCATCTTTCTTCTTGCCTTTCGTAACCACCACTGCGATCGCATCATCATCGTGGCCTTAATTCTTATTGTGTTGTTGCATTCTCGTTCTAGTCAATACCGACATGTGCGATCCCTTTGCTTAATTATATGCATCACTGTAACTAGTACTCCATCCGTCAATTTATAAGTTGTGCTTACCTTTTCCATCAACTTCGTGCAACGCGCGGGCATCTTGCTAGAAACACTAGAACATGTCGGACCGCGTGTGACCAAACCGACGATACGCCAACCTAGCTACTACGTACCCTGCTTATCTGGCGAAAATAGGCCCGCCCTAGCGTTTCCAATCATTATTTCTATCTATCGATCGTGCCAAGGAGCAGAACCAAAATGTTACAATTTATACATGTTTCTCTACTCCTGCTCCTATAAAAGACTCAGTTGGTGATGGTGTTGTGTCTGCCATCCGTCGTTTCTGACCATTAGATCTGCATCTAACGGATGTGAGGTAAGTTGTGGCATTTTTGCAACAATAGCCCACTTCTCTACTCCAATTTAAAGAAAACCCCTTATTATCTTGAAAGCAACCACATCCCTCCCTCACCTCATCAAAACAGCCTGAGAAATATATTTTGAGTGAAAAGTACTCCCTCCGTTCCTAAATATTTGTCTTTCTAGAGATTTCAATAAGTGACTACATATGGAGCAAAATGAGTGAATCTACACTTCAAAAAATATGTCTATATAATCCGTATGTGATAGTCCATTTGAAATCTCTAAAAAGACAAATATTTAGGAACGGAGGGAGTAATATATTAGGAGTATATCAAAACAAGAGTGATTTCTTTCAAGTTTGTGAACAAGTACTACTATTCTACTGCTTTGGATCCGTCGCAACGCACGGGCACATTGCTAGTAAAAGGAAAAGGCCTGCCGCGTTCGCGTCGCACTCCCCCCACACATGCCCGGGAATCGGGAGTACTCCACGGCCCGTCCGGCATGACACATAGCTTAGGGAAGGCGTGTTGCCTAGCATTTTCACTTTCATGTGGGACCATCGTTGAGCAAACCGACTATTGGCAAACCGCACCCCGCCCGCCGCCGGGTTGGAAAACAGAAACGAGGGGAAGATCTAGCTGTAGCACGGAAGCCAAGAAATTTGGTGTCAGATGGGGCTCGTTGATAGAGTAGGAGCATTTCGTACTACTCTACTCCTACTAGTACCAAGTTTGTACTATACAACTAGTAGGTACATGCACGGCACAACATCGTAGGAACAAAAAATGGGAAGATCTTGTTTTGGGTGATTTATCTTTTTTTCAGTCAACGTAGTATGAATAATATGATGTGGGGGGCACCCATGAAGCTTATGTGGCTTGGTTGCATGGCTACGAAAGGTTAGAGAAAAATAAATAGATAATGTGTTTAGAGTGCACTCCACTAAACAGATATACTTTGGATCCATTGCAACGGGCCGGCACATCTATATCTATACCCCCTATATAGTGTGTGAATAACTTTGAAAGTTGGTCGTTGGATGAAGCCAATCCGACAGTACAAAGATGGCAAATCCGAGCACTACTGGCCGTTGGATATCATCTACATTCCACCAGATTCTGCCACATGTAGAATCTAGAAGACTCCATGGTTGAACTTCATTCATGACTAACTTTGCCACAACTAAGCTTAGGCAAAGTGTGTCTGCCACAAAAAATGTGGCTAACAAAATGGCCACCACAAGTGTGGCAAGATATGGCAAGAAGTTGAGTCTATGACATGTGGACCATGTAGCTAGAAAAGTGTGGCAAGCCACAAGTGTAGCAATGAACCAAACACATGCCTGGTGTGTTTGGTAGGGTGTATGCAGGGTGCATGATCCCAAGAGTTGCCTTCTCGACCCACTTTTGGGTGTTTGGTAGAGTGTATGGAGGGGGCATGAGTCCACACTAGATTAGCACAAATACACTAGAAGCATGCATGAAGAGAGCATACATGAAGAGGTGTGTTGAGTTGAGCATGCATGAAGAGGGAACAACTATGCTGAGACGAGAACGCAACCAAACACACTTGTGGCACGCCTAAGCTTAGGCGTGGCAACCTTAGGCTGCAAACCAAACATCTATACCCCTATATAGTGTGTGAACATAATTGGTTTGATGCCAACAATTGGCACTGCCAATATTTGGCAAGCCAACATTTGGCAAAATCAAAATTTGCCAAATGTTGGCAACTTTTTGTGAGGTTGAGAAGAAAAGTTGATAGCCAACCAATCACTAGCCAACATTTGGCATTTGCCAAATATTGGCATGCCAACTTTTGGCATCAAACCAATCATGCTCTAACTTTGAAAGTTGGTCATTGGATGAAGCCAATCCGACGGTACAAAGATGGGAAATCCGAGCACTACTGGCCGTTGGATATCATCTACATTCCACCAGATTTTGCCACATGTAGAATCTAGAAGACTCCACATGTAGAAGCATAATGCACAAACCACCAGAATCTCATGCGTGCAATGCACGTGTACCTTACTAGTAGTTGGTAGTAGTAAGAAACAAATTCCGGGTTTGGCACGAGCTCGTACTGCGGGAGCACCACAAGGCCTGCTGCAGGAGTTACCACTACAAAAAAAATACACTTCTGTGATGATACGTGTTTGTCCCAGTAGGTCGCGTTTTCTGTCATGCATGTACATCCATGACAAATTTATGACAGAATCAAGATAGTCATACCTGTGCTGTCGTAGAAGTGTTCCATGACATTGCCAAAATTATCATCACGGAAGTGTCCACTTCCATGACGATAAATCGCGCGTCACAGAAGTGCTTTCGTCAAGGGTGACCGACACGTGGCATCCACCGTAACGGAACGCCGTTAAGCTATCGGGTCGGATTTTGGATCCGATAACCCGTTAACAGCCACGACCAATGCCGATTTTCCACGTGTAAAATTCTCATTGGCTGACGGATCCACGCGTCAGCTCCGCGTTGGCACAGGTGTCACTCATCCAACGGTCGAGATGGGCCTATGATATGTTGACACATGGACCGGCCCAAAAGTGGCCCACAAAGTTTAAATGGGCCGGCCCAACCGAAGGCCCATAAGATTTAGCGGACCATAATGGGCCGGCCCAGCTAAAGGCCCACAAAATTTAGCAGACCATAATGGGCCGGCCCAGCTAAAGGCCCACACGATTTTGCAGACCATAATGGGCCGGCCCAGCTAAAGGCCCACAAGATTTTGCGGACCACAATGGGCCGGCCCAGCTAAAGGCCCACAAGATTCTGTAGACCATAATGGGTCGGCCCAGCTAAAGGCCCAACATTCTCTGTCAAATCGGCCCGTCAACGGCCTGTCCTAAACTTGTCATCAACGCAGCCCATGGTCACTTCTGGCCCGTTAACAGTCCGCTAAGTAATTGGGCCGAATTATGGCCCGGTGTATTTCCGGCCTGTTAAAGGTCCGGCTTCATTTGGGCCCATTTACAGACCATCAAAACTTTCGGCCCATAAACGACCGTGAAGGATTTGGGTCATATTCGGCCATGTCTGACATTCGGCCTGTTAAAGGCCCACTATAGCTTTGGGCCACTTTCGGCATGTTGTCATTTTCGGCCTGTTAACGCCGTACGTAAACCATGGGCCATATGTGGCCCAACGTCATATCGGTCCCATTAACGGCCCATATAAAAATGACGATAATCTAGCCCGACCGAAGTTCCGGCCTGTTAAAGGCCCGTGTATTAGGTCGGCGCATTTACGGCCCGTCTGAATTTTGGCCTGTCAAAGATCTGCATCGTAAATGGGCCCAATCTCACTTTCAGTCTATTAAAGGCCCATGTTTTTAATGGGCTCGAGATATTTACACCTGTAAACGGCCTATTTTTACTGAGGGCCCAAATTATGTTTAGGCCTGTTAAAGGCCCACTATGGGCACAGGCCTACCAGAAAAATATGAAAGCTTATGCTGATTTAGGCCCAGATATTTTTAGTGGGCCACATGCCAATTTCGGCCCGTAATCGTTTTTAGCCCAATTGGAATGGGCCCGACGAATGTTGGCATGTTGGGCTCCTACGAAGCTTTCGGCCGAATACATTACTAAGATAAACCTACACTATACAAAAATAGCGTCGTAATTACTGCAGCCTGCGGCAGCATCATAAATGTTGTATCACAACAAAACAAATTCCAACCATACAACAAAAGGCCTATTGGCATAAAGTTTACAGTCCTTCCAGATAAAAGCACCATCAGATGTATAGAAGCACAGATCATTTGACCTGGGTGCTAATGTTTCAGGCTGTAGAATCTGATGGAGCAGCACGATCTCCACCTTTTTCCGCCATTGCTCTTGAACAACGAAGCAAATGTCTGATAGTCTGGTTTCAAAACCATTCATATCTTGACGACATTTCTCAACCACTATTCTTGTTTCCAAAACAACGTCCATTAGGGATTGGACTTGTGTCTGGAGCGCAGATATATCACTCTGTCTAGCAGGAAGATTTTGTTCAGTAGGCGATTTGGACGAGGTTACCTTGACAACCAACCCAGAATTACGCAGGAAGGTGCTTTTTGCACTGTTAGTGGAGAGATACTGACGCACTGCAGCAAGAGGTGACATTGTGCCTATAGTAGCCTCGTCACCTTCAGGTGGTTGTGGCTGTTCAATCATTTGTTCCATAGCTTCCTGAAAGTTTGAACTTGTAGATTAGTGTACCAGATAAGTTACTAATGAGAAAAAAACAAACAAAGTAGGTTAACCGTTTATACATAACTTATTTTGGTGAACTACTGTAATACATTAGCATGTATTGTAGTGCCAACTACATAATAAAATCACTTTCGGAACATATGTCCATGTAGCATGCCTACTGTATTGTCTATTTCCTCACATTCGTTGACATCTAAGGATAAAGAGACATGGTTTAAAGTAGGATGAACATAGTATGACATCATTCATATCATGGGCAAACAGATATAAAACAAACATGCTATTTTATCATTGTGTGCGCACATGAACATAACAACTAGATTACAGATCAAGACCAAAAGAATATCCTTCATCTCTTTTAAACCATGTAAGGTGAAATGATACGTTAAGACAACTGTGAATAAAAGTGAACAGAGTAACTGACATTGGCTGCAAACCAAGTAGTTAAATGAACACATCACAATACCAATCAGTTCAAGGCCGGAGGAGTAAGGACTTACAACAGCGGCTTGAACTAGTGTGCTCATGCCCTTCATCTTGCTGGTGTGGCAATCCTTGAAGATTTGCACTGCATTCGGTTCAGGTTCTTTTTGGTCCGCACGGGCTTTCCTCTGTATTTGGAACAAGTCAATATAGATTATGGCACAAAAAAAAGAAGGAAGTAGCAGCTATTTACAAGAGCCTCGCAGTGTGCAATATAGCTACGAGATCCTGTTGTCTGTTGGAATTTCACTTTAGAACGGTTGGTTTTGTTCTTCAAACAGTTAGCCTAGAAGAAGATACACTTGTAAGGCACATACATAAATACAAGTTCAATATGTGGTCTGATCAAATACATATAGCCTACCTGATACTTTGGATCAGACCAGTGTTTAACGAGGGCTGTCCAGTCTTCATCTGTAATATATTCCACTGGAGATGTTTGGGCAATTTCATTGTTAGCCTTGCCTTCAAAGTGAGATTTTCTAAGGTGGTACCGATACTGTCGCAGAGCAGACTGAAAAACATGAGTGCATGCTTGTTTAGTTGCATCATCTTTCGGATCCAACTTGAACCTCATCTGTTGAAAAAAGAATGTGAGTCTTATTAGGAGGAAGCTAGAAAGTATGGGACAGAGCAAGACAATATTACTAATTGCGATGAATAACATTACTTACGGATAAATGGTCAAGGAAGGTGTTAAACTGGGTATTGTCTTTCTCATTCCTGTACTGGATCCACGTTGGGAGGATACGTGCATGACACCTAACGGCAACGGCTGCCTCTGATACTAACTTGGCTGACTCTGTAGCATCACGTGGCCTTTTTAAACCTGCCTCAAAATGGATCTCCATTCTTCCTCCTTTAGATTTTGTTAATCTGTCAAGCATTATCCCTGATGTATGTTTCTGCTTGCGCCGTGGTGCTAGTTCAATAACGAATATGGAAAGTGTTAGTGTACATCAAACTGTGAGAGTACATATAAAGGAGCATGCAACTGCAACTTGACTCGGTCAGGTACCGTCTTGATGTTGATGCTCATGAGGTTCATCTGATCTTGCCAAGTCATGTTGTGTCAGCAGTGCTTCGGAAGTAGTGTTAGGTGTGAAGGCAGCTTGGGAACTGGCCAGTTCCAGAGCAAACGAACGAGTAACTGGTTGAGATGCTGGTACAGTTGAAGCGGATGCTGCAGCTGGTGGAGCAGGTGATACTGTGTTTGTAGATTTAGCCGATGGACTTGGACCTTCTACTGCACTATAAGTACCAGCAGAATCTCAACGGCGGAACCTTTTCCGTTTCACCCGACGAGTAACAGCACTCCCTACTATATTATTTTCCTTGCTCTTTTTTGACTTTGCCATGTCAAGCTATACCCACAACACAAAATAATAAAATCACTCTTCAGAACTCATTGATGCATGATACAGACAAGCAATACTTTGATGTAAGACAACCGTATGAGGATGGAATATGTAATAAAAACAGGACGGCATGACATATTCACAGCTACGATGTGCAAACTAAGCAGAAGGATTTTCAAGAAAATAGAAGTAATGCAAGCTAGACACCATATGAAAGATGCAACCAATATTACTCTGCCAAGTTAAAAGTGTCTTGTCATAAGTGGCAATTCAAAAAATTAGAAGCAGTACAACGTAGAAATCAATGCAAGATGCAACCACTATCAAACTGCCATGTTAAAAGCGTCCAATCATGAGTGACTGATGCGGGATACACAACAGCAGTACTTTGATGTAAGAACATGGTATGATAGATAGATGCAGTGTATTCTAGACATAGAAAGCCATGTCATATGCACATGTATAACGTATGAACTCAGCACGTGCAACTTAATCAAAATAGAAGAAATACAGTCTAGACAACATATGCAACATGAAACCAATTATCACACTGTCAACTTAGAGCAAGCACCTGCGATGGTGGAGTATGGGAGATGAACTCATCATGTAGACTTGGGACTTCAACTTCATTAGCAGTAGCAGTGGCAAATCTAGAGAGTCTCTGTTTGCGTCGGTCCGGAGGACCACCAACATCCCCTAACTTACTCTTTTCCTTCCTATTTTCTGATATTGCCTTATGAAGTCAAAACCACAAGAAGATGAATAAAATTAGCTCTGCATAACTGGTTGATGCATGATACAGACGAACACTACTTTGATGTAAGGCAAGCGCAGGATAGGAGGATGGAATATATACAAAAAAGACAGCGTTTCATATTCACACGTACGATAGGAGGATGGAATATGTATGAAAAAACAGTAAGCGGAAGGCATTTCAACAAAATTAGAAGAAATGAAAGCTAGGCACCATATGAACATGCAACCAATATCACTCTATCAGGTAAAAAGTGTCTCGTCGTAAGTGCCATTTCAAGAAATTAGAAGCAGTACAAGCTAGAAGACAATGCAAGATGCAACCTACATCATAGTCCCAAGTTAAATGTGTCTTATGGGTAAGTGATCGTTGCAGGTATAAGTTGTAAGCTACGCAGATGCAATTCTACATAATCAGAAGCAATACAAACTAGACATCATACGGAAAACGCAACCACGTATAACAGTTCCAAGTAAGAGCAAGCACCTGTGATGGTGGAGTAGGGGAGATGTGCTCATCATGTACACGTATGTTCTAGAAACAGGAACACGTGTCATATTCACAGGCATTATGTGTAAAGTAAGCAGATGCAATTCAAGTTAGAAGCAATACAAGCTAGACATCATACGCAACATGCAACCACATATAATAGTGTCAAGTTAGAGCAAGCACCTGTGATGGTGGAGTAGGGGAGATGTGCTCATCATCTACACAGCTACGTTGACTGTCCAGCCTTGTGTTGTCTTGCGAATCTTGTTGGGAGGATGGCGGAGTAGAATCTGTAGAGACCCCTTGTTTGAGTTGCTCCGAAGGACCACCATCATCCACTGCCGGACTAATTTCCTTCAACTGTAATGATTTTGCATTGTGAAGTCAAACCGATAAGAAAAAGGAATAAAATTCACTCTTCAGAACTCATTCATGCATGATACTGACGAACACTACTCGGATGAAAGGCAAACACATGATGCGAGGATGGAATATGTATGAAAAATAGGATGGTGTGACATATTCACACCTATGATGTGGTAACTAAGCAGAAGGCATTTCAACAAATTAGAAGCACTGCAAGCTAGACACCATATGAAAGATGCAACCAATATCAGTCTGCCAAGTTCAAACTGTATGGCGTTTCAACAAATTAGAAGCAGTACATGCTAGAAATCATATGCAAGACACAACCAATATCACAGTGGCGACTTAAAGGTGCCTTATCATAAGTGACTGATGCGGGATATGCAAGAATGGTAGTCTGATGTAGAAACAGGAACACATGTCATATTCACAGGCATTATGTGTAAAGTAAGCAGATGCAATTCAACAAAGTTAGAAGCAATACAAGCTAGACATCATACGCAACATGCAACCACATATAATAGTGCCAAGTTAGAGCAAGCACCTGTGATGTGGAGTAGGGGAGATGTGCTCATCATCTACACAGCTACGTTGACTGTCTAGCCTTGCGTTGTCTTGCGAATCTTGTTGGGAGGATGGCGGAGTAGAATCTGTAGAGAACCTCCGTTTCAGTTGCTCGGAAGGACCACCATCATCCAATGCCTTGCCAATTTCCTTCAGCTTTATTGATTTTGCATTGTGAGGTCATACCGACAAGAAAAAGGAATATCATTCACTCTTCAGAACTCATTCATGCATGATACTGACGAACACTACTCTGATGAAAGGCAAAGTCATGATACGAGGATGGAATACGTACGAAAAAATGGACGGCTTGACATATTCACACCTATGATGTGGTAACTAAGCAGATGGCACTTCAACAAATTAGAAACACTGCAAGACACCATATGGAAGGTGCAATCAATATCACTCTGCCAAGTTAAAACTGTCTCGTCATAGGTGGCGTTCATCAAACTAGAAGCAATACATGCTAGAAATCATATTCAAGACGCAAACCAATATCACACTGCCAACTTAAAGGTGTCCCATCATAAGTGACTGATGCAGGATACACAAGAAGAGTAGTTTCATGTAAGAACATGGTGTGATAGACATATATAGTATGTACCAAAAACAGGAAAGCGTGTCATATTCACATGTATCATGTGTAAGCTAAGCAGATGCAGTTTACACTAATTAGGAGCAATACGAGCTAGACACCATATGCAACATGCAACCAGATATCACACTGCCAAGTTAGAGCAAGCACCTTGGATGGTGGAGTAGGGGAGCGGAGACTTGGACCTTGTAATGCACTATAAGTACAAGGAGAATCGGTACAGATGCTCCGTTTACGTTGCTGCAGAGGACCACCATCATCGCCTTCCTTACTCTTTTCCTTCCTCTTTCTTGATTTTGCCTTGTCAAGTCAAACCCATAAGAAAAAGGAATAAAATTTGCTCTTCAGAACTCATTGATGCATGATACTGACGAACACTACTTTCATGTAAGGCAGCCGCATGATAGGAGGATGGAATATGTATGAAAAACAGGACGGCGTGACATATTGACACGTATGATGTATAAAGTGTAAACTAAGCACAAGGTGCTTGAACTTGTTAGAATCGATGCAAGCTAGAAACCATATGAAAGATGAAACCAATATATATCACTCTGCCAAATTAAAAGGGTGCCCTAACAAATGTATTTGACCAAATTAGAAGCAATACATGGCAACAGGCTAGAAATAATATGCAATATGCAACGAATAAAGGTGACTCATCGTAAGTGATTGATGCAGGATATAGAAGAGAGGTAGTTTCATGTAAGAACAAGGTTAACACATAGATGTAGTGTGTACCAAAAATAGGAAGGCATGTCATATTCACAGGTATAGTGTGTAAACTAAGCAGATGCAATTTACCCTAAATAGAAGCATTACAAGCTAGACACCGTATGCAACATGCAACCACATATCACACTGCGAAGTTAGAGCAAGCACCTGTGATGGTGGTGTAGGGGAAGTGCGGTCTTCAGGTACAGAGCTACGTTCAATATCTTCATTTAGGCTTGTTGTTTCTTGAGAATCATGTGGAGAGGATGAAATTGCATTCTTTATAAGAGTATTGCATCTCATATTAACCCACGCGCGTGACTGTCTCATCATAGCAGGATACACAAGAACAGTAGTTTGATGTAAGAACATGGTGTGATAGGCAGATGTAGTATGTACCAAAAACAGGAAGGCGTGTCATATTCACATGTATAATGTGTAAGCTAAGGAGATGCAATTTAACAAATTAGGAGCATTGATGAGGGATACACAAGAAAAGTAGTTTGATGTAAGAACATGGTTAATAGAAAGACGTAGTATGTACCAAAAACAGGAAGGCATGTCATATTCACAGGTATAATGTGTTAACTAAGCAGATGCAATTTACCCTAATTAGAAGCATTACAACGTAGACACCATATGCAACATGCAACCACATATCACACTGCCAAGTAAGAGCAAGCACCTGCGATGGTGGTGTGGGGGAATTGCGGTGATCAACTAGAGAGCTATGTTGACTATATTCATTTAGCCTAGCTGTTTCTTGAGAATCATGTGGGGAGGATGACACTGCACTCTTTAAACGAGTAGGGCGTCTCACAGTAACCCACTCGGGTGACTGTCTCATCATAAGTGATTGACGAGGGATACAAAAGAGCATTAGTTTGATGTACGAACATGGTTAATAGACATATGTAGTATGTATCAAAAACAAGAAGGCATGTCATTATCAAAGGTATAACGTGTAAAGTAAGCAGATGCAATTTAACCAAATTGGAAGCAATACAAGCTAGACACCATATGCAACATGCAACCACATTTGACAGCGCGAAGTTAAAGCAAGCACCTGGGATGGTTGTGTGTGGCAATTGAGATCATCAACTGCAGAGCTACGTTTACTGTCTCCAACTGCTGACATTGCACCCATTAGAGCGCTGAGACGCTTAGTGCTTATCTTCGAATTACACTGGAGCAACTTCTGTCTTTTATTTTCTGCATTCATCAACACTGCGTCAGAGTCTGGAATACCCATGCATAAAAAAACAATAGTGTGAGTATGGGTGAAGTGTGTGCACAATTAGTACATCGTAAAGGTAGCAGATAGCAGGTCAGTGAGAAATAAATGACGGGAGACATATGATAGCTCTACAACATGCATGGCACACTAAATTACTACATGATTCTATGAAAATAACAATCGACTGAAAGCAAATAGGTCAGTCCATTTTTTCTGCACCGTCCGATGTACAAAGAACGGGCAGATCGCCTTCATCTACCTCCAGCCAGTCAGTGTTGACGATCTTCCTTGAAACGCCAGCGACCACCGGCCCAGTATTCCTCCCCTGTCTGCGCCCTCCCCTCGACCTCACCGCACCGCCGTGCTTGGCACTGCCCGCCCCTCCTCGGCCATCCATTCAAGCCCCGCCGACCTCCAGATCGGGCGCAAGCAGCTCCTGCGCCCCACACCCCTATGATAGACACCGATGCGCCGCTTCCCCGGGGAACAGGCGGACTAGGTGCTCCGCGCGCCTAAGCGGGTGCTGCTTCTTTTAATTGCGGTTCGACTGACCCTGAATTGAAATCCTGGCGGGCTACTGACCTCTAGCAAAGGTGAAATAGTAAAAGGGAAGAAACCTTGTGCATTTAGTATCACGAAGAAGATGCAGTAAGAAGCGCTCAACTAGTTTCTTTCGTGGGATGAATACGGTGTGAGCGGAGACGTAAGATTTGCACGAATAAGGGAAGAGGAGTACCTCTTTCTGCTGGCAGTGTTGTGTCCTTCTTCTATTTTTCCGATGATCTTCTTGTTGTTCGCCGGAAACCAGAAGTTGTGGAGGACGGTGCAGCCTTGGACGAACCCATGGCCAAGTTGTTGAGTGTGGTGCGGTGGCCGTCTGTCGGCGGCGGGGAAGCAGATCCGAGGCAGCGAACGACGGCGTAGCGGGAACAGCTCCGGTGCGGTGGATGGTTGCGACAGTGGAGCCGCAGCAGTGAGGCGCAGGACGGCGTGGTCGGAGTGGTTCTGGTACGGCGCACGTCGGTGTCGGTGTCGTGGAGGCAGCTCTGCCTCGGCTTCAGCTGCTAAGTCCTTGAGGGCGTTGTGGTTGCGGTTGCGTTGGAAGACGACGTCGGGGTACCGGCTCCGGCGTGATGGAGGAGGGCGGCGGTGGATTGGACGCTATGGGGTGGAGGACAGAGGAGGCTGGGGTTTCGCGTCTGGTGGAGAGGCGTTTTCGCGCCCACGGAGTATGAATGGGGAAACGGAGGGAGGCGGGGAACTAAGGGGGAACAATGTTTCGGTTTGAGACGCGCTTGTTTGAAATTTGGGGAAAGTTACAAACTTTGCCCCCATCTAAAATTTCGAACATATTGCGGGTTGGGGGTAGGACAGTCATGTCAGGTGTCCCAAATGTGGGCGGGATAGATTTCGGCCGAGCGCATGGGTAGGCGCCCACAGCGTATGAATGCTTCTCGGAGGCGGTTGAGACTGGCGTCTTGGTGAAGTTACAAACCTACCCCGGTTTAGACCTTTGGACATCGGGCCGATAGGCTACACGGGCCAGAGTCAGGACAGTAATTTCCTACCACCAAAACATTAGTCTCGCGCGGTTTCGGGTGACCAGAGGCCTATTTGGCGCTTCGTTCAATATTTGGGAGCAGAAGCATTAACATTTTCGGTTCTCTTGAATTGAACTTTCAGGATTTGTCAAACTTCACAAATCTTTACTCTTGAAAATCCTAAAGCTACGATTATTTTGGAATGGAGGGGGTACATTTGAATATACATTGTACACGAGTATATATTAAAAAATATGCAACTTACCTCAGTTCATGCATGGTTCCAGATATAATCTCCTTGGTTGCAAAAAAAAGTTAGATATGCGTATGAATATATATAGCATGTTCGAACTCACAACAAAGATTGATGCCCCCTTTTACATCTGATTTACAAATGCCATTATCTCGGGTTCAAATAGATGAATGCACTTTCTACGAATTCGAATCTTCGAAACCCCCTTTATGTTGAATTCGACATGTATTCTATTTCGTAGCTAGCAATTTGGAATGTATCCATGCAAGTGACAAATGTATAAAGTGCTTCACACTAACAACATGGAGTGCACTAATTAATGTTTATATATGAATTGCAAAAGCATCCATTGCATGTATTTCAAACCGCTCTCACTCTATGGATCGATAATATGAAATAAACACATGCACATGCTAGAATTCAATAGAGTATGGGTGTCTGATAGACCGATTTTCGTCCATACGCAATTTGCAAAATTCATGATCTCATCCAAAAATAATAATGCCATTTATATTTTAATTTAATGCATAGAACCGCCTTTTACACGTAGATGCACTATGCCTCGCCCCGTTCTCACAAACGCGTTATATATCTCTCTATCTAACGCATAAGTGCACACACTTTATATGCATTGGCATTTCTCTTTCACACATGCTCACAATCTCTCTCAGGGTGTCGGGGTGTCTCACGCACATGCTCTCTCTGTTTCTCTCTCTCTCTCTCTCTGACTACTATGTACCACTCTTTTCACTAATCTCAGTTGGAAAACACTATTTCTCTCACATGCATATATACACATGCACGGTCTCTACTAGCCCTCTATACGCACATATATGTGCCTACGTGTCTCCCGCATGCACATTATCTGTAGGCCTCTCTCGCACACATTGCCCCCCCCCCCCAGCACACCTCTCTCTTAGTAGTTGGCAAATATGATTTCATCATATCATTTGGTAGGATACTCCTGGCTGTTAGGCTGGATGGTAATACGAGGCAAAGTTTTACCCTAGTTCGGATCGGACCCTTGCAGTTGAAGAAAGAGCCTACTCCTGGTATTGTATATTAGTGATAGGGGTGTGTACAAAGTACACGTGAATACCAGGCATTGTGTGTGTATACTATCGACGAACTAGCCCCCAAGCTTGTATAACATACTAAGGGCCTAGGGTTACAAATCATATATAGTCGGCTTATCACCAGTGGGGATAGAGTCCTCCGCGACTCTGGTAGCTTCGTGTTGTACGCCGAGTCCTCCACATGGGTCTTCGTATAACACGTCTCGGTCCAACCTATATGTGGCGCAGGATGGAACCGACCCATGAGTCTTCATGTTGACCCACCACAACTAGAAATGATGTGCCCACCACACCACACACGCAATCGGCCACTAAGAAAATAAGCATATACAATAGTACAATGGTATCTAGCTCATGATACGTCTCCATATTTTGTTGATGACACTGACGGACTTTGCATTTGATGCGTGCTCCGTATTTTCTTGACGACACTTAGGTCATTGTATTTGAAGCAAAAGCACGATATGGTCACTGCACTTCAGAATAAGCTCATCACGATCACCAAATACATTTTATCGTGCTAACCAACATGCGGTTGGATGGTTAGAGGACAGTGGTTTCTCGAGCCCACCAAGGTTAAAGTCCCGGTGCTCGCATTTATCTTGTGTTAATTTCAGTATTTTCCGGCGATGTACGTTCAGTGGGAGGAGACGTTCCACTCGACTACGAGGCACCTATGGTGACTTCGTAAAATCTCAAGATCATATATGCTGGCACACTCTCTCGAAGGTGCTCATAGGGGTAGGGTTCGTGTGTGTGCACTTATAGCGGTGAGTGCTTGCGCGTATATATGAGCCCTTGCGTCTGTACCGTGTTAAACAAATACTCCCTCCGTCCCATAATATAAGAACGTTTTTGACACTAGTGTAGTGTTAAAAATGTTCTTATATTTTGGGACAGAGGGAGTACATATCATGATTATACGGTCACTGGCTCACCCGTACAACTCTGTATTTTGTTGATGACATAATCAATTGACCAGTCAAACGTTCCACGCGGCGCAACTAGTGTTGCACCATCGGGGCGCGTAACCGTGGGGCCCACCTGTCAGCCCGTATATGAAAGAAAGAAATGGTAGTTTGAGTCTGTACTGTGTTAATAAAATAGGAGTACATTTTAGGGTGATCATACGGTCACTGGCTCACCATACAGCTCCGTAATTTGTTGATAACACGATCAATTGACCAGTCAAACGGTCCACATTCAGCAGCGCACATTACCATAGGGCCCACCCGTCAGCGCATATATGAAGGACAGTAATGGTAATAAATTAGTGGTCGGTGGGTATTCGAAGTCGTGAGACCTCTGGTTGGCAGTCACCGGCGGTTGGGGGCGTTCATTGGGCGGTGGGGTAGGGATCCCCGGAGAAAAAGCTCGGCGGGGGGGGGCCTAGAGGGATGGCCGGTGCGGTGGCGGACCGGCGGTGGGGAGTGGTTTTGGGGAGGGCGGGCCGGCCGCGGGCGGCGGGGGCTGGCGGTTCGGCCGGTGGTGGCTGGCGGCTCAGGGGGGTGGAGTTTGATGATAAACTGGAGGCCCTTGATTTCGTATCCAACGGCTGGAAAATCTAATCACCAGAGATGAAAAAGTTAGTCGACTGACGTGTAGCCTCACCCCACACGTACACATGCACGCACGCATGTAGGCGTGCAACACTGACACGTACACACGCACACATGCTGGCGTGCAACACTGACACGTACACATGCACTCACGAACACACGCATGTACGCACCCATGCATGCAACACTGAAACGTACCCTTGCACGCACGCAACACTCGCACGCCTGCATGCACACAGCACACGACGCAAGACACACGCTCAACCTATACGTGCATGCACCCATTGTTAAGGACATGGATTGTTACGGGTATTAATCAATCTTATCTGTGATAAGCAGAACATTGATGTTTGCAGCGGTCTTTATGAATCACAACGTATCGAACGGGCTATCAACATAGTAGGCTTATCTACATGAAAAAGATGACGTCACACTCAATGAACAATCATTGGTCTATGAAATGCCCGCTTCTGACCGCCCTGGCCCACCAAAGGTTCCTCTGCTATGCGCTGCTTGCGTTGGGTCACTGACATGCAGGCCATGCACCCAAAGAGCCCACACGTCAGTGGAAGAACGGCGCGGTGCCCTAGGTCAGAGTCGAGGGCGCCACTCGCGGCACGCCTGGCTGAACATGCCTCCGTGCCGCATTCAAACGCCTCCATGAAACCCGCCCGTGTGGAAGCCGAGAAACCCACTCTGGACACACATCCGTTCATGACCGGGCCGGCGTTAAACGCAACGCCGGCCGAGCTCCTCCTGTCCGCCGTCTATTTAATCTCCTATGTAAACGAGGCCAAACGCCGGCCAAGAATCGCACACCTCCGCCGCTCCCCTATATCCTCCACCATTTTGTCCACTCTTACAATGGCTTACGAAGAGTAGTTATTCCGCATCCAAGCCGGCTGGGTAGCCCGCCGGATACGAGCTATGCAGCTCGCTGATCCACCTCCCTCCCCTCGCCCGACGGAGCCAGTTGCCGCCCCAAGCCGGCGCGCGGTTCAGCAACTCGCCGCTCCAGGCCAGCTCGACGAGGAGCGGCGCACGGGCGTCGTTGCTGTCGTCCACGCCGCCGCCTCGTACCGCGTCTCCCGTTTCTGTGGCCGAGACTCCCATGCCGGCGGCCGTGCCATGCAAGCAGCGACAGAAGCCGGGTGCGCGGAGAGCGACGAGTCGGTGGCCAGCGCCTCCGCGTCTGCCGCCATCATCGAGGAGAAGTAGAACACGGGAGGCCGCCGCCGCTTGGGTCCCATGAAGGCCACCGCGGAGGCGACGCCGGCGTACACAGCAGGTGTCTTGCCGGATCCTTTTGTTGCGAGGACCTTCGTCGACCCCGCATGGGCTCCACGGAAGAGGGGAATGTTAGGATGAACTCGAGCTGGTGCCGGCCATGGCGAAGTAGTGGCCGGTGATGAACTTGAACCGGTGCCGGCCACCATCATCTTCGGCACCAGCCAATGATATCAGTTGGGCAGTGGGGAAGCGAACCGTCCTTTGCGCTGAAGCATATACCTCCAGGGCTCCCGGCAGTCCGGTGATCGTGCTGCCGGACATGAGGAACACAAATCGATCGGCGGGCGACCATTTAGGCCAGGTATTATATACCTGTGTTGTCCAGAACTAGCACCGCGTAGTTCATTTGAATGTAATGAAATCCATCATGTTTGTATGAAAATCCAGTATTTTATATGATTTCCGTCATTGTTTATATGAAATATCAGTTTGTCTACGTGTTTGCGTGAATTTCGTCTGGTTGGTTGAGTTGTTGTCATAATGTGTGCGGCTACGGTTGGATGGCGTAATTTACGGGTCGCCGGTCGGTCTACGGGCGGCTCGGGCGGCGTTGTGGGACAAAAAAACACAGCTCGTGCGAGCTCGTATCCAACGTGCGCGCTGGAGGATGCATGATAGCATGAGCACCCGAGCCATTCCTCGTTCATCGGTGGCAAAGGCACCGGTGGACAAAAGGGTCGCCAATATTTTGGCTACCCCGGGCAAGATCCAAACAGCCCCTCCCAACAGATTCAAATCCCTCGTTCGCCGTGGAATTTTGCCATGTGTTGTTTTCATGGACTAGCAAGATGCCCGTGCATTGCACGGAACATCAAGATGCATTTTTTTTACAAACTCCCGCATGCATGCAAGGGATAATTAATGTCCTCCTTTGCTAGTACCACGAGGCAAACACCATTAATATTGCATCGATTAGTGTTAGTGGCCTTGTATATCTGCAAATTGTAATTTTGATAGTGGCCCCTTGTATATAAAAATGGAGGGAGAAAGATGAGAGATAAGGTGAGGAGGAGTGGGGCGTGGTGGTGACTGGTGGTCGGACTGGGCGGAGGCATGGGGATGGACGGCGCATTATGTCTAGGTTTGTATCTCTCTCACAAACACCCACGTAGGTGGGGGACGTGCACGAAGAGAAGAGGTGCACGCACGGCGCACGTACTCCCGTCTCTTTCCCAACCACACCCGCGCGGGTACACGGTGGAGCTCATTTCTGTACGAAAAAGGCAGCCCACGTGGTAATTTGGCACGTGTACTGGTTGTCCACTTGGTGGAGGGAGGATCGTCTACCACGGGTGAACAAACAAATTGCGACTTGACGCGTTATGTTAAATTAAAAAAAGAGGCAAACCATGTGGGGCCTACCTTAGAGGCAAGGCTCTATACACTGGAGTACTTTTGATGTGTCCCGTCAACTCGCAGAACGAGGAGAAGCTTGCTTAGTACGCCGTCTCCCCCGCCCACGGACGCGGTGGCTCGCAGGATGAGGTGAAGCTTGCTTACGAGTAGTAGTAGTAGTACTACTACTACTACTACTACTACTACTACTACTGTACGCCTTTACGCCCGCTCCCTCGCCCACGCGCGCGGTGGCTCGCAGCACGAGGAGAAAATTTTACTACTCCCTCCATTTACTCCTCGTCCCTACTACGTACTTTGGTTAGTACTCCCTCCATTTAGTTATACAAGGCCACTATAAAAAAATACATTTTGCATCTATACAAGGCCACAAATAGTAATCGAGACAAAAGTTACTACTCCCTCCTTTCCAGTTTATGGCTCAATTTCAAAATCTCTCCAACCAAGGTAGACGGTGAGTGGTCGAATTAATTTCGTAGTTTGCACAAGTAATTAGTACGCTCGTTCTTCTCAAGAAGTTATGTTTACCGAGGCATTAATTAGAACGAATGCATGAATGACCACTAAATTTCCATGAACTTGTACATGCATTGGTTAGTTTCCTCTTGACACTGCTTGCGTCGGGTGATCTAACGCACATCGAAATCCAACATGTAATGGTACTACTACTAGTATAGTAGAATTGAGACTTATCAAAAAGAAAAACGAATGTTTTTTAGATGAGCCCTATAAACCCTAGTGGGTACATACTCCGTAAAAGCAGATTTTTCCAAAACTAAGTCGCTCCCTTTCATGAATTCTGTAGTATACTCCTCCGTCGACGCTCCCTTTCATGAATTTTGTACTTCCTGTCGCCGACATGTGGGACATATAGCAACCGGGTCGACATGTCAAGCACCAAATAACAGTGCAGAACAGCAGGGGAGACGCACCCCACTCGTACCGGCCCAGTAGTAGTAATGAGCAATGAGACGTCAAATCACAATGCCGCACCTTCCCAGACAGACGAAGCAACCATTATTTCACACTTCGGTTCGCCATCATCTCAAACCACGTAGTATTGCTTCTGCCTCAAGAGGGACACGTGCATCGCCTTGGTACATCATGACACGTGGGACCGCATGACAGGCCATGCTCCCCCGCCGATCGCTCGGTAAAATCACCTCATTTTTACTATACTTCCTCCGTATCGGTTTACTACATGGCATGCACGTCATTCTAGGTTGAGAATTTAACTGGCTATATATGTGATGAACAGTACTCTAGCCTTTTAAAAAAATGTATACTTTTGTACAGTAGTACTATCGATGGATTGCGCCATGGAGCAAAAATTGAAATTAAAAAAAAGGTGGTACATATAGAGAGCGCTCGTCGCCAAATTATGCATATAGTACTATTAAAAAAGCTAGTACGTGCTTAATTGGGGTGCTAAATTCTATTAAAGAAATACTAGTAGTATGTACATACTGAAGAGTTAAAGTAACGAGAAGAAACATAACATAGTTCTGCTGGGGGCTCAGCACAACACACCCCTCAAATTAAACTAAGCACACCTGAAATTAAACTATGCAACTAATCCGGTAGACACTGCATTAGAAGTTTAGAACCACCATGAGCAATGACACTGCCACCTTACTCGGAGTCCTCATCCACGTCCTCGACTTCGTCCTTGTCCCTCTTCCTCTTGGCCGATACTTCTTTGCTTGAACCGCACACTTGGCTGTTGCTCTTCATCCAACCCTTGTAGATATTGAAACAAAGGTAGCCATCCATTGCAGCATAGTGGATGTGGTCTATATCTAGTACATTCCGCTGCCATGCATGACGATGAAACGTGTAATGAGGTTTCTCCAGTTTACGGTACGAAGGATGAACCATGGCTCCTGCCAGGGTCAGCATTGAAGGCTGACGAGAGGGCACCAGCCGATTCTTCTGGAGGTCGAAGGGGTTGCCTACAACGAGGCCTATCCGACCCAGGACTTCTTTGTCATTCTTAAAGTATACAGTAACGAATTTCACTGTTTTGTCCTTGAGGAAGTTCTTAAAATCCTGGCACTCAACGTCGGCATGGCATATGTGGTAGACCAAGCAAACGTTATGTACGCAAACCTGGATCACGGCGGGCTTCTTCCTCTCTTCGTCCTTTAGATCCTTCTCTCGTCCCAGGACTGTGGTGTACTCAACATCTAGCCCAGCGAACCACTCATCATCTGAGTTTTCGAACATGCGTCTGAAGCGAGAAAGGCATCCTTTCACCGTCGCGGAAGAACGGGTGTAGATGACGTCGAACTCATCGCCGGTGATGGTTCTAACCTTGTAATCACCGCCGATCGTGGAGATTTGGGACGCCATGGATTTGGGAGGAGGTTTAGGATTAGTGGAACTGTCGTAATGTGAATGGACGGGACGACTAGGAGCGAACCGCCGTAGTATTGAAGGACGTGCGGGGACGAGTAGGAGCGAACTGCCAGCGTGCGAACGGCAGGGTAGTGGCTTTCCATTCTCCCATGATACGGGCTTCCAAGAGCCCTTGGATCTGAGATCGAACGGTTGCATGGCGTGATTCTAGACCTATGGGTGAATATCCTATCCTGGAGGGTTATTCTGCAAATTTTCAGCAACTTAGCATGCGACCGTTTGATCTCAGATCCAAGGGCTGCCAGCAGCCCGTATCATGGTCGCGCCTACCACGACCCTCGCGTCGCTCGCGCGGTCGCGCCCTTGGAGATTTAACACGGTGCGTTAGGCTATCTGATGTTGGCATGTCATACATAGTCATCACTTAGTCACTCATACTACAACAAGGTTGGCTATAAGGTTGGCTATAAGTGTATTTTTTTACTCCTCTCTATCTCTTTCTTTGTACTCCCTGTGTCCCATAATATAATAACGTTTTTGACACTAGTGTAGTGCCAAAAACGTTCTTATATTATGGGACACAGGGAGTACTAGTATTTATTGCATTTGCCAAGGAGTGACCTCTTCCAATGAAATGGTGTTGCTAAGTTTGCTTCATTTAATTAGCTATAGACTCAAAATTGTCTTTTCACCTAGGTACACGCGCTTAGCACCATTTCTTCCTTGGGTCACCAAACTAGTCTCTCTCTTCTTGATTAACTTGCCACATCAGACTTTATGCCTATGTGGCAAGCTTAAGCACCTGTAGGAGCAAGTAAAAGTAAGTACAATAGTGCACTTTACATGGCATTTTTGCATAAGTGGAGGAAAGAGAGGCAAGGAAAAAGTGGAGAAGTGGGCTCTCATGCAAGAGCTAGCCTCTACTACATGGTGGAGCATTGGGAGAGGCACCTGTATGGAGGTGGTCAGGAATCAGGAGACTCACGCCGGTCGTAGCACCGCAGTTGAAATGATAATGGAAAGTCAAATCACGGGGCCCCACCTGTCCAGCAGTAACTCGCTGTCAAATCACACAGCCCTACATTTGCAGCAGCCTACTCCCTCGTCTTCTCGCGTCTCTGTCGAACCGACTAGGCGGAACTGCCCCGCCGCCTACCGCGCAGGAAAAGCCCCGCCCTAGACTTTTAAATACAACTACATCCGCTTAAGAATCCAATGATATACTTTTTGTGGCATAGTAACTCATATTTAGTTAGTCAAATGGATGACCTAGAACTACGTGCAGGCCCTGTAAACCGAGACGCCTAAAAATAAAAAAACAAGACAGAGAGGGTAGTTCAGCATGTATCTTTTTAGATCAATATAGTCGGGATTCACCAAGGAGCAAAACCAAGTGGTAGGCTGCTCCTGTCGTGTTGGCGTAGCAACTCAAGCAGGGTCAGTCCGCACACGAAATGGCGACACACTTAACAGGACCCCTTTGGCCGACATGTGGCTCATCCACCGTCTTGTTCCACGTGCGATGCACCAAATTACAGTTCGGAGCAGCGGTTGGAATTGGAGGCACCCCGGTCGTAGCGCCGCAGTAGTAGAAAATGAGCGACGAGGGGTCAAATCACAAAGCCCCACCTTTCCCGAATTAAGCTGGACGAACGAAGCAACCATCATTTCACTCTAGGGCGCAAGAGCATAAAGAAAAGAGAAAACAATGATGCGTGCGGCAGCTACCTAGGGCACCCTAGGGTAGGGGTCTCCACTACAGATCCTTTTTTTTGAAAGCGCCTTCACTACAAATCGGCTTCTCCCTCGTCCTCTAGAAGAAAACCGATGATGATTGCGGTGGTAGGGTTTGTAGGAGTACTACGGCATGCGGGGCCACGTCGTAGTAAACGGGTTTCGAGTCGACGCCTTAAATATGTGTGGGCCGCTTGGTTTTACGGGAACGAGGCAGCATTTTGGGTTCGGGGACCAGTGGAGATATAGTACGTACAAAAAATTGTGGACGTAGGTTCGACCGAAAGGCAATGATGCATGGGCCCTGCATTTTGATATACCCGGGGCCGCGTGAAATTTGCTACTCTACTCAAAACTAGTAAGGTACACATGTATTGAACGCATGAGATTTCGAAACCAAATTACGAATAAATACACACTATAGCATGTAAAGCTTTGAGTCACATATGCATGATGTAGATGTTCGTTTAGTTCTTATAGTTCATCTCATTCAAAATCAATTAGTTTTATAAAAATGTTAAGATTCATGGGGTTGTGCCATTGTAAATCATAAATCATAAAGTAAAAAACAAAAATAATGGCAATTCATTTAGAAAAATAATAATCAATTATGATACAGAAGATTCTAGAACAAAGGAGAAGTGCTTGTGTTTTGAGGTTTGTGCATTATGCTTAAGTTCAACCATGGAGTCTTCTAAATTGTACACGTGGCAGATCTGGTGGAATGTTGATGATATCCAACAACCGGTAGTGCTCGGATTTGCCTATCTCTGCACTGTCGGGTTAGCTTCATCTAGCAACCATCTTTCAAAGTTATTGGCACACTATATAGTTCTTGTGCCATAGTTGCATGTTTTGGAAAAAAGCTACTAGTGGGTTGTACTATCTATTTAGGAATAGAAGATGTATACATGGAAGTTGTAGGGAAACAGATGACATGGAGCATCTCAATTCCTATGAGTAGGGATTGGAAAAGAGATGTCATTTGGTTCAAATCATAGGAACTTTTCTATTGAATATAGAGATGACATGTTTCTCAATTCCTATGAGGAGGGATTAGAAAAGAGATGTAATTTGGTTCATATCGTAGGAACTTTTCTATTGAATATACGCTAATGTTTATTTTTCTTTGAAATTAAGGGAGTATAGGAATCCATTCATATGAACCAAGTGGCTCTAAAGCTATAGAAATGATATCATGTTTATTTCCTTTGAAATGTGGAGTATATGAATCTATTCCTATGAACCAATTGGCTCTAAAGGAAAAAATCCTATAAAAATCATATCATATAGAGTTCCTATGATATTCCTCGTCACTGAAGGATGCTTGAAATTGCTGCGGGTGATACGATGGTCTTTCTTTGTAGACTCCTCACCCAACTTTATAGTTACCTCTAGAAGATGAATGAAATGATATATACATGGTATTCTACATGTGCAATTTGGTACACGAAAACTCGGTAAAAGTTTGCGAGGTTCGAATTTTCAATAAAGCTATATGCACTGCATTTCGGAACAGAGGGAGCATACGGCAGTTGCTAACACTCACGTGGAAGATTTGTGTGTAGGAGGAGTGGCTGTTCTGTTAAATGACATGGCAAAACTGACACTGTCAGATGCCGATCTAACGGTCCTTACGGCGTTCGTCAGGAAAAGGCCTGTGGCGAACGTTTGTCGGATAATGATTTATGGACACATGCATTGCATTGATATGTGCCCCCCTCTCTCTCACGCACACGCACCCTCATGAGTCACGACTCTCCTGAGTCCTCTCGCAGACTCGCACATCGCACCCACCATCTATCTGCAGGTAGATGTCACGCACATATGTGCTCTTCACACCCTACCCTCAGAACTTCTAAAAAACAAAAGACGGCGCGCACATTTTATTTTAGCTCACACGTCACACACTTGTACTATTACTCTTGCGGCGAACGTTCTTTGGACATAGTATATTGTACTCTCACGAAGAGAAGCGGTGCACGCACGCACTAGTTCTCTCACACCCACTCGCGGGTACACATAGGAGCGCATTTTTTTGAAGCTGGTACAACAAAATCACTCCCACTATATATAAAAGCAGGAGCCTTAGCGCTTGCTTTACTAGGGTTCCTCTCATTCACTCTCTCATGCTCTCCAGATCTAAGCAACACATAGGCGGCCACAACTCTCTCTCAGCTCACGGCTGGTCACAAATCCGGCCGGACAAACCTCGACCGGGGCAGGGGTGTAGGTGCATCGTTCACGCTGTCGTCCGGCGGCGAGGGAGGAGACCAACGGCTGCCCGCGCGTCCCAATCGGCGGCCGTGTCGTTCCTCTCCGAGAGAGCGGCCGGCTCGGAGGGCCTCCGACCCCTTCTTCCTCCCTGCGGTATTGTGGCCAAGATGCGGCCTCCCTGACATCCGTTCTTTGCCACATGCCTGACGACCCTCAGGTATTATATTCCTTCGAAACCTACCTTGCTCTACTGCCCCAGCTCCCTTCGTGTGGATCCTTTTCTACTTCCGTCCGCTTGTTCCAAAGCCACCTAGACTTCTACTATCTGTATGATAGATACTCATATACCTTATTTTTAGAGAGAGAAATGGGTACTCGTATCTTGAGTAGATATCATAGTGTGTTTGTTTGCATGATCTAAGGACTATTCTGAAATAAGAAGCAAATCACTTGCACAAATCAAACTGAGTTCCAAGTAAGAATTTGATTACAAGATAAAAGTTGTAGTTTTATTATATGTTGTTTCCTGGGTTCCACTGATGTATAGTTCCAGAGTTGTTTGACAGTTTACATGCATGTTTATGGACTATTTTGTGCAACTAAATAAGTCATTTAGGTCTGACAGACACTCATGTCCTGTATTAGCTTGAGGTATAGCTTATGTATGACTGAAATAAAATATTAAACTTTTTCTGCAAATAATAAAAATATTACATTTCTCGATGAAGCAGAATAAAACTTTAGCTAGCATCAGCCATGAAATGTTATGTTATGTGAACAGTGTAGTAGAGTGTTTATTTCCCAGGTGACAATGGGGAACCAAAATGTGCTAGCTATTTGCCAACTTGTCGTACTTGCATGTGAGGAGGTGGCAGCAGTTTCTAGACATTTCTCAACTTCAGTAGGTGCAATCCAGATTCAACGGGGCCTTCTTTATTTGTTTACTTGGAGAGCAGAGTCGGCCATGTGCACAAGGAGGGGGAGCGAATCCGGCAGCTCTTAGCCGTCAGATCATGTCATCCTTTGTTTGATGGACGGCAGTGATATGCATGAGAGGGGAAATGAACGGTGGATTTTGAGCCAATGCTTGTTTGGGGGAGAACCGAAGATGGAGTGGTAAATCCAATTTCAAAACTGCCGCATTATAGTAGTAGTAGATTAGAAGTAAAGCTATTTCATACAATCGACTCAAAGCGTTGGTTCAAACAGGGAAGAAAGTGGGAAATATGTAGCATGAATCTAGGACTTGGTTCTAAGAGGAAACGGGAAAGTAGTAATATCTACCACTGTTTAAATAACCGTATATCTTATTTGCGCAAACAGGGATGTCTGTCTCCATATTGTTTCGGGATGTCTATCTCCGTATCGTTTCTATCCGCGCAATCAAAAGCACACACCTCAGTTTTAGTACAAATGCGCAAAATGAGATGGCTATCCCTCGCTGTCATCGTCTAACCTCCCGTCTTCAAGGTATCCCTACATTGGTAGTAACTAAGGTAGAATGACCAACGCAATCTAAAAGAAGCTGATTTGTATGTTTTACTTCCTAATTGCAGTGCAGGGACGAGCGAAAACAACTGCATCCTAGTCCAGAATGCACTTTCTACCAGTTCATCCATGGACCAAGGACTAGCTGGCACGGTTGCACGGCGGTTTTTTGGACAGGTGCGCGGACAAGAGGCATTGTGGTCTGCTTATTTCTGCAAATAGCGGTGCTTAAATTTAGTGGAATGCACAAGCATTTCCGCTGGTCAGTACACTGCATGGTTCAGTTCAGCATTCCAGCTGATACCACAATTATAATTGGTTATTCTGGAATGAGAGAACCTAACCCTGAATGGTGGCAACAAGAAAAAACCAGAGTGAACTCCAGGAAATTTAAGCCTGCCGGGAGGCCCTTTGCTCAGAGAGAAGCCTTGCTTGTTTTTTCCTGATTTGTAAACCTTCTCACAACTTTGTCTTTTGCTGTGAACTAGTATATGTTTGTTATGTTCTATGAATCATTGAGATGTATAAAATTGCTTAACTTATGCTTTTCAAGTTTTTTATGAAGACGAGTTTAATGTGAGTGTTCCACATGAGCGCTGGACTAGCGTGTGAACGTTTGGAATTTATTACATTGTGGCCTCAATTAACTGCATGAACCACTGTAACAAGATACATAGTTGCTTATATGTCAGACAATAGATTGTTGATTGTTAGCTGGTCGATAGCCTAGTGTTGAAGCGAGCTGAGCCAATGTGCCGTGTTTTGCACAACTGCTTACAAGTGGGGTAGCACCAACAGTGTTTACAAGTACTTATGTATACGTCGGCGCACGGTTCTCGAACGAGTGCTCTATTTCATCAAAACACACACTGCTCGTATGATAAACCGTGACAACTTATGTCTTACCATGCCATATTCATGAAAAAACTAGTGAGGACGCATCTGTTTCGGCAACAATTACGATGGTTCTCACATGATTCACGGGCACACAAAAGTAGCAGCAGTTCCCATAGACGGATTCAAACAGAGTACTAGCCCCAGAGGGGTCGATAACAGGCAAGGTTCGGATAATTAGACACAATCCAAACTACTATTAAACACTAGCTGGGGCAACTATTTCATGCCTCGATCTAATTTGGGCTGGACACAAGACGGACCTTGCCATGAACATCATCGAGGACGTCCCGCAGCAGCTCAATCCTGTGAACCTTCATGAAGACAACCTTGTGGCCTTGCCACTGATAAACTTGTTTGTGGAGGCATGCCACGTCATCTTCCTGCGTAAGCTTGACAAGAACAGTATGCCTCACAAACGAAGGAGTAGCTTTGAACTTCTTGTGCTTCAGTACACCCTGGACAACACGCCTGACAACAGTGAGGCTGGAATACAACTCTTCATTGGTATAACCGCAAATGGCTTCCAGGATCCAACAGCCTAAGAACTCTGTTTTCCCAGTGCGTATATTCAGGTCGTCCGCCTCATAGCGAGTGACATGTACAACCACACAATCCTTGTCTGCATCAGGGCTCTAATTGAAACAGAAACAAATTCTGAATTACTTTTCAGTATAAGAAACACAAGTTATTTAAACCACTATGTATAGCATGGCATCGAAGCTAATAAAATTTTGCATTATTAATCACCACATACTTCCTTTTCTAAAAAAATCACCACATACTTAGATGAAAAACCACAATCGAGATCGGCAAAGAAGGAAATCACCTTGGGCAGCTCAGCGGGGGGGGGGACACATCCTCGAAGGGGGAAAACTGCTCCTGCAGTGCCACGGGGGCTGTAACCTCAAACGGGGCGTTGACCATCTCAGTAGTGGCCGTGAGCGTATCTGGGTCAGCTCGGTGGTTGCCTCCATCTTCTTGGAGCTCTCTGTCTCGTGGGGATCAGCCTCCCGCGTCTGCTCCAATATCGGCAGATCTTTGCCTGGTTCTCCTTGGTCCATCATGAAACTGACGAATACTAGGAGACCACTGAAAGGAAAACACAATCGCAATGACAATGAAACAAAAAAGAGAGTGAGGATCGGTTACTGCTTTGCAAAAGTTCTTTTTTTTCTCTGAACGAAAATATACCAACATCACGGATCCGCTTACCTTCCCTTCGTTCGGAGAGAAGAACAGTGGCAGATGCGAGTGTTGCCTTTCTTGAAGACGGTGAGGGAGAAGGGGATTCAGCGAAGAGTGAAATGATGGTTGCTTCGTCCGTCAAACTTAGACTGCGGGGAGGTGGGGTTTTGTGATACGACGGCTCGTTACTGCCGCGCTACGACCGGGGTGACTCTCCGCCTGCATACTGCCTTCTAATTTGGTGGATGGCATTTGGGCCCGCGCGCTGCATGGCCCGCATGTCGGTGAACAAAAGTATAACGGCATTCAGTAGAGGGAGACGTTTCAATGACCTAGGAGGAGCCAGAAGCGGTAGAGTGTCTCCACTGTACTAGTAGTAATTGTTTTTCTGGGTAGCTGTAGAGTGTCTCCACTGTACTAGTAGTAATTGTTTCTCTGGGCCCAAGACAAAACAGCCCATCCACACTAGTAAATAGTAAAATCAATTCAAAAGCCCATCCACACTGGGTGCTCTTCTTCCTCCTCGCTCCCACCCACCTCACGTCAGCTCGCTCCACTCGTACCCCCAAATTCCTCACCTCACTCCTACAGAAAACCCCAGCTCCCCTTCTTCCTCACTCCTACAGAAAACCCCCAGCTCCCCTTCTTCTTCGCTCGCACTACAACTAGGCTCGTCATTCGTTACTCTGCTCAAATCCGTGAGCGCGACGCGACGCCCTCGAGGAAAATGGAGTCGGCTGACCCCAGCGCCAAGAAGATGAGGCTCCCGCCAGCGGCGACGCCTGTTGTAGATCCCGCACCCGGCAGCGCGGGGAGAAGCGGCGACCCCGCCCCCACCGGATCCCAGGAACCCGTAGAATCTCGGGTGGACCGCATCAGCGATCTCCCGGACGCCGTCCTTGGGGAGATCATCTCGCTTCTCCCCACCAAGGATTGCTGCCGCACCCAAGTCCTCTCAATTCGGTGGCGCCCTCTATGGCGCGCCGTGCCCCTTAATCTCGACTGTCGTCAGCTATCTCTCTTCAATGATTTTGAAATCCCCAGAGCCATCATCTCCTCCCACCAGGGCTCCGTTCAAAGCCTCTGCATCCCGTCATGCTACCTGAGCAAGCATACCATGCCCTGCACGGTGGACGCCTGGCTGAAATCCCCTGAATTCACAGAACTACAGCTGCTTGAGTTCTACTATTCCCCTGGAAATCACATACCACATACCGAACGCCATGAACTTGTGCCCTCAGCACCGATGTCCATCTCGCGGTTTTCGTCCTCTCTCCACACCGCCACCTTTGCGCTGTGCTACCTACCAGACAATCTGGTACTAAACCTTCGACTCCCATTTCTCAAGAAACTTTCACTTGTGCGGGTTCGTATATCGGAGGCCTCATTGCACAGCATCATCCACTCCAGTTGCCCTGCGCTGGAGTGCTTGGTGCTTGTTTTCACAGTTAGAATCGGTTGTCTCCAAATAAAGTCGCCTAACCTTGTAAGAATTGGAATTTCTTTTGACGGAAGGCAGCTCATCATCCAAGATGCCCCTTCACTTCAAAGGTTGATCCTTGATTCTAGTTATTCACCGTTGCAAATAACCGTCCTCTCTGCGCCTAAACTGGAGACCTTGGGTGTAATACATGATCTCTGTGCTCATTTCAATATGGTGTTTGGCTCCACAGTTCTTCAGGTACTTTATATTATCATCTACACTTGTAACCATAAGCTGCATTTTAAATTTCTGCGCATAATTTATATATCATCTTGGAGTACACATTTTGTACTAATATTATGTTCTATGCTCAATGAAGAGTTTCTCCATGGATGGCCTATCAATGGTGCTGGATTCTGTCAAGATCTTATATATCCAAATGAATAGTTTTGATCTGAACAAGATTATTGGCTTGCTGCAATGCTTTCCATGTCTGGAGAAGTTGTATATAAAGGTGATAATTTCACGCACATTGGAAGCCCGCATATAGTGTACTAGAATTAACCGTTCAGCTGTTGCTCTTTCGACACTCTTCTTTTAGACCTTAACTGTTTTCAATCTTCATGTCTATTTAGGCAACAGGACGGGGTAAGAAAGTTATAACCAATCGGTGGATTCGTAAGCATCGGGATTTTCTCACTTCTCATGAGATTCGATTGAAGACAATAACGCTAGAACGATATGTAGCCAACCGTGCAAACACAAGATTTGTCACATTCTTCCTGCTGAATGCGAGGTTACTATTGTCCATCAGGCTTAAGTTTATCAGCAGCATGGTTTTGACGGATGGGTATGTCGAAGAGCAAAAAAAGGAGTTTCAGGTGGGCAAAAGAGCTTCTGAACGTGCCGGGCTTCTATTTACAACATATTGTGGTCATAATCCAGTAAATTTTACGACCCAGGATGTTCATTCTATGGACCTGACCGATCCATTTGACTGTGACTGCCGAAAACAGTGCTGGAGTTAGATGTTGTTGCCCTTTTCAATCTGGTTTTTTTGTAAACCTGATGAACAATTAACCCTCGTGCTTTTGTACAGTTTGTAAGCTGGAGTTAGATGTTCCTGCCCTTTTCAACTCGGCTGTGACTGTCATATTTTCTTTGAAACAAGGCAAATGGCTTGCCATTCGTTTAATTTAGAGTGAAATATTGTAACAAATCCCAACCAAGGGAAATAACATCACTCTCGCCGGCTGCTTGAGCTCACTGTGCATTACAGAAGCCAAGTGATTAGCCCCCACCAGCACCCACAAACTTATTTCGAACTAGCACATCAAATGGGCTGTAAATTTTCATAGGAAAGGCTGCATGACCGTGACAGATTTGGATTCTGACATTTGGGACCCGCGAGGAAATAGCCTATCCAAGGTGGTGTCGACTTACTAGCCAGTCAACAAACGATTCTGCCTACCAGCCGTTGGATTGACATCCAACATCTGTCGTGTATCTTCTATCTCTTGTCTTCTTCTTCCTCCAGCCGCCCAAACCAAACCACCCCGTCGGCTCCGCCTGCTCCCGCCTCCCATGGCTGGCTGCGCCTCCGCCGCCCTACCGTACGTACCCTCCAACGTTGGCCAGTCCCTCCCTCTATTCCCCCACACGTCCTGTTATTCTCCGGCGACGTCAGCCCCAACACGCACCCGCGCCCGAACCAGTCAACCCTCGTACTCCCCTCCGCCTGCGACTGGACCGGCGCATCTTCAACGGCTCCTGTTCGTTCCGTCCGAGGCCTCGCCGTCGTCCTCCGCCTTGCGGCCTTGGTTCGCTCGCCGTGCGCGGTGCGCCGCCCTCTTGCGTTGTCAACGTCGTCAACAACCGAGAGGAACAAGGAGATGACTGTACGTGGAGAGGATGACAGTAGGGACCCACCAGCGTCATGGCAGTACGCAAGCAAGTGCCTCTATAGTACAAGCCCAAAAATATGGTTCCTCCTAATGGTTGGACATCTGGGGCTCACGCCATTGTCAACGTAGTCAATAAACGAGAGAATTACACTACGAGCGGCTGACACCAGGGACCCAGCAAGTCGCGCAGTTTTTTTTGAGGAACAAGCAGTTGTTATTTATACTAGTTTTAGCGACGGATCAGGGTAACAACGGGGCTGTGCGGGGGCTGTGGCCCGTCTAGCCAGGGTTTTATTTATGTTTACCACATCATGAGCCCAGTTGTGTTTTTTTCTTGCTGAAAATGGCTAGCCCAGTTCTATTTTTTTAAAGAAATACCCAAACAAGGCCTACTTGCTTTATCGGCCCTGCTGGGCTGCAAATCTTTCAAGACGAGGAGAGTTTCATTCGGTTTGCCCAGAAATGGGCTGTACATTTTTAAAACACATCAAACCGGGAATTAGTTTCAATTTTTTTTCATTACAAGATCTTAAATTCCATTGATTTTTATGCGTGGACAATTATTTGGATTTTATATTTATATAAATTATTTTTCAAAATAGTTTGAATGTGAATCGATATTTCTGGATTAAAAACAGTTGACCGCACCGAAATATGCAAAATTTCGTATACTTTTTAACCGTGGCCACAATATGGGGTGTAATGCTAACAAAAAGAAGATGGGCTCCAAAAAAATTCTTAAGAATTAGCAAATGGGCTGTACATTATTAGAAATAATGGCAGATGGGCTGTATGCTGTTTTCCACAGATTTGAGGCTGACTTGTGCGCCTACTACAGGTTGACGCGTATGCTTTCATAAAAAAAAGGTTGACGCACACGCAACGCCCTGTCAACTTAGTCAACACACGAGAGCAGTGACTGTTGGATGTCCATCCAACGGCTGTCGTGCTTCTTCAATCTCTGCTCTTCATGCTCCAGCCGCTCAAACAAGCGCCGGCGGGACTGCCTGCTCCCTCCTCCCGCGGCCGGCTATGCTGCCGCGCAGGCCTCACGGCCCCACCGTACTCCCATCGCTGGCCTAGCCATCCCTCTACTCACCCACACATGCTGTTATTCTCCGGCGACGGCAGACGAACCAGTAAACCCTCGTACTCCTCCGCGTGGGAAACAACTGCCGAGTATTCCCTGGCTCCGTGTCGTTCCCTTCCTAGGCCTCGCCGTCGTCCACCGCCCTGGTGCTCTCGGCGCGGCCTGGTCAACGTGGTCAATGAACGACATCCATCGGAAGTGGACTGTACGTGGAGAGGCTGACAGCTGGGTCCACGGCCGCACGCAAGGAAATGCCTCCTTATTACGCGCAAAATAATGATTCCTCCACCTGACAGCTAGGACCCACAGGAAGGGCCTCTGTATTTCGCGAAAAAAACGTTCCCCCCGCTGACAGGTCGGACCCACCAGCTATATCTTCGCACGCAAGGAAGTGCCTCCTTATTACGCCCAAAAAATGAATACCCCCTGCTAGCTGGGACCCACCATATTGTTGGGCTGACTTGTGGGCCTACTAAGTTGACGGGGACGGAGGGCTTTGTCAACTTAGTCAATACTCCAGTGACCGTATGATGTCCATCCAACGGCCATAGTGCTTCTTCAACCTCTGGTCTTCTTGCTCCAGCCGCCCAAAGCAGCGCCGGTCGTGCCGCCTGCTCCTGCCTCCCGTGGCCGGCTGTGCTACCGCGGAGGCCTCACCGCCCCCATACTACTCCCACCACTGGCCAGGCCATCCCTCCACTCACCCACACCCCCTGTTATTCTGCGGCGACGGCAGCCTCACACCGCAGCCGAACCAGTGAACGCTCGTACTCCTCTCCGCGTGGGCATCCACTGCCGCGTCTTGCCCGGCTCCGCGTCGTCCCCTTCCTAGGCCTCGCCGTCGTCCACCGCCGTGGTGCTCTCGGCGCGGCGTGGTCAATGTGGTCAACGACCGACTTCCATCGGAAGAGTACTGTACGTGGAGAGGCTGACAGCTGGGTCCACGGCAGCCGCAAGGAAGTGCCTCCTTATTACGCGGAAAATAATTATTCCTCCACCTGACAGTGGGGACCCACCGGACGGGCCACCAGTATTTTGCGAAAAAAATCGTTTCCCCCTGACTGCTGGGACCCACCGGACGGGCCACCGTATTTCGCGAAAAAAACGTTCCCCCCCGCTGTCAGCTCGGACCCACCGGAAGTGCCTCCTTATTACGCACAAAAAAATGAATACTCCCCCGGCTAGCTGGGGCCCACCTTGGTGGGAGGCTGACTTGTGGGCCTACTAAGTTGACGGGGACGAAGGGCTTTGTCAACTTAGTCAATATGAACGATTCTAGCTCCAGTGACCGTACGATGTCCATCCAACGGCCGTAGTGCTTCTTCAACCTCTGGTCTTCTTGCTCCAGCCGCCCAAAGCAGCGCCGGTCGTGCCGCATGCTCCTGCCTCCCGTGGCCGGCTGTGCTGCCGCAGAGGCCTCACCGCCCCTACTATTCCCACCGCTGGCCAGGCCCTGCAGCGACGGCAGCCTCACACCGCAGCCGAACCAGTGAACCCTCGTACTCCTCTTTGCGCGGGCTTCCACTGCCGCGTCTTCCCCGGCTCCGCGTAGTCCCCTTCCTAGGCCTCGCCGTCGTCCACCGCCGTGGTGCTCTCCGTGCGGCGTGGTCAACGTGGTCAAGGAACGACTTCCATCGGAAGAGTACTGTACGTGGAGAGGCTGACAGCTGGGTCCACGGCCACAGCCCAGTTTTTTTGTGATTTGTCAAGTAAGTCGCTTTGTCAGGCCTGTTGGGCTGCAAATCTTTCAAGACGAGGAGAGCTTTCATTCGGCTGACAGAGAAAATGGCCCATCAGTAATGAGAAATGGGTTGTACATTTTTAAAACACATCAAACCGGCAATTAGTTTGAAATATCTTTTTTTTCATTTCAAGATTTTAAATTACATTAATTTTTATGCGTGGAGAATTTGTTGGATTTTATATTGATATACATTTATTTTTAAAATCAGTTTGAATGTGAGTCGAAATTTCGGGATTAAAAACAGTTTGGACCGCACCAAAATATGCAAAATTTCGTATAATTTTTTAAACGTGGCCACAATATGGGCTGTAATGCTAACAAAAAGAATATGGGCTCCAAAAAACCCTTAAGAATTAGCAAATGGGCTGTAAATTATTAGAAATAATGGCAGATGGGTTGTATGCTGTTTTCCACAGATTTGAGGCTTTCCTAAAAAAAGGTTGACGCACAAGCACTGACTGTTGGATGTCCATCCAACGGCCGTCGTGCTTCTTCAATCTCTGCTCTTCCTGCTCCAGCCGCTCGAACAAGCGCCGGCGGGACTGCCTGCTCCCTCCTCCCTGCGGCCGGCTGTGCTGCCGCGCAGGCCTCAGCGCCCCACCGTACTCCCATCGCTGGCCTAGCCATCCCTCTACTCACCCACACCTGCTGTTATTCTCCGGCGACGGCAGACGAACCAGTAAACCCTCGTACAGTCGTACTCCCCTCCGCGTGGGAAACAACTGCCGAGTCTTCCCTGCCTCCGTGTCGTTCCCTTCCTAGGCCTCGCCGTCGTCCACCGCCCTGGAGTTCTCGGCGCGGCCTGGTCAACGTGGTCAACGACCGACATGCATCTGAAGTGGACTGTACGTGGAGAGGCCGATAGCTGGGTCCACGGCCGCACGCAAGGAAATGCCTCCTTATTACGCGCAAAATAATGATTCCTCCACCTGACATCAGGGACCTGTTGGGAATCGTAGCAGTATTTAAAATTTTCCTA
This sequence comes from Triticum aestivum, assembly GCF_018294505.1. Taxonomy (NCBI): domain Eukaryota; kingdom Viridiplantae; phylum Streptophyta; class Magnoliopsida; order Poales; family Poaceae; genus Triticum; species Triticum aestivum. Next base: position 313,754,470 of record NC_057808.1, on the reverse strand, counting down.
CGCTCACCAAGATGCATCTATGGAGTATACTAGCAACGAGGGGAAGGGAGTGCATCTACATACCCTTGTAGATCGCGAGCGGAAGCGTTCCAATGAACGTGGATGACGGAGTCGTACTCGCCGTGATCCAAATCACCGATGACCGAGTGCCGAACGGACGACACCTCCGCGTTCAACACACGTACGGTGCAGCGACGTCTCCTCCTTCTTGATCCAGCAAGGGGGAAGGAGAGGTTGATGGAGATCCAGCAGCATGACGGCGTGGTGGTGGATGTAGCGGGTCTCGGCAGGGCTTCGCCGAGCTTCTGCGAGACGGAGAGGTGTAGCAGGGGAGGAGGGAGGCGCCCAAGGCTGTCTTGTTGCTGCCCTCCCTCCCCCCTTTATATAGGCCCCCTGGGGGGCGCCGGCCCTGGAGATGGGATCTCAAGGGGGGGGCGGCGGCCAAAGGGGGAAAGGGGGTGCCTTGCCCCCCAAGGCAAGTGGGAAGTCCCCCCCACCCTAGGGTTCCCAACCCTAGGCGCATGGGGGGAGGCCCATGGGGGGCGCCCAGCCCACTAGGGGCTGGTTCCCTTCCCACTTCAGCCCACGGGGCCCTCCGGGATAGGTGGCCCCACCCGGTGGACCCCCGGGACCCTTCCGGTGGTCCCGGTACAATACCGGTAACCCCCAAAACTTTCCCGGTGGCCGAAACTTGACTTCCTATATATAATTCTTCACCTCCGGACCATTCCGGAACCTCTCGTGACGTCCGGGATCTCATCCGGGACTCCGAACAACTTTTGGGTTTCCGCATACACATATCTCTACAACCCTAGCGTCACTGAACCTTAAGTGTGTAGACCCTACGGGTTCGGGAGACATGCAGACATGACCGAGACGCCTCTCCGGTCAATAACCAACAGCGGGATCTGGATACCCATGTTGGCTCCCACATGTTCCACGATGATCTCATCGGATGAACCACGGTGTCGAGGATTCAATCAATCCCGTATGCAATTCCCTTTGTCAATCGGTATGTTACTTGCCCGAGATTCGATCGTCGGTATCCCAATACCTTGTTCAATCTCGTTACCGGCAAGTCTCTTTACTCGTACCGCAATGCATGATCCCATGACTAATGCCTTAGTCACATAGAGCTCATTATGATGATGCATTATTGAGTGGGCCCAAAGATACCTCTCCGTCACACGGAGTGACAAATCCCAGTCTCGATCCGTGCCAACCCAACAGACACTTTTGGAGATACCCGTAGTGCACCTTTATAGTCACCCAGTTACGTTGTGATGTTTGGCACACCCAAAGCACTCCTACGATATCCGGGAGTTGCACGATCCCATGGTCTAAGGAAAAGATACTTGACATTGGAAAAGCTCTAGCAAACGAAACTACACGATCTTTTATGCTATGCTTAGGATTGGGTCCTGTCCATCACATCATTCTCCTAATGATGTGATCCCGTTATCAATGACATCAAATGTCCATAGTCAGGAAACCATGACTATCTGTTGATCAACGAGCTAGTCAACTAGAGGCTTACTAGGGACACGTTGTGGTCTATGTATTCACACATGTATTACGATTTCCGGACAATACAATTATAGCATGAATAATAGACAATTACCATGAACAAAGAAATATGATAATAACCATTTATTATTGCCTCTAGGGCATATTTCCAACAGTCTCCCACTTGCACTAGAGTCAATAATCTAGTTACATTGTGATGAATCGAACACCCATTGCGTCCTGGTGTTGATCATGTTTTGCTCTAGGGAGAGGTTTAGTCAACGGATCTGCTACATTCAGGTCCGTATGTACTTTACAAATATCTATGTCTCCATTTTGAACACTTTCACGAATGGAGTTGAAGCGACGCTTGATATGCCTGGTCTTCCTGTGAAACCTGGGCTCCTTCGCAAGGGAAATAGCTCCAGTGTTGTCACAGAAGAGAGTCATTGGGCCCGACGCATTGGGAATCACCCCTAGGTCGGTAATGAACTCCTTCATCCAGACTGCTTCCTGTGCTGCCTCCGAGGCTGCCATGTACTCCGCTTCACATGTAGATCCCGCCATGATGCTTTGCTTGCAACTGCACCAGCTTACTGCTCCTCCATTCAAAATATACACGTATCCGGTTTGTGACTTCGAGTCATCCAGATCTGTGTCGAAGCTAGCGTCGACGTAACCCTTTACGACGAGCTCTTCGTCACCTCCATAAACGAGAAACATATCCTTAGTCCTCTTCAGGTACTTCAGGATATTCTTGACCGCTGTCCAGTGTTCCATGCCGGGATTACTTTGGTACCTTCCTACCAAACTCACGGCAAGGTTTACATCAGGTCTGGTATACAGCATGGCATACATAATAGACCCTATGGTCGAGGCATAGGGGATGACACTCATCTTTTCTCTATCTTCTGCCGTGGTCGGGCATTGAGCCGTGCTCAATTGCACACTTTGCAATATAGGCAAGAACCCCTTCTTGGACTGATCCATATTGAACTTCTTCAATATCTTGTCAAGGTATGTACTCTGTGAAAGACCAATGAGGCGTCTTGATCTATCTCTATAGATCTTGATGCCTAATATATAAGCAGCTTCTCCAAGGTCCTTCATTGAAAAACACTTGTTCAAATAGGCCTTTATACTTTCCAAGAATTCTATATCATTTCCCATCAATAGTATGTCATCCACATATAATATGAGAAATGCTACAGAGCTCCCACTCACTTTCTTGTAAACACAGGCTTCTCCATAAGTCTGTGTAAACCCAAACGCTTTGATCATCTCATCAAAGCGAATGTTCCAACTCCGAGATGCTTGCACCAGCCCATAGATTGAGCGCTGGAGCTTGCATACTTTGTTAGCATTCTTAGGATCGACAAAACCTTCCGGCTGCATCATATACAACTCTTCCTTAAGGAAGCCGTTAAGGAATGCCGTTTTGACGTCCATCTGCCATATCTCATAATCATAGTATGCGGCAATCGCTAACATGATTCGGACGGACTTCAGCTTCGCTACGGGTGAGAAAGTCTCATCGTAGTCAACCCCTTGAACTTGTCGATAACCCTTAGCGACAAGTTGAGCCTTATAGATGGTCACATTACCATCCGCGTCTGTCTTCTTCTTAAAGATCCATTTGTTTTCTATGGCTCGCCGATCATCGGGCAAGTCAGTCAAAGTCCATACTTCGTTTTCATACATGGATCCTATCTCGGATTTCATGGCTTCTAGCCATTTGTCGGAATCCGGGCCCGCCATCGCTTCTTCATAGTTCGAAGGTTCACCGTTGTCTAACAACATGATTTCCAGGACAGGGTTGCCATACCACTCTGGTGCGGAACGTGTCCTTGTGGACCTACGAAGTTCAGTAACTTGATCTGAAGCTTCATGAACATCATCATTAACTTCCTCCCCAGTCGGTGTAGGCACCACAGGAACATTTTCCCGCGCTGCGCTACTTTCCGGTTTGGAAGGGGTGACTATCACCTCATCAAGTTCCACTTTCCTCCCACTCAATTCTTTCGAGAGAAACTCCTTCTCCAGAAAGGACCCGTTCTTGGCAACGAAGATCTTGCCTTCGGATCTGAGGTAGAAGGTATACCCAATAGTTTCCTTAGGGTATCCTATGAAGACGCATTTTTCTGACTTGGGTTCGAGCTTTTCAGGTTGTAGTTTCTTGACATAAGCATCGCATCCCCAAACTTTTAGAAACGACAACTTAGGTTTCTTCCCAAACCATAATTCATACGGTGTCGTCTCAACTGATTTCGACGGAGCCCTATTTAAAGTGAATGCGGCAGTCTCTAAAGCATAGCCCCAAAATGAGAGCGGTAAATCGGTAAGAGACATCATAGATCGCACCATATCCAATAGAGTGCGATTACGACGTTCGGACACACCATTTCTCTGAGGTGTTCCAGGCGGCGTGAGTTGTGAAACTATTCCACATTTCCTTAAGTGTGCACCAAACTTGTGACTTAAATATTCTCCACCATGATCTGATCGTAAGAATTTTATTCTCCTGTCACATTGATTCTCAACCTCACTCTGAAATTCCTTGAACTTTTCAAAGGTTTCAGACTTGTGTTTCATTAGGTAGACATACCCATATCTACTTAAGTCAGTGAGAGTGAGAACATAACGATATCCTCCGCGAGCCTCAACACTCATTGGACCACACACATCGGTATGTAAGATTTCCAATAAGTTGGTTGCTCGCTCCATTGTTCCAGAGAACGGAGTCTTGGTCATCTTACCCATGAGGCATGGTTCGCACGTGTCAAATGATTCGTAATCAAGAGATTCCAAAAGTCCATCTGCATGGAGCTTCTTCATGCGCTTGACACCAATGTGACCAAGGCGGCAGTGCCACAAGTATGTGGGACTATCGTTATCAACTTTACATCTTTTGGTATTCACACTATGAACATGTGTAACATCACGTTCAAGATTCATCAAAAATAAACCATTGACCAGCGGGGCATGACCATAAAACATATCTCTCAAATAAATAGAACAACCATTATTCTCGGATTTAAATGAGTAGCCATCTCGAATTAAACGAGATCTAGATACAATGTTCATGCTCAAAGATGGTACTAAATAACAATTATTGAGGTTCAAAACTAATCCCGTGGGTAGATGCAGAGGTAGCGTGCCGACGGCGATCACATCGACCTTGGAACCATTCCCGACGCGCATCGTCACCTCGTCCTTTGCCAGTCTCCGTTTATTCCGTAGTTCCTGTTTTGAGTTACAAATATGAGCAACCGCACCGGTATCAAATACCCAGGAGCTACTATGAGTACTGGTAAGGTACACATAAATTACATGTATATCACATATACCTTTGGTGTTGCCGGCCTTCTTCTTGTCCGCTAAGTATTTGGGGCAGTTCCGCTTCCAGTGACCACTTCCCTTGCAATAAAAGCACTCAGTCTCAGGCTTGGGTCCATTCTTTGGCTTCTTCCCGGCAACTGGCTTACCGGGCGCGGCAACTCCCTTGCCGTCCTTTTTGAAGTTCTTCTTACCCTGCCTTTCTTGAACTTAGTGGTTTTATTCACCATCAACACTTGATGTTCCTTTCTGATCTCCACCTCCGCTGATTTCAGCATTGAATATACCTCAGGAATGGTCTTTTCCATCCCCTGCATATTGAAGTTCATCACAAAGCTCTTGTAGCTTGGTGGAAGCGACTGAAGGATTCTGTCAATGACCACGTCATCCGGGAGATTAACTCCCAGCTGAGTCAAGCGGTTGTGCAACCCAGACATTTTGAGTATGTGCTCACTGACAGAACTGTTTTCCTCCATCTTACAACTGAAGAACTTGTCGGAGACTTCATATCTCTCGACCCGGGCATGAGCTTGGAAAACCATTTTCAGCTCTTCGAACATCTCATATGCTCCGTGTTGCTCAAAACGCTTTTGGAGCCCCGGTTCTAAGCTGTAAAGCATGCCGCACTGAACGAGGGAGTAATCATCAGCACGTGACTGCCAAGCGTTCATAACGTCTTGGTTCTCTGGGATGGGTGCTTCACCTAGCGGTGCTTCTAGGACATAATCTTTCTTGGCAGCTATGAGGATGATCCTCAGGTTCCCAACCCATTCCGTATAGTTGCTGCCATCATCTTTCAGCTTGGTTTTCTCTAGGAACGCGTTGAAATTGAGGACAACGTTGGCCATTTGATCTACAAGACATAGTGTAAAGATTTTAGACTAAGTTCATGATAATTAAGTTCATCTAATCAAATTATTTAATGAACTCCCACTCAGATAGACATCCCTCTAGTCATCTAAGTGAAAACATGATCCGAGTTTAACTAGGCCGTGTCCGATCATCACGTGAGACGGACTAGTCAAGATCGGTGAACATCTCTATGTTGATCGTATCTTCCATACGACTCATGCTCGACCTTTCGGTCCTCCGTGTTCCGAGGCCATGTCTGTACATGCTAGGCTCGTCAAGTCAACCTAAGTGTATTGCGTGTGTTCCGAGGCCATGTCTGTACATGCTAGGCTCGTCAACACCCGTTGTATTCGAACGTTAGAATCTATCACACCCGATCATCACGTGGTGCTTCGAAACAACAAACCTTCGCAACGGTGCACAGTTAGGGTGAACACTTTCTTGAAATTATTATAAGGGATCATCTTACTTACTACCGTCGTTCTAAGCAAATAAGATGCAAAAACATGATAAACATCACATGCAATCAAATAGTGACATGATATGGCCAATATCATTATGCTCCTTTGATCTCCATCTTCGGGGCACCATGATCATCTTCGTCACCGGCATGACACCATGATCTCCATCATCATGATCTCCATCATTGTGTCTTCATGAAGTCGTCACGCCAACGATTACTTCTACTTCTATGGCTAACGCGTTTAGCAACAAAGTAAAGTAATTTACATGGCGTTATTCAATGGCACGCAGGTCATACAACATAATAAAGACAACTCCTATGGCTCCTGCCGGTTATCATACTCATCGACATGCAAGTCGTGATTCCTATTACAAGAATATGATCAATCTCATACATCACATATATCATTCATCACATCTTCTGGCCATATCACATCACATAGCACTTGCTGCAAAAACAAGTTAGACGTCCTCTAATTGTTGTTCCAAATTTTTACGTGGTTTGTAGGTTTCTAGCAAGAACTTTTTTTACCTACGTATGACCACAACGTGATTTGCCAATTTCTATTTACCCTTCATAAGGACCCTTTTCATCGAATCCGTTCCGACTAAAGTAGGAGAGACAGACACCCGCTAGCCACCTTATGCAACTAGTGCATGTCAATCGGTGGAACCTGTCTCACGTAAGCGTACGTGTAAGGTCGGTCCGGGCCGCTTCATCCTACAATGCCGCCGAAACAAGAAAAGACTAGTAGCGGCAAGAAGAATTGGCAAACTCAACGCCCACAACTGCTTTGTGTTCTACTCGTGCATAGTAACTACGCATAGGCCTGGCTCATGATGCCACTGTTGGGAATCGTAGCAGGATTTAAAATTTTCCTACGCTCACCAAGATGCATCTATGGAGTATACTAGCAACGAGGGGAAGGGAGTGCATCTACATACCCTTGTAGATCGCGAGCGGAAGCGTTCCAATGAACGTGGATGATGGAGTCGTACTCGCCGTGATCCAAATCACCGATGACCGAGTGCCGAACGGACGGCACCTCCGCGTTCAACACACATACGGTGCAGCGACGTCTCCTCCTTCTTGATCCAGCAAGGGGGAAGGAGAGGTTGATGGAGATCCAGCAGCACGACGGCGTGGTGGTGGATGTAGCGGGTCTCGGCAGGGCTTCGCCGAGCTTCTGCGAGACGGAGAGGTGTAGCAGGGGAGGAGGGAGGTGCCCAAGGCTGTCTTGTCGCTGCCCTCCCTCCCCCTTTATATAGGCCCCCTGGGGGGGCGCCGGCCCTGGAGATGGGATCTCAAGGGGGGGCGGCGGCCAAAGGGGGAAAGGGGGTGCCTTGCCCCCCAAGGCAAGTGGGAAGTCCCCCCCCCCCACCCTAGGGTTCCCAACCCTAGGCGCATGGGGGGAGGCCCATGGGGGGGCGCCCAGCCCACTAGGGGCTGGTTCCCTTCCCACTTCAGCCCACGGGGCCCTCCGGGATAGGTGGCCCCACCCGGTGGACCCCCGGGACCCTTCCGGTGGTCCCGGTACAATACCGGTAACCCCCGAAACTTTCCCGGTGGCCGAAACTTGACTTCCTATATATAATTCTTCACCTCCGGACCATTCTGGAACCTCTCGTGACGTCCGGGATCTCATCCGGGACTCCGAACAACTTTCGGGTTTCCGCATACACATATCTCTACAACCCTAGCGTCACCGAACCTTAAGTGTGTAGACCCTACGGGTTCGGGAGACATGCAGACATGACCGAGACGCCTCTCCGGTCAATAACCAATAGCGGGATCTGGATACCCATGTTGGCTCCCACATGTTCCACGATGATCTCATCGGATGAACCACGGTGTCGAGGATTCAATCAATCCCGTATGCAATTCCCTTTGTCAATCAGTATGTTACTTGCCCGAGATTCGATCGTCGGTATCCCAATACCTTGTTCAATCTCGTTACCGGCAAGTCTCTTTACTCGTACCGCAATGCATGATCCCGTGACTAATGCCTTAGTCACATAGAGCTCATTATGATGATGCATTACCGAGTGGGCCCAGAGATACCTCTCCGTCACACGGAGTGACAAATCCCAGTCTCGATCCGTGCCAACCCAACAGACACTTTCGGAGATACCCGTAGTGCACCTTTATAGTCACCCAGTTACGTTGTGACGTTTGGCACACCCAAAGCACTCCTACGGTATCCGGGAGTTGCACGATCCCATGGTCTAAGGAAAAGATACTTGACATTGGAAAAGCTCTAGCAAACGAAACTACACGATCTTTTATGCTATGCTTAGGATTGGGTCCTGTCCATCACATCATTCTCCTAATGATGTGATCCCGTTATCAATGACATCAAATGTCCATAGTCAGGAAACCATGACTATCTGTTGATCAACGAGCTAGTCAACTAGAGGCTTACTAGGGACACGTTGTGGTCTATGTATTCACACATGTATTACGATTTCCGGACAATACAATTATAGCATGAATAATAGACAATTGCCATGAACAAAGAAATATGATAATAACCATTTATTATTGCCTCTAGGGCATATTTCCAACAGGACCCACCGAAAGGGCCTCTGTATTTCGCGAAAAAAACGTTACCGCCGATGACAGCTCAGACCCACCAGCTATATCTTCGCACGCAAGGAAGTGCCTCCTTATTACGCACAAAAATATGAATACTCCCCCTGCTAGCTGGGACCCACCATGGTGGGAGGCTGACTTGTGGGCCTACTAAGTTGACTGGGACGGGGGCCTTTGTCAACTTTAGTCAATATGAACGATTCTAGCTCTAGTGACCGTACGATGTCCATCATACGGCCGTAGTGCTTCTTCAACCTCTGGTCTTCTTGCTCCAGCCGCCCAAAGCAACGCCGGTCGTGCCGCATGCTCCTGCCTCCCGTGGCCGGCTGTGCTTCCGCAGAGGCCTCACCGCCCCCTACTATTCCCACCGCTGGCCAGACCCTGCGGCGACGGCGGCCTCACACCGCAGCCGAACCAGTGAACCCTCGTACTCCTCTCCGCGCGGGCTTCCACTGCCGCGTCTTCCCCGGCTCCCCGTCGTCCCCTTCCTAGGCCTCGCCGTTGTCCACCGCCCTGGTGCTCTCGGCGCGGCGTGGTCAAGGAACGACTTCCATCGGACGTGCACTGTACGTGGAGAGGCTGACAGCTGGGTCCACGGCCGCAGCAAGGAAGTGCCTCCTTATTACGCGGAAAATAATGATTCCTCCACCTAACAGCTGGGACCCACCGGACGGGCCACTGTATTTCGCGAAAAAAACGTTTCCCCCTGACTGCTGGGACCCACCAGCTACATCTTCGCACGCAAGGAAGTGCGTCCGGGCAAAAAAAAACGATTCGCCCCCCTAACTGTTGGGACCCACCAGCTACATCTTCGCAGGCAAGGAAGTGCCTGACAGTCGGGACCCACCTGGTCGAAGTGTACTTAGCAGTCATTCTGGTCGCGAACGTGTATGTACATACTGGTCGATGTAGAGGCGCGCACGTGTCATAGTAGAGGCGCGCACGTAGCATGTACACGTACGTACAGCGGCCAGTGTGCAAGAAAGAAAATACGGCCACGTACGTACATACGGGCAGGGTCTCGAACGCCTACTCGCGCATACGTACGGCCAGGGCTCGTGTACATGGTTGGGTCGGAACGGAGAAACAGCGTCGTCGTCGTGTTCATGGGGAGCCAACCGGCTGGGTCGGAACGGAATGCATCGTTGTGTTCATCGGGAGGGCTTGGACAGAACAGCCGATGGAAACGAGGCCTGGCGTACCGCAGAACGGAGGAAACAGCCTTGTGTTCGACCGGCCACGTTTGAAACGGGATCCTGTTCATCGGGAGGGGTCTGGCGTACCGCAAAACGGAGGAAACGGACCTCCTACGGTCGAAACGGGGGTCCTGTTGATCGAGAGGGGTGTGGCGTACCGCAAAACGGACGAAACGGACCTCCTACGGTCAAAACGGGGGTCCTGTTCATCGGGAGGGGTGTGGCGTACCGCAAAACGGGACTCCACGGGACACTGTTCATCTCCACCGTCGACCCCCTCCAGCCTCCACGGGCTACTGTTCATCCACCGTCGACCTCCTCCATCCTCCACCTGCGACTGTTCATCCACGGGCTCTTGTTCATCCAGCCTCCACCACGCGCTACTCCACCGGCTACTGTTCAACCAGCCCTCTCCACGGGCTCCTGTTCAACCACCCCTCCACGGGCTACTGTTCATCCAGACCTCCACCGTCTACTGTTCATCCTGCCCTCCACGGGGTGGTCCTGTTCATCCTGCCCTCCACGGGGTCCTGTTCATCCAGCCCCAACCGGCTCGATCGATCGGGGTCCTGTTCATCCAGAGGCAACACCACGGGGTCCTGTTCATCCACCCCCACCGGGAACTGTTCATCCAAACCCCCCAGGAACGCTCACTGTTCATCCAGAGGCAGCATCGATCGGCTTCAGTTAGCAGCGGTATCGAAGGAATCGCTCGATCGGGTTCAGTTAACAACCATCGATCGATCGCTCGGGTTCAGTAACGCGTAGCCTGCAGTGCAATTGCACGAGTTCAGTTAGAGCCCAACGCCTCGCTCGGGTTCAGTTAGAGCCCAACGCCTCGTACCCACGCGCGTGCGTGTACGAGAGAAACGTGCATCGCTCGGCCCCGACCACCCACCGTAACCGGGAACACCCCGATATTTTCCTCGCCCTCGCTTCTACCACGGTTTTTTCCGTCATGGACGGCCCAAAGAATGTCAAGCAACTGCGTCTCCGGCCCGCCGAGGACGAAAAGCCCATTTTCTGTCATGATTTTTTGTCATAGAAGTAGGAGCCCACCACATCTATGATGATACCGGGTTTTGTCACAATTATCGTCATAGAAGTGTCATAAGTATGACAGAATTTTTTTTCGTTCGGCCCAAAATGTCACGAATGTGTCTTTTTTTAGTGAACCTCTGTTTTCCTTTGCGATAGTTGGGAGCGGTAGTTCCGACGCTAAGCAGTAGTACCACTCAGTTTGGGCGGTAGTACCGCTGTGGTCGTTCTACCACTGCCCTGCTGCCTATGCTCAGTAGCATTGCAACCCCAGCGGAAGTACCATTGGGGAGAGCGGTAGTACCACTCGAGCGGCACTACTGGCTCATGGCCCAGTGCCATTGCACTTACTACTGGTGACTATTGCTTGGGCGGTTGTACCGCTTGTTTACGGGCTGAGGACTGCATAACGGTTGGATTTTTTCCCCATTATATAAAGGGGGTCTTCTTCCTCAAGAAGACTTACCTCTTCCTACCCTAACTCCATTTTGCTCCAAAAGCTCATTTTCGCCCAATCTCTCTCCCTAGCTAATCAAACTTGTTGATTTTCTAGGGATTGGTTGAGAAGGCCCCGATCTACACTTCCACCAAGAGAAATTTGAATCCCCTCACTAATCCCTTACAGATCTTGTTACTCTTGGGTGTTTGAGCACCCTAGAAGGTTGAGGTCACCACGGAGCCACATTCCATTGTGGTGAAGCTTCGTGGTGTTGTTGGGAGCCTCCAATTTGGTTGTGGAGAGAGCCCCCCTTGTTTGTAAAGGTCCGGTCGCCGCCTTCAAGGGCACCACTAGTGGAATCACGGCATCTCGCATTTGTGTGAGGCGCGAGGAGAATACGGTGGCCCTAGTGGCTTCTTGGGGAGCATTGTGCCTCCACATAGCTCCAACGGAGACACACTTCCTCTCAAAGGAAGGAACTTCGGTAACACATTCTCATCGTCACCGTCTCCACTTGTGGTTATCTTTTACCTTTACTTTGTGCAAGCTTTACTTGTGTTATATCCTTTGCTTGCTTGTGTTGTTCGTGTTGCTAGCATCATATATGTTGCTCACCTAGTTGCACATCCAGATAACCTATTTGTTGCTAAACCTAATTTGTTAAGAAAAGTTAAAGATTGGTAGTTGCCTATTCACCCCCCCTCTAGTCAACCATATCGATCCTTTCATTGTTGTAGAGCCTTGCTTCAGTACACCCCTCCCCCGGCTACAAACCGTATAAAGGCAGTATGATCATTTTACGAAAACGTATACCCACCTCCATATGGATACGTATGCAATGTACATAGAGCGTATGCACCCGATCCACTGGCCCCACCCGATCACCCGCGCCCGTCATGTCTCGCGCCCCATTCTATCCCGCACCCGTACGATCCGCCGCTGCCTACGATCCCCTGCGCCACCCACAACCGCCCATGACCTAAGCAGACAAGAGTTCCGACTCCTATGACATTCTAGAAGACAAACAAAAAAGAGCATGAGATGCATACAAAATTTCGATCCCTCTTTTTCAATAAACAAATATGTTGCACATTAATAATTTTTTGGCCAATCAGATCTAGCCAAAACACATTGTGACGTGGTAACGAAGGGCATGCTCAGCGGTCGATGTGCATTAATTTCTTGGCAGTAATGAGTATCAGTATATATATACGGATGTCTAAATGCTCACATAGAAAAAAGTCATTGCTCTCGTCTCTCAAATCCTCTTACCCATACTTATTCATACGGATCTAGGGTAACAATAAGTTTCAAACGGGGACATCGACGACGGCATGGGCGACCAATAGAGCTACCAGCCCTCCGGATGTAGCAAAGGCGACGGCCACAAGGCCGGGCTAAGGTATAATGTTGGTAGTAGAGGGCCGAGAGGTGAAAGAGGTTAGTGAAATAGATCGTGAAAAGGTACATGAGTAACCTAAATGGTTGTATCGCAGCTTTGTTTCTCCTCGTGCTCTCCGCCTTCCTTACTCTCCATATATCCTCTTCAGATCTGTTTGCACTGGCTCCTCCCTCTCCCTCCGACCATCATTTGGCCCCTCTGAATCGACATGTAGTTGTCTAGCCGCCGTTAGTCTCTCTGAAGAGAAAATCCCTAGGTCCTAGAGAGGTCAGGCTCCTTTGATTCAAATAAATTTATAGGATTTTGGAGGATTTGGGTCCTGAAATTTTCCTATGTTGGTCCTTTGGTTCATAGAATTAGAATCCTTGGGATTTATTCCTTAGCATTTGTTTGCACTACATTTTAGAGGAATTTTTTCACCCACTTAAACCACGAGTAGAATGTTTTTTTTTCATAATCCTGTTTTTCATGTATTTTGAGAATCAAAGCTGCCCCTTAGATTTCCCTACCAATATTCCATATGTTTCCTTTTATTTTGCGTATACGATTTGTCTTCAGTCAAACTTCATAAAGTTTGACCAAAATTATAGTTAAAAATATCAACATCTAGTACAATATAAAAGTTAATTTCATGATGCTTCTAATAACATTGACTTGACATTATGAGTGTTGATAGTTTTCTAGTATAATTTTAGTCAAAGTTGATGTAGTTTGACTTAACCCAAAACCTGCTGAGTTATTAAAAGAAATGAATGGAGTAAAATAACCTCGCCTTTGCTCAGGATGGCACCCGCAAGGTTTGGGTACGGGTAGAGCTACCCCATACCCTTACCTATCCCATTTGATCTTACCCATCACCCGTACCCATACCCGCTAGTGGGTATAATTTTTTCCCTTATCCGTCACCCGACAGGGTAAATGGACACCCGTGGGTAAAAATACCCACATTTGAATAACATTAATTTGAGCATCACATAATTATAGAAACAATATAATCATAATTTATAAACAATAACATTAGTACGTACTTACAAACAACAACACATTCTATAAAAATCAACACTTTCTTGTAAACAACACCTCAAAACATAAACATGTAGTCATGAACAGTAACATATAGTCATACATTTTAAGTTGACAAACTCACAATAAGTTGACCAACTCACAATAAAGTCCATGGTATGCGGGTATGGGTTATGTAATCCTATACTCATATCCGTTTTATCCAATGAGTTTGAGATTTGTCTATTTATATATCTATGGGTAATGTTTTGTCCCATACCTATATCCTAATAAGGTTTTTACCCGCGTACATGGTTAATGGGTACCCATTGCCATCCCCCTTTGCCCGCTGCCTCGCAGTCGCAGCTTCGGAGCTTCCTCCCCGCCGTGGTTGCCATGTCGCGCCCACACGACGCCGCCTCGACCGTCCAACCCAACGCCGCCTCCATCGCCCAACCCAGCGGCAATGCCGCCTCCCAACCCAGGCTCAACCCCATCCCGATCCCGTTCGCGGGCCCCTACCAAACCCTCGGCGCTCCGCCGTCGGCGCCGTACCCGGCGCCATTCTACCACACGTGGCGGCCCCCAGCATTCCCGCCCGTCATGCCGCCGGCCGCTTTCCGCGGGCCTAGCGTATACCTGCCTCCGCCATGGCCGCTGGGTGTACTGGGTCCGTACCCAAGCACCCCCTTCCCCCCATTCGGTAAGCTGTTTACCGCAATGCGAATTGCCGGTCGCTTATCTTTTGGAATTATGGTGGATTATCAGTGTAACTAAGAGGTGACGGCGTATACTTTCGACTGACTGCTTTTCTGTAACAGTAATGATTGTGTCTTGATGCACTGCCCTACAAGAAAGGCGAGCCTCATGTTTGTTTCAGAAGATCTAGTGATCTTACACGACCTTTGGTGTCTTTTGGTTTGCTTCCACGACCTTGGTGTGTTTGGTAATGCTTATTGGCTGTCCTGTTACACTAAAAACACAATGTGCACCATTTGAGGTTTTTTTTTCTTACACCATTTGAGTTCATGCCGTGGTTTATTTTGCTGCTTCAATTAGTTTTTTTTTTTTAAATATGTACATCACCCCACAGTGGAAAGTTGCAAACTTCCAAGTTAACATTTCTGAAATGTTGGCTGTATCATTTCCATTTCTATGTTGAAGTCATCTCACCCATTATAATAAGAAGCTATTGATAGCAACACATTCTGTCAAGCATTCATAGTCTGTAGTTCACTGCATTGATTATGGTACGATCTCTGAGAGTTCTGCAAATGATTGCTACAAACCTATTGTGTTTGATTAGGTTCAGATTTGGATGTCCATATACGTCTGCCTCCAGATTTGCATAAAACCGCCGATATGTCAGGCTAATTATTTGGATTAATAGCAAGATGTTTACATGAATTTTTATTCTGGTTGAAGTATTACAATCTGCATTTATGTACATCTCCCTTATTTTTCGCAAATAAACCTTCCATTGCATTGTTCTGCTCAAAGGGATGCTGAGAGCAATGACCAGCTTTGTTTTACTCATCTGCTTGATCCGAGCACTATAATGCCTTTTCTCAGGCTATTATGACTTGTGGATAACTTATTCTGTTTTTGTTTGTTGTTAAGTTGATTTATTTGTAAGGATAGATTATGCATCATGTGTTTGGATTACTGAAGAGTTACTAATATCGCAAAAGGAAAATTTGTTTTTTCTTTTGTCTGCAGTAGATCCGAGGTATTTTACACAGTATCCTATCCGTCCAGGGCCTCCAGGCTCACCTCAAAGCCTCATGTATCCTCCTGGTGTTACCTCGCATCAACGACCAGCGGTAATTCATGGCGTTTCTGATCCTGTGGCTGCGGCCAGACCACCTGTCCCACCTGTCCCACCTGTTGCTCCAGCAGATATACCACAATTTAATGTATACATAGGCAAGATAGCGTCAACAGTGGACAAGGATTTTATTCTTTCTCTTCTCCAGGTATTGTTATTTTTGCTTCTTATGAACTTATAGTATACCTCTGTTTGTAAAATGATCTCTTAATACCGTATAACTAGAATTAAGTTGTTGTTCAAACTGATCTTGTTAAACCTATTGTCTTCTGGTGAAGCAGATTATAGGATATTTATTATGAATACAAGGTAGTTTATTGGAGTGTTTACAAGGAAAGGTTGTGAGGCATTAAATCACATCTTCTTTGGGTTGAGGGTGTAGATAATAGTGTGTATGTGCCTCTTTTTTGCTACAGGTCTGTGGACCTGTAAAAAGTTGGAAGCCAGTCACAAATCCCATAGATGGAACTCCTACTGCATTTGGCTTTTGTGAGTTTGAGTCTGCTGAAAGCAGTCTTCGTGCAAGGCGGTTGCTCAACAAACTGAGTGTTGATGGCCAAGAACTGGTGGTATGTACTGGGCTGCACGTCATTTATGCTTGCAACTTATGTATATTAATAAATGTAGACTAAGATGTACTGTTTCCTAGAAAAGTGGTACCCTAGTTAGAGATGTTATTTTCAGAGTGGACATATATATTATGAATTTTTAGTACATGACATACCTCATTTTGAAAAGTATCTTGCTAATACTAGTAGACATGCAAAAAATTGAATTGGAGATAATAGGCCTACATACATGGTGGCTCGGGCGATTTGGGGGGATTGGTGGAGAGGTGGCTTGGTGCGCCTCTCTATAGGCAGAAGGTCTGACAGGTAGACCTGGCAGCGCATGGAGAGAGAATTTCATCATGTGGGTCCTAGTGGTATTTTCGTTAGTTTACATGTCTTGGGGGTGCGCCTTTCTAGAGGCAGATGAAGGGCTAACAGGTGGGCCCATGCGGCAGTGAGTAGAGAGGATTCTGCCATGTAAGATCTAGAGGTATTTCTGTTATTTTACGTAGCTTGGGGTTATCGCGCCTTTCTAGAGGCAGAAATGATGACAGACCTTGCGCGACAATGAGCAGTGAGACGCTTCCGCCATGCGGGGCCTATTTTTTTGGGGGTGATTTTATGCCGCAGTAACTGTGAAACGGACGGAGGGAGGAATGTATGCATAAATGGCCCTAATGGAAGAGCGACAGTCAGGTAATTAACGTAAAAGTGGATTGGCTTTGAAAGTAGTGGCACTGGCATCAAATTTTCTTTAAATAATTAAAAGTGAAGGATGGATGAATCCTTGCAGTCTCCCCTTAAGTATTGGGAGTCATATATGTATATTTGTGTGTGTTACAAAAGTAGGATTGAATTGGAACTGATAATGATCCCCATTCTTCTGTAGTACTCCCTCCGTAAAGAAATATAAGAGCGTTGAGATCACTAAAGTAGTGATCTAAACGCTCTTATATTTCTTTACAGAGGGAGTAGTTTTTTTGTTATAAAAATCGCAGTGTAGAACATAATAATATTTGAAGTTCCTGATAATATTTGAGAAACCATTTTGGTAATTCTGAGTGATTAAATGCAGCAATTTATCTATGCAAGAAAGTTAACCTTGTTTAGGTATCCATTTGGCAGCTGGGAGCCTGGGAATAATCCCACTATTGTAAATTGCTTACTTTCAATGCTATCATCATGCTTCAGAAGCAACTCTGATCTTGCATGAAGCCAATAACATAGGAGAACATGCATTTCAAGAATTCCTTTTACTTTTTCCGATTTTTTTGTTAGCAATATGAACAATGTTTTTTTTTCATTCTTTGCGAAGCTTATCTGTTATGTCACCCCCCCCCCCCCCCCCCCCGGTTCTCAATCTAGTGGAATGCTTAATTTCATTTTCTTTGCAAGTTTGCTTCAGCATTTCCTTTTTTTCATTCTTTGTCAAGCTTTCATTTGTAATGTTTTGCCCACTCGGGTTCTCAATCTAGTGAAGTGCTTATTTGTCTTATCTATGCTTGCTTTGTTTTGTTGAAATTAGCTTAATGTCAATCAATCCACCAGAGATTACCTTCAGAGACATGGAGATAGAACTATAGAAGAGAAGGCCAGTGAAGCTGATAAGGATGCTATTCAAAAGATACGCAGTATGATTATAGAGAGATTGAAGAGTAAACTTCCAGGTTCACCAATTCCGCCAGTTCAGGTGTCTGCCAGTGCCAGTATTGTTGATGAGAAGGAAGATGGTGATACAAGGAGTAGTGCACTGGAGGAGAGAGAAATCACGAGACAATGTGAAAAAGAGAAACATTTAGGGAAAAGTAAAGCTGTTGGTTTGCTAGGTTGGAAAGAGAGAGAAGTGACTGCAGCTAGAAAGTCTTCTTTGCAAATTGATGCGGTACAGTGTTTACTAAAATAATTGTTGTGTAAATCATATAATACACTCAAAGTTCTGATAATATTCGAGAAACTATCTTGGTATTTCTGAATTATTGATTACAGCGAGTTGTCCATAAAAGCAAAGTTATCCTTGTAAAATTGCTTACCTTTAATGTTATGCGTCAAAATCAACTGTGACCTTGCAGTTTTCATTATGACTTCTATGCACTTCTTTTTTTATGAAGAATTGACACTGTTAGAATAATGTTCCATTTGTTAATGGCTGAACCTAATGGCCTAGGAGAACATGCATTTGAAAAAAAAGCCTTTTCATTTCCCTTTTGCCTTTTGCTTCATTTGCAAATTTCCCTGAGCATTTTTTTTAATTCTTTGTCAAGCTTTCATTTGCAATGGTTTTTTCCTAGTGAAATATTTATTTTGCTCTCATATATGCTTATCTTTTGGTTTATACAGCTTAATGTCAATGCAGCCATGCATCTTCACTACAGAAGAGAAGGCCAATGAAGCTGATAAGGATGCAATGCAAAAGATACACAGTATGGTTGAAGAAAGAATGAAGAGTAAATGTCCAGGTTCACCAATTCCGCCAGTTCAGGTGTCTGCCAGTCCTCTTTTATCACTGAGTGGTCATTTAGGGGCCTTAGCTGGTGATCCGGGCTGTTTCCCTCTTGACGATGAAGTTGTTGACGAGAATAGCGACGTCGATTCCAGAAGTATTGCGCTAGAGGAGAGGAAAATCAGGAGACAATGCGAAAAAGAGGACCATTTAAGGGAAATGATAGCTGTGGGTTTGCAATGTTGGAAAGATAGAGAAGTGACTGCAGCTGGAAAGTCCTCTCTGCAAATTGATGGGGCATCAACAATGTATGCCCCTATGGAGTATGAACCTACAGTTGAACATGAGATGAAAAGTCAGCACAGGGAAAGTGAGTGTTTTTTTTTTGCTCGTTAATTTACAATATCTTCACCATATTCTAGTTATCTTGAACTTGGATTTGTTTTTGCTTCATTGGACAGTAGATGGGTTTCATAAGAGCAACGGCAAAGAGAGGCGTATTGTGTTTGCACCAGGCCTACTCTCATATGAACAGATCAGCAATGCGGGAAAGAAAGTGGGTTATGAATTGCAAGCTACATCCAAGTCAGGGGAAAATAAAACTTTGGATGCAAAACAGTTGGTTGATACTGTCCCTAAGGAGAAGGAAGACCTAAAACAGTTGCTTGCTACTGTCCCTAAGACGAAGGAAGAGCTATTTTCCCATGATATCAATTGGGCAATTTATGAAGAGGTGAAACAGCATTATCCACCTTCTCCATTTTCAGTTCAGTACTTGAAAAAAAGTGTTTTGTGTATGTGGAACCGGACAATTCGTTGTGTTTGTGGAGCATGTTTAACTCCAGCTCATTCAGTATTATGACATGAAATAAGTTTGTCTTCCTGCAGCATGGATTGCATGAGAGAATGAGGCCTTGGATTACAAGGAAGTTCACGGAAATTTTCGACGCGGAGTTGCCAGAGTTTGTGGACTATGTCGTCAAAACCATGAAAGAACATGTGAGTGCACCCAGAATGGTGGAGCTCTTTTTATCTCTGTTGGATGATGACACGGAGAGGTTTGTCGTCTTGATGTGGAGGAAATTGATATTTGAAATCAAGAGAGTCGAAACAGAACTAGAAGGAACGAGGCCATGCCAGGTTTGCTCTTCTCTTAAAAAAAAGAAACTTCATCTGGTAAACGCACGTGAATCCGTGTCGATTGTCTTGTAACGTTTTCCAGTTTTAGGCTACTGCCGTTGACATGATTAAAGTAGTACTGTACTTCCGAGTCAAATTTTTTTTTCTTTGAAAAGGGGATCTCCCCGGCCTCTGCATCAGAATGATGCATACAGCCATCTTATTAACGAAATAAAAGGTTCCAACTAGGTTCCAAGTCTCCGACTGAAAAAAAAAAAAAGACAGCCCACACAGAGCTAAAGAGGCTGGGCACACAGACTAGCCATGATAAGACGCCACAACCGGCTGGCTAAAGATAGATAGGTAAACTAATTGCCTATCCTATTACATGACCGCCATCCAAACCGGTTGAAGATATCCCGAGCTACCATCTCCCAGCGGATAGATCCAGTAACCAAATGCTCCCTGGCCTCCATCGGAGTGAGTAGCGACCATGAACGGATCACGGCCGTGGCTCGGAAAATAACCTGCAAAAAGTGAATACGTGATATTCTGTTCAAAACCAAATCATTTCTGCAAGTCCAGATAGTCCACAACAAAGCGCAAACTCCAACACGAATATGTCTCGCTAATTCAGGCTCAATCCCAGTGAGCCATGTCCCAAATAACGTAGTGACAGAATTCGGTGGAGTAATGTTAAAAGCAATGTGGACCGTCCGCCAAAGTACTCTGGCCAATGGGCAATCAAAAAAGAGATGTTTGATCGTCTCGTCCCGATCACAGAAGCTACACCTCGTAGGTCCTGTCCAATTACGCTTAATCAAGTTATCCTTGGTTAAAATAACCTGTTTATGGACAAACCACATAAACACTTTTATTTTCAAAGGGACTTTGACAGTCCAAACATGCTTGGAGGTAGGAATGGAGCTCGAATTAATAACATTAATATACATTGATTTCACCGTGAATACTCCAGACCTAGTCAGTCTCCAGCGTAATTCATCGGGTTGTTGAGAAAGATGGACATCCATTAGCCTCCGAACTAGACGGAGCCAATCTTCCCAACGATTGCCCACTAATGACCGTCTGAACTGAATATTAAGGGGGATGGATTGAAACACCGTAGCAACGAATACCTCACGCCGTTGAACAATGCGATATAAAGACGGATATTGAATGGCCAAGGGTGTCTCGCCAAGCCAAGTATCCTCCCAGAATCTTGTACTAGTGCCGTTTCCAATAACGACCTTTGTCCTATTAAACATAGATTGTTTGACTTTCATCAGGCCTCTCCAGAAAGGCGAGTCAGTTGGCCATACTGTGACTTGGGACAAGGATTTGGTCTGTAGGTACTTGCTGCGAAGGATCTGGGCCCACATAGCATCAGTCTCAAAAGAAAGCTTCCACAGCCACTTGCTAAGAAGGCACCTGTTCTTAACTTCAAGATTCTCAATACCAAGACCCCCTTGATCTTTCGGTCTACAGATGATATCCCATTTTGCAAGTCTGTACTTTCTTTTTAGCTCATCACCCTGCCAAAAGAAACGCGATCGATAGAAGTCCAGTCTTTTCCTAACACCAACTGGGACTTGAAAGAATGATAAGAGAAACATAGGCATACTCGTGAGCACCGAATTAATCAAAATTAATCGGCCTCCATATGACATGAGCTTGCCCTTCCAGCAACTCAGTTTCTTCTCAAACCGGTCTTCGATGCACTTCCATTCTCTATTGGTCAGCTTTTGATGGTGGATTGGAATACCTAGGTAAGAGAAAGGTAAATCCCCCAAGTCGCACCCAAACAATTGCCTATAAGCCTCCTGTTCGTCTTTGGCTCTACCAAAGCAGAACAGCTCGCTCTTATGAAAGTTAATCTTTAACCCGGTCAATTGTTCGAAAAGGCATAACACCAGCTTCATATTTCTCGCCTTGGCCAGGTCATGCTCCATAAAGATGATTGTATCATCAGCGTACTGAAGGATGGATACACCTCCATCAACCAGATGAGGTACCAAGCCACCCACTTGACCATTCTCCTTAGCCCTTCCTATCAAGATGGCTAACATATCAACCACAATGTTAAACAGGATAGGGGACATCGGATCTCCTTGTCTTAGGCCTTTATGTGTCTGGAAGTAATGACCAATATCGTCATTCACTTTAATTCCCACACTCCCTTTTGCGTAAATGATTCGACCTGGCGTCGCCAGGCTTCATCAAAACCTTTCATACGCAATGCCTGTTGGAGAAATGGCCATTTGACCTTATCGTACGCTTTCTCGAAATCCACCTTAAAAATGACACCATCTAACTTCTTGGAATGGATTTCATGGAGCGTTTCATGAAGGACGACCACCCCTTCAAGGATGTTTCTGTCCGGCATGAAAGCAGTTTGGGAGTGCTGCACCACAGAATACGCAATCTGTGTGAGCCTATTAGTCCCGACCTTGGTGAATATTTTAAAACTAACATTGAGAAGGCAGATTGGCCTGAACTGCTCAATTCTCACAGCATCCGTCTTCTTAGGAAGCAGTGTGATAGTTCCAAAATTCAAGTGAAATAATTGAAGCTGTCCAGAGAACAGATCATGAAACATAGGTAGCAAATCCCCCTTAATAATATGCCAGCACTTCTTGTAGAACTCCACCGGAAATCCATCCGGTCCGGGAGCCTTATTATTTTCAACTGTGCTATAGCATCAAACACCTCCTTCTCCAAAAACGGGGCAACCAGAATATCATTATCAGCAGTCGAAAGTTGAGGCACATCCTCAGTTCTGGACTCATCGAGAGATACACAATTATCCTCCGGAGGTCCAAATAACTGCCTATAATACTCGGTTATATATGTTTTTAGGTTGTCCTGTCCTACAATAGTGCCCTCATCTTGTTCAAGTTGGAATATTCTCTTCTTTCTGTGCTTACCATTAGCAATCAGATGAAAGAATTGAGCATTCGCGTCCCCTTGGACCACTTTGCGAACCTTAGCTCGCAAAGCCCACTTCAACTCTTCTTCGCGGAGAAGTTCTTTCAACCTCTTCTCTGCTTCAGTTTTAACCTGGAGCTCAGCAGGCATCAAAATCGTGGATTCTGCCTTAACGTCCAGATTCTGTATAAGAGAGAGGAGCCTGTCCTTCTCAATCTTATACACCCCACTGAGGTGCTTAGCCCAACCCCGTAAGAAGCTTCTCAAACTCCTAATCTTATTTTGCCAACGCTCAACCGCGGTCCTACCTCCAACACCCTTCGCCCATTCCCTAGCGATGAGGTCTAGGAATCCTTCACGTTCGAACCAGGCCATCTCAAAAGAAAAGGAGTTTTTGTTTCCCACGTGGTTCGGCTCCCCCGAGTCAACGAACAGGGGTGTATGATCGGAAAAACCCCGTGAAAGAGCTTGAACCGTCACAAGCGGGAACTTCTGTTCCCACTCCACACTCGCAAGAACGCGATCAAGCTTTTCGTAAGTCGGGTTGGGCAAAGAGTTAGCCCAGGTAAACTTTCTACCAGAAAGCTCTATCTCCCTCAGATCCAAGCTTTCAATAATAGTATCCTTTGTGTCAAATGTCCTTTGTGTTGTTCAAATACATACATGGTTGAATTACTGATGCTGTGTATCCTGTCACAGTGCGCCGCTGCTCAAGGTGGTGGGTAGATTGGAAGAAGTTTGCTCCTCTGAGCTGCCGCAGCGGCTGATCTGTACATGTTGCAGTCGAGCAGTCGGTTTGGGCAATGTTTGCGCTCCTGCTCTTGGCTGTCTTCAAAATTTGTCTAAGTTTGTTCCGTTGAACTTTTGACGCTATCTTGGACTTCTAATTAACCCGGTCAATGTATGGAGACTTGCCATGCTGACAGTAGCACAAAGCATATTGGCGGTGCCAGGTTTTCGTATCTTATCTTTGAGCGTGTTTTCTCCCATGTGGGGGGAGTTGATGGTAATAGTCGTGTAAAACGAAGGGAGGCTTCCATAAAAGCACAACTCTGGTCATGTGAGGGTTGGTGCTCTGGGTCCATGTTTGGTTGGACAACTCCATGATGGCGACACCGATCTGCAGTATATCACGGCTCGTGTGTGTCACGTTAGGAATGCACGTCATGTCATTTCTAGGATGGTTTTAGGTTACTTTGCTTGCTAGATAGGTCTGGGTTTCCTGATGACAACTACTACAGGAACACATCTCTTTCTTTCTTTCTTTCCCTGTGAAGATAGGATGGAGCAACCCCACCATTGATCTTGCTCCGCTCGACACGATGCAGTTTACGTGTTCCTTGCTGTCGCGTCCAACCAAGACAAGCTTTTGTCAAGTTGCAACGAGGAAGTAACGAACACCAACGGCCCTGGCCTGGCTTGGCTTTGCAAGCAAGAAGAAGCGATGCCGAGGGGAGGGGGCCATCGCCATGATTCATTTGGTTCCTTGCTCTCCCAAGCTTCTCTCTCCGGAAGGAAACACGTTTCGGTGATGCGGTGAACCTTCCCGGCGGGTTGCTAGCCGGGTGGGACAAATGCTTGCTTCTCGCGCTCCTCAACACAACTCAACTCAATCAATCACCTGCCCCGTGCCAATCCTTGCAAGTTGCGAGGCTGATAATAATAGCATAGCACACTTGGGGATTTATTCATGTGCGGAAACGCAACTACTCCATCATCACATCAACTTCCATCTAGTGAGCCCGTCGTCAAATCAAACCATCTCATGTCAAAGTAGGTGGGCGTCCAGGTTCGGATAATAACAAGGTACGTACGTGCATTTAGGTGTGTTGTTTTTGGCGTTTTGGAGAAGCAATGCCAATTGGTTAAGGAAATATCTTTCTTTCCTTGCAATATCTGCCCCATGTTCATGCCGCGTTTTCTTCTTCTTCCTATGCATGCCTTGGCCGTTAATCATCCCACCGCGGTCGGTGTCGGGTCAATCTCACGTTCATGTTTGTCTACGCGCAGGAAGGGACGTGGACGCCGGACGGACGCGCTCCGGACGCCAGACACGAGACGCCAGAGCCCAACCTAAAGTCTTCTTCTATGCACAAAAAAAATGAAATGAGGAAAAAAAAAAACCTAATTTGTGTCCACACCAGCCCGGTCAAAACCCCCGAAAAAATTTAGTTTCACAAAAAAAAAACAGCCTGGAAAATACCCCTGAAACCATTTCATTCGACGGATCAGATCAAGCCAAAGTCGAGATCTGTATATAAAAGGAGGACGGACTCGGCGATGCGGAGGTGGAAGAAGAAGCTGGGCCACACCTTCTCCCGCCTCGTCGCCTCCAAACCCCCTTTCAACCTCGCCAAGCCCAAGCCCACCCCGCCGCCTCCACCACCTCCCCCACCGCCGCCGCATTCCTCTCACCCTATCCCGCCCCCGCCGCAGCCCGCCATGCCGCCGCACGGGCGCCGCCCCGCGCCGCCGGCCCCGGGCGGCCACGTCTTCCCGCAGGCGGCGTCCACGGTGCTGCCCGACCCGGCCCGCTTCTTCGCGCCGGGCCTCCTCTCCGCGCCGCTCCCCACCAACTGCTTCTTCCAGAACTTCACGCTCAAGAACGGCGACCAGCCCGAGTACATCCACCCCTACTCCGTCCGCTCCGCCGCGGCCGGCCTCACCGTCTGTTACCCGGCGCGCAGCCACTCCCCGACCTTCGACATCCAGACCTTCGCCGCCGACCTCACCGTCTCGTCCCCGTCCGACGCCGCCGCCGCCGCCGCCGCCGCCCAGCCGCACCGCGTCGTCGCCTTCGACGACCTCTCCGTCACCCTCGACTTCTCCCCGTCGCTCCGCGCCTTCCTCGTCCGCGGCTGCCCCTTCGTCACCGTCGCCACCGCCGAGGCCGCCGGCCCCGTCGACGTCTCCGTCGCCTCCGTCCACGCCTTCCTCGAGGCCGCGCCCTGCGACGACGCGCGCACCAAGTGGCGCCTCCGGATGAACAGCGGCCAGACCTTCCTCCTCTACGCCTCCGCGCCGATCGGCCTGTCTCAGTTCAGCGTCACGCAGCTCGCGGCGCCGGGGTTCTCCGGCGTCATCCGGATCGCCTACCTGCCGGACGCCGCCATGGAGACGGTCCTCGACCAGTACAGCCGCTGCTACCCGACGGCCGGGGAGGCGGCGCTGAACAGGCCCTTCTGCATCGACTACACATGGCGCAAGCAGGGGTGGGGGGATCTGCTCATGCTCGCCAACCCGCTCCACCTCCGGCTGCTCTCCGAGGACTGCTCTGTTCGGGTGCTCGACGACTTCAAGTACCGGAGCATTGACGGGGACCTTGTCGGCGTCGTCGGAGACTCCTGGGTTCTCAAGACCGACCCGTTGTCCCCAACATGGCATTCCACCCGGGGCGTCAACGACGACGGTGTCGACGAGGTCGTGGCCGCGCTGCGCAAGGACGTTGACAGCCTTGCTTCCAGCCCCATCACGACCACCTCCTCCTACTTCTACGGCAAGGCCATTGCCAGGGCGGCGAGGCTGGCGCTGATCGCCGAGGAGGTCGGGTGCCCCGACGTCATCCCCGCGGTGCATCGGTTCTTGAAGGCCACCGTCACGCCGTGGCTGGACGGCAGCTTCCAGGGGAATGGTTTCCTGTATGATCCCAAATGGGGCGGCCTTGTCACCAAGCAGGGGCTGCAGGACTCCGGCGCAGACTTTGGCTTCGGGATCTACAACGATCACCACTACCATTTGGGCTACTTCCTGTATGCCATTGCTGTGCTTGCCAAGATCGATCCATCCTGGGGAAGGAAGTTCATGTCTCAGGCCTACTCCATGGTTGCCGATTTCATGACATTGTCCCGCAAGTGCGGTGCGAGCTACACCAGGCTGAGGACTTTCGATCTCTGGAAGCTGCATTCCTGGGCCGGAGGACTGACGGAGTTTGGCGATGGGCGCAACCAGGAGAGCACGAGCGAGGCTGTTAACGCTTACTACTCTGCTGCGCTCCTTGGACTGAGCTATGGGGACACACACCTCGTCTCTGTCGGCGCGACGCTTACCGCGTTTGAGATGCTGGCAGCGCAGACATGGTGGCATGTCCGGGAAGGGGAAGGGATCTACGAGGATGACTTCAGCAGCAACAACCGCGTTGTCGGCGTCCTGTGGGCGAACAAGAGGGACAGTGGGCTCTGGTTCGCGCCACCGGAGTGGAAGGAATGCAGGCTGGGGATCCAGCTTCTGCCGCTCCTGCCGATCAGCGAGGCCCTCTTCCCGGACGCCGGGTTCGTCAAGGACCTGGTGAGCTGGACCACGCCGGCCTTGGCGAGGGACGGTGTCGGAGAAGGGTGGAAGGGCTTCGTGTACGCGCTGGAGGGGGTCTACGACAAGGAGTCGGCATTGGCCAAGACCAGGGCACTGGCATCACACGACGACGGTAACACACTGACAAACCTTCTGTGGTGGCTCCATAGCCGCGGCAATGTTGACAACACAGTTGTCGGATCCGGCAGGTGCTGCTGGTACCGCCAGTACGGCCATTGATGGCGCTGAGTACAAGTTGCTGGGGAGGTGGAATGCTCTGCAGGTATGTCATGTGTACCTGCAAGTGAAAATGCCCGGGTTTCAGATTGTGAGTGTTGCTGGTTCGGTGTAAGATACAGAGTGGTTGTTCATTGTACTTTAAACATCAGTACATCACAAATTCACGATGTTATAGTGCTCTTCTTATATTTGAATAAATCAAGTTGGTGTCAGTCAATTCATCAGGAGGTTACATTGTGTTCAAAAGTTTCAGTTTACTGCTGTGTGCAATCTATGTTTACCCTGTTGCCGCAGGTATAATAGACTGATTCCACATCAGACAACTGGGATATCACGTATAATTGTTCAACAGCACACAATATGTTGTTGTTTTGTTGGTCACGCGATGCAACCGATAAACAAAACAAGCCACTGCTGATATGTTCTGACTTTAACTGAATATACTCCTCCAAACGAAAAGTAAAACGGGAAGGCCTCCTGTTGCATACCACAGTTAGGTAGGAGTTAGTACCAACATTGCTGGTTACAGAAGATAAAAAATCATGTGTTCAAAAGAGTTAATTGGATAAATGCCACTTCAGCTCCATTGATCGTCAAAATCCCATGCCTTTTGTGGTACATTTTACTACCCGTGGACGTTGATTGTATAAATAAAATCAAGCCATTGATTTAGATGACTAAACTTAGAAGGGTGGGCTCCATTCTAAAACGTGAGAAATCATTTACTCCCTCCGTTCCAAATTACTTGTTTGAACTAAAACCACGACAAGTAATTTGGAACGGAGGGAGTAGATGCCATTATGAATATTCCATGGCAAAATGCTGATATCTTCTCCCTCGACCTTCCTTCTTACTCCATCCTTTACCTTCTCTGACATCTTCCATTGCTGCTGCCACCATGCAAGGTTTTTGAGTCGCTGAGTCAAGCCAAGTCGCCGAGGCTGCGGCTAGTGACTTGCTGGCTTGAGTCAGCGACTTGGCTTGATTAGTCGCCCCAAGTCGCCATGGCACAACAGTACATAGAGCAGCAGAGCACATAGACTTACAGCAGCAGAAGAGCACATATACAACAGAGAAAATATACTACATCTAAGCAGAGCACATATAGAGCCCACCCTGCACTCTCTTTCATATACTACATCTAAGCAGAGCACATATAGAGCCCACCCTGCGCTCTCTTTCCTTCGGTCCTCCTCCTTCCCCAGCCCCCACATGATCACATATACAGCAGCAGCAAGCCACGCGAGCCAGCGAGTCGTGCGACTAATCGCCCCAAGTCGCCGGCGAGCCACGCGAGTCGCGCGACTTGCTCCCTGAGTCAAGTCGCCTGCGCGAGCCAGCCATGCCGCGACGACTTGGCGATTAGTCGGCGACTAATCGGCGATTAGTCGGCGACTCAAAAACAGAGCCACCATGTCCTGATCACACGCAAAGTTTTGAATTATGGGAGATGATAAATTTCATGAAACAGATTCCAAAATCTGAACCTCATAATTTATTTTCGAAATCCAGAGTTCCTCT
The DNA here is from genome assembly GCF_018294505.1 of Triticum aestivum. NCBI lineage: Eukaryota > Viridiplantae > Streptophyta > Magnoliopsida > Poales > Poaceae > Triticum > Triticum aestivum. Next base: position 313,725,733 of record NC_057808.1, on the reverse strand, counting down.
ACTTACAATTTTAGATGCTCAGAAGTTTGAACTTAAAGGATCAACCTACGGATTATATAGATTGGAACTATGTAGTGTATTTTTTTTTGACTTGCCTACTCGAATTTTGAAACGTATACCGACTATCATTAGGGCATCGATCAGTCTTTGCAAAAGGATTGACTTGAGTTGTATGCAGATTCATGGCGCAGACAATCTTTGCCGGGCATTAGTCGTTTCAACTTTTGATCGCCATTGTTATTGCTTCTACCCTGTTCCTGTTGTGCTTTTCTTTCCATTTGAGCGATCAACAACTGAATTCGCTGTTGTCTTGGTCGTTTGCGCTTGACTGAAAATTAAAAACATCTCCTGACTGAAGCACGAGCATCGGAAGAATCTGCTGTAGGTGTGCCCTGTTGTTTGTGCTTGCTGTATGCCGAAACTTGGCGGTGCTGCTCGTGTACAGTGCCTGGTTATGACTCTTCATTGGCGTGTCTTTGAAGGGCTTGTGCTGAAGCGTCTGGGTAGCCATTGGCGCCCGTCTCTTTTGCTGATAATGGAGACTGGAGCAAACCCTTTTACTAAGAAAAAAACCCTCATGTCAAAAAACACCTCCGCAATATGTCGCCGCTGCTGGTGGTGGCGGTGGCGCTGAGCTTGATCACTTTATGTCCATGATGGTTTGACAATCTTGGAACGCAGTGTGTATATATGGTTGCACACACTCGGAAGCTTTACTGGGTAGGATGATCTAGGCAGCTTTTTTTCCTGAACACCTTGTGAATAACCTTTTGTTTTCGTTTGAACAGATGTCTGGCGGCAAGAAACCTAGGTTCAGCCAAACAGTTTTTTTTTAGGGAACCAGAAGGGATTTCTCCCTACTGTATGTTTACAAATTTTCATAAAAAGCACAGTAAAATAGCCCAGGAAGCAAGCACTATTAGTTCCATTGCAAATGGAAGGTGCAGAGATGTTCTCAAAGTGTGAATCTGATCCTGAACAGGGCCTTGAATTTGGTTCCAATCTGGGCATAAGTATTTCCAACAAGCAACTGCAAAAGGACACTGGAAAAATGGATGGTCACTAGTCTAAGTAGCAAAACTTCCACAAAGCACACAAGAGTAATCAGGCAAGAAGAAGATTTTCCTATGTAATACCATCTCCCTTGTGTTAAATCTGTTGTTGATGAGCAACCGAAAAAAGACCTTGTGTTTCTTTTGACAGCAAGAATTCCAGAGCCTTCAGATATCAGGGTCCTCTGTGACCCTTCCTTCAGCTGTTCCAGGAAAGCGAATTCCTGGAAAGCTTCCTGAGATAAAGGTAAATGGAACAGATCAGGGGTCAAATCTTGCTGCATAATTTGCTGGACTGAGGAGTTTTCCTTAAGGGCAAAGGAGAACAAATAAGGCCAGGTTGCTTGCAGTGTATTCCTTTGCCATTTGTTTTTCCAAAAGAGTACGTACTGTATTTCCATCATGAGCCTCGCAAATAGCAAGTTCCTTGAATTTGGGCAGAAGCTTAAGACAAACTCTCCACCAAAAGGGGCAATCAGCAGTTTGAGCTGGTGGATGACCAGGTTGACAGTAAGATTCCCAAACTAACTTCACCCATGGGATATCCTACCTATTAAGGAACTTATATATGTTTTTCATCAACATAGCATCATTTTGAGTCTGCAGATTCCAAATACCTAACCTCCCTTGATCTTTTGGTGTACACACTAGCTCCCAAGCAGCCAAGGGTGGGTTTTTCTTTTCCAGACCCTTCCTCCACCGGAACCAGTGCCTTCTATATTTGTCATATTCATCCGAAGTTCTTTTGTAAAGTTTGATGCAACTCATGACAAAAGTTGTCAAAGATGAGAGGATATCATTAGCCATTTGTAATCTGCCCTCATATCCCAGAAATCAGCACATACACTTAATCTCTGTTGGCCTATCTCAATCAATGGCAAAAAGTGCCCCATTCTTGGTTTGCCAGACTAAGGGGTAATCCATGGAATGTAAAGGGGAAACAACTAGCTGACAATGCAAGGTATCAGTGAAGATCTGGATCCGCTCATTGCTAACATTGATGGGCACCAAAAATGATTCATGGAAGTTAACCTGGAGGGCAGCAGCATATGAGTCTAGTAAATCCTTTAGGATGGATAACAGTCTGTCGAAGGCTTTCATGACGACAAGGGTGTCATCAACATATTGGATAACAGGGAAGCAGGGCATGATCTTCCGATCAGAGGTTTTTCCAATTGGGCAGTCTGCATTTCATTATTGACCAAAGGTTGTAGGAAATCTGAGGCAATGACAAAAACTAATGGGGAGAGAGGATCACCCTGTCGCACTACCCTTCTGCATTTAAAAATGGTTCAGCTAAACATTATCAGGACTTAGGACACCCTAACTACCTGACGGCTGGAAATAAACAGAGCAAGGTACCGCCGGACTACCGGTTATCTTCTGTTTCATAAGGAAGACAGAACAACGGTTGGCTATCTAGGAGAGCGAGGAGCCGAGGACGACAGATTCGCTACCATGGAACAAGTGCAATCTGAGGAGAAAACTAAGTGAAAGCCTGTATAGAGCAAGGGCACGAGGCGGGCAGTAGTGATAAGTGATCAAACCTGCACAGGACACAGGCCGACGGCCGGAAACTCTGCCATCTAATTTCTGAAGGTTGAGCATCTCCAACCGGACGATCCATACCGTTCCTACATATGTCCAGGCGGACAGCCCGGACAGTGCCCGGACATATGAGAGAGAGAGAGAGAAGCATCTCCATTCGGACCCTTCAAATCGTCCCCATATGTCCGGGCTGTTCGTGAACCCCAAATCTAGCCCATATGTGGGGAGGCAATGAGGGTGTCCGGACAGCCCACCACGTTGGACCCGGCCCACCTTTAAATCTCCTTTACAACGGCCTTTATTTTTTTTCAAAGGCTGCAGAGAAGGTGTGCAAAGTCAAATTCCTAAAACTGTAGCCTTTATAGTTTCAATAATCCTACACCTACGAAAGCAACGCACGAAGAGCTACGTAACCTGCCTAACAAATTCTATGCCCCCCCTGATTTTCACCCGTGTGGGCCCCTCCCACACCCTTCCATCCAATCCCACTCCTACACGTTGACTCTTACGTAAAATCTGTACATAACTTTACCTAGGTGTAGCATTGCTCTTATAGTTTTATCTCTTCTATTTCCCCTGTGACTGGAAGCAATGAACCATACCGTTGTGGACAAGCACTTAAACTCCTATAATCAACTACGAATACCGCGAACAGAGTGCAGGTGCTCCTGTCTAATTTCTGAAGGAGTGTTGTTGCCTGTTCATAGACTTGATTCTATTATTCTCTTTTTTTTTTCTAAAATGCCACCATGATTGCTTTTGGGAAAGCATGCTTAACACACCATAAACACATTGTACATACACATCTAAATGCAAAGCCTGTAGGACTGTTTTTAGAGTGCACGCGTGGATTTAACCCAATTTTCTTTGTAATGGCAGTTTTTTAAGGGAGGCAGGTTTTAGGGAATCTGCTAGTTGCTCTAAGAAAATAAGAGCACAGTGCAAGGATAGACTTAAGTAATGAGATAACTGTCACACATCTCACGATGTCTGAGCTCTTATCTGATCATGCATCACACAACTTCACAAAGTCAGATCGCCTCCTGTATATGACAACATTTCCTCCTGCATACGTGCCGAGCAATGCTTCCTCCGGTGCCCTATCAGATCAGCATGCCTAATCGGTAAGAAACCATGGCAAGAAAAGCAGAGAGGTAGAAACCAGGACACTGCCTGGACAGAATCAAACCAATTGGTGTCACGCTTGTCTCACCAGGGCAAATTCCTGATTTCGCCGGGGATGACGTATCCGTTGACATAGCGAGGCGTCTCTGGTGACTTCGACCATTTTTAAGCTCCGCAACTTGATGTTACGTGCGCGTGGAGGCATGCGTGTATGTGCATCTATGCAGCTTGTTTTCCGTGTCTCTAAAAAAAGCTGACCACAGCATCGCCGGTGCAATCTGCAAGCGGCAAGTGGTTGGGCAGGAGCATTGCATTTGGCACTCTGAATTTGGCCTGAGCAGTAAGTATAAGATTAAAAAGTCAATTCAGGAGCTTTCCTGACCAATATCAGACTATATAATAGACTATCCGTTATGCTATGTGAAGAATACTAGTTTGAAAGCTGCATTTCATAAGCACCTACTAGACATCATGGCTGTGACTCACCTTGTTCTGTAATCCTGTTGATAAGAATCTGGGAGCTTGTTTCTGGCACAAGCTTTACCAAGAGCTACTGAGAGACATGAAGCCACGGCGGTTTTTCAGAGGAAAGATGAAAAGGAAATTTTGTACGCTTGGAAGTGCAGTATTTCCTTCAGATTGGTGAGCATCACATTCTGAAATACAGGCCATTCAGCTAAGCCGAGAAAGGCGAGGGAGACAAGTCTAAGTTGGCCACTGAAAGAAAAGAAAAACTCCATGACACAGTGCAAAGATAGGTTTAAATAATGGGCTAATTGTCACACATCTCGACGTGTCCAAAGTCCAAACCCTATCTTAACTAACAGATCATGCGCCAGACAACTTCACAGATTAAAGCCAGATCACTTCCCGTATATGGCAACGCAGACCCTTCCTCCTGCACAGGTGTTGAGTGCCCTGCTACAAAAAGCAAGGCTCACTCACTGAGAAATCACTGCAGGAGAAAAAGAAGCTTATCTTTTTCAGATTAGAATTGACCACAATGTCACCTGTGCTGCTGCAAATCTGCATGGAACAAGTGGTTGGCCGAGGTCATGGCACCTGTTGCTCTGAATTTGGCCTGAGGAATATAAAGACCAAAAGGTCTATTCAGGAGTGTTCTTGAGCAACAAATTGTTACACTATTCTCTTATGCCCCATGTGAAGCATGTCACGAGCGAGTAAGGGCATATTTGCTGAAAACGAGTTGAGAGCTACATCTCAACACACACATGTACATCAGGGATTCAGGGCTACCGCTCGCTTTGTTCTGTGTTGCCTTTTTTATTTTCTTTGGAAAAAGAGTCCGAGAAATCTTTCCTTGGCACAAGTTCTTCCACAGGTGAGAGACGGGAAGCAATCGCTTTTCATGGGAAAGAAAAAGGAAAATTGGCGTCTGTGTAACAGGGTTATAGTTGGACTTGGTATTAGCGGAGCATTAGGTGTTTGAGTCGAACACATGTAAGTACGCATACGATGAAAGCTACTGTACATTTCATCACACCAGCACACGAAATCAGGACTTGTGCTTGCAGTGTTTCGCTGAGATTGGTAAGCACCAGATGCTCGACTAGTGACCGTCCAGTATGATGCCTGATTTGATTCCATAAAAACTATGAGAATAACCGCATCAGAGACTAGTCGGAGATCTATAGCAGAAGTAACAGCTAAGGAAGCATCCTTTTCTGGTCTCAATTGCGACACTTTCCCCATATTGTTCGTTTATATCGGGGCAAAGGTTTCTTGTCATTCTTGAGCTTTTTTCGTCGACAAGTTAGGATATTTGCTTGGTTGGTTTCAGTCCTGAGGATATGTCTATACATATTGTAGCATTATACTCAGCCAGGGAACATATATGCTCCCTCTGTTCGAAAATTCTTCTCGGAGAAATGAATAAAAATGAATGTATCAATTTCTTTGACAAGAATTTCCAAACAGAGGGATTAGTTGTCTTCCCAAGTTGGTGAAGCAACTGAGCTTATTCAAAACACATCCTTCATTTTTTTATGGCTGTGTACATTGACCGGGGGCTTGCCTTATTTTCAAAAAGTAAGCATCATCTTACTTCTTACATTTTCTTGCTGCATGCATGTAGTAGGCAAAAAAAGATGACTTCATTTTATGCTCCCCCCGCGCCCCCCCCCCCCCCCCCCCCCCCCCCCCCCCCAAAAAAAAATTCTGCTCTTTCTATTTTTTTTAAAGGAGGCTTACCGTTGGCCTCCTCTGCATCGAAATGATGCATAAAACCATATTTATTAAGTTATTCAATAGAGTCTGACAAAATAAATACTCCCTCTATAAACTTTCATAAGAGCGTTTAGATCACTACTCTTATGAAAGTTTATAGAGGGAGTACAAAAATCAAGCCAAAGTCACTTTCAAGGCGAACAAAGTCGCTACACCTACAAGTATAAAGATGTGTCATGACCGCATCAATGGACAACATCTAATTCAGTGGCATTAAGAAGCCGCCGGCGTGGCAAACTGAGAGTATCAACCGGTCCAAGCAGCCTACACATTAAATTAACTTCACATTAATTATCTTTTTAGATGCAGTTTCCGTCGACAAATCCTATACCTTAAATTGACTTCACGTTAATTATCTTTTTTGCCTACTGCAGTTGAAGAAGCTGCACACAAATGTGACATATGAGACGAGAACTGTGCAGTTACAACCGGACAACTAGCATCTGCTAGTTAAATAATCGAAATAGGATTCCTTGACAGCCTCAAATCAACCATATTAAGTGCACAGCTATGCCATGTAATATGTACAACTGGATCCTTAACTGGTGTGTCTACGTGTTGCTCCGTCATGAAAGCTGACACAAGTGTTATAATATGTTTAACAACCTTGTTAACCAACCTTTTCAAGGAAAACGAAGGTAAGCTATATGTTTGGGGCTTAGCCTTTTAGGTTTCTGAAGGCCGCTTAATTTGCTTGCCTTTTTACGGCAACGAAACGGCGCCACCAAAACTAAACGAGTTGCTCCCAACAGCTGTGCGATTTTCACAGGCTAGTACTGTTGCGGTTGACACTTTGATTTGATGTTAATTTGTCGTAGCAACGGAGGTCGTGTGAACCATGTAGGTACAAGAGCTTTATTTTTTTTCCTTTTACATAATAAAAGAACATCAAAGGGCATCTTAGATCTGATTACTATGAAGGAAAGCAAAAGCCAGTAAAAAGAATAGACAACTGAACGCAGAATTTTTTCAAGGATACGTCAACAGATCTGGGACACACTCTTATAGACCCTTTGTTAGCGTCGGATGGGCGTTGTCGCGGGAGAGATCGGAGAGACTTTATTCCAACACGTCATCACCATCACCACCTCTTCGATGTCCCTAGAGAAGCAAAAACCCAATGAAAAGAAAACAAGACGAACGCGTCCACCTCTTGCCGCCGACAAGACCGCCGGACGGGGAAGAGGAGACCAAGGTGACAACGTGTAGAGAAGCTGTGGCGGCGGCTAGGGTTAGGAGTCTTCTCGATTTGCAGTATGTATACACGTAGCTGGGAACAGACAACCTAACCACATCAAGAGATAACATACACGCATGGCGGTTTCTTCTATATGGGTTGTTTGATTTGTAGAAATGTATTCTATAGAAATTTTTCTTAGAAAATTTTAATTGGATTTCTGTATGCACAATCAAACGAACTTTGTGCACCCAGCAAAAAAACAACAACAAAAAACAAACTTTGTGCACATTCTACAAAGAATCCAGACTAGCGTCAGATTGCAATGATGACACACATTTTATGTCCCTTTGTTTCTAGAATCCGATAAATCGAAGAGAGACACCCTCGAGCATAGTGGTGTTTCTCGGCAGGCCTGGTTCGAACTTCGAAAGCCGCAACTTGGTTTGTTCTGTGTCCCACACCTCCTACAGTACATTAATTAAAATGTCACAGGGTTCTTCCCCGTTGGACTTTTGTACAAAATCAATAATTAACCCCCTCCCACGTCGCTCCCTTCAAAGAGCGAACACAGGTGGGGACGACACACGATCCATCAACTACCGTTTTTCCGTCACTGGCAAATCTACCGGTCAAAGCTCGCGCGGAGCCGGTGGCGGCAGGATACATTCCCTATACTGTTGATTGGAGTGATCGACGACATAGAGTGCAGTGGTGGAGCTGCAGGCAGTGGTGGCTTCTTGTGCGTGGGCTCGGGGGCTTGATCTGGCCGCACCATTCAGCTCGCTCTGACGGTGACTTGGCGGCCAATGATGGCTCCCCTAGTCTGTGGTTGGTGCGACAATGTGTTACTGGTTGCAGAGTGGCGAGGATGTGCGCCTTGGAGGTGGTGGCACAGAGGGGGCAACGAAGTAGCGGGCCTGAGCAGGGCATGAGTGGACCTCGACTTGGCGTTTCGAAGGTGGTCGGCGGCGATTGGCTTTGGTCGTGGGGACAACTTATCTAAGATCCCACATGCGGCGGTTGGGATGGGAATCCCTAGTTGCGGCAGTGGCGGCCCTCTTCATTTCGATGATGTGGCGGTTGACTGGCGACTGGAAGAAGGTCGCGTGCCGTGGATATGGAGTCCTCCAAAGACCCACTGGCGGCGCATTTCGACATGCAGAAGCGCAGGTTGGGAGGATTATCGAGGTGAAGTGGTTTCACCGCATTCCCGTGCCGTGTGTAGTGTATTTTGGGCCATATTTTCCTATGTACACGTGGTGTCGGGCCCCCACCTGGGCAGCTAACTTTCCTTTATGGAGTCGTATTCAACAAGGGAAGCATATCCAACCTAGAAAAAGAAAAGACACATCCAGAAAAGACTCCCATATCTCCACTCCCATGCAAGGAGTCCAAGAAACTATATGAAGGGAACAAGTCCTACACAAGCCACCACTACAGGAAATCTACCGAAGACAAATCTTAGACGTTGAAGACATCGGTCTAGGCTTCCCATCCGGATCACCGACCATACACTCGGAGAGTCACCCATGGGCTCACTGAAACCATCATTGTAATCCCTCCTTGTACCTTGTCTTGGTGTATCCCATATAAGCAAGAGTATGGCTATTACCTGCATCTCAGGGCCTGGACCTGAGTAAAAAAAGGTGTCCCATGTTCGTTCGATGACATGAGATGATATCCCACTATCAACCAAATATATGAGTGATTACTGTACCACTGTCAGGTACTTTGCATAATGCCCTTGGCATGCTATGGAGGTGGCGCTCAATGGTAGGATGTCGTCGTCAGCGTGATGGCTACAATGGTCAGTGTCGTCGCAAATGTGTTCCAGTTGTGACGGTAAGGGTGGCCTCATGGAAAGTTGTCATGTTTTTGTGACGCATGTGGTGCAGTGGAGAGGTGTCCTGGAGGATGTAGGCTCTCTGATCCAGTTAGTGTGGTTCGCAACCGACTTTCGGGCTTGGTTGTGTTTACAACTAGTCTGAAGCTTGTCAGCAGTTGAGCCTCCTTCCAAGAGACTCGTTGGGGTGGAGGGTTACTGGACTCTAAGAGAAAGCTTTGGCCTACGAAGGTTGATACTAGTTGAAAGATCGTGGATGTCGCCTAAAGGGGGGGGGGGGTGAATAGGCGCTTTAAAATAATTACGGTTTAGGCTTGAACAAATGCGGAATAAACCTAGCGGTTAATTTGTCAAGCACAAAACCTACAACAACTAGGCTCACCTATGCGCACCAACAACTTATGCTAAGCAAGATAAACTACTAGGTGATAGCAAGATATATGACAAGAAGCAATATGGCTATCACAAAGTAAAGTGCATAAGTAAAGAGCTCGGATAAGAGATAACCGAGGCACGCGGAGACGATGATGTATCCCAAGTTCACACCCTTGCGGATGCTAATCTCCGTTTGGAGCGGTGTGGAGGCACAATGCTCCCCAAGAAGCCACTAGGGCCACCGTAATCTCCTCACGCCCTCGCACAATGCAAGATGCCGTGATTCTACTAAGGGACCCTTGAGGGCGGTCACCGAACCCGTACAAATGGCAACCCTTGGGGGCGGTCACCGAACCCGTACACTTTGGCAACCCTTGGGGGCGGTCACCGGTACCCGTCAAATTGCTCGGGGCGATCTCCACAACCTAATTGGAGACCCCGATACTTGCCCGGAGCTTTACACCACAATGATTGAGCTCCGAACACCACCAACCGTCTAGGGCGCCCAAGCACCCAAGAGGAACAAGCTCAAGGGCACCAAGCACCCAAGAGTAATAAGCTTCTCAACTTGTAACTTCCACGTATCACCGTGGAGAACTCAAACCGATGCACCAAATGCAATGGCAAGGGCACACGGAGTGCCCAAGTCCTTCTCTCTCAAATCCCACCGAAGCAACTAATGCTAGGGAGGAAAATGAGAGGAAGAACAAGAAGGAGAACACCAAGAACTCCAAGATCTAGATCCAAGGGGTTCCCCTCACAAAGAGGAGAAAGTGATTGGTGAAAATGTGGATCTAGATCTCCTCTCTCTTTTCCCTCAAAAACTAGCAAGAATCCATGGAGGGATTGAGAGTTAGCAAGCTCGAAGAAGGTCAACAATGGGGGAAGAACACGAGCTTAAGAGATAAGGTTAAATGGGGAAGAAGACCCCCTTTTATAGAAGGGGAAAAATCCAACCGTTATGTGCTCAGCCCGCACACGAGCGGTACTACCGCTCCACGAGCGGTACTACCGCTCTGGCGGAAGAAGCGGGGAAAAGGAGCAACCAAACATGAACCTTGGGGCGGTAGTACCGCTTATAAGCGGTACTACCGCGCACCCCAGCGGTACTACCGCTGGAGGAGCAGAACACGGGACCAAAAAAAAAACAGTAGCGGTACTACCGCCCGACCGGAGCGGTACTACCGCTTATAGGCGGTACTACCGCCCATCAGGGCGGTACTACCGCTTATAGGTGGAACTGTCGTGCCTTACTGCCGTGCAACTACTGCAAAACTCGACACGAAAAATGCAAGACCCAAAATCGAGGCGGTACCAGCGCGGAACCGTAGCCGTACTACCGCTTATGGCCATAGGCGGTACTACCGCTTTGGACAGCGGTACTACCGCTTGGGGTGATAAGCGGTACTGCCGCTCTGGCCGCGGTACTACCGCTAGGAAACCAAAACTGCCATAACTTCTGCATATGAGCTCCGAATTGAGCAAACTCAAGCTTGTTGGATTGAGAAAGACGAGTAGCATCAAAACAGCGACTGGTTATAGTAAGAAGAGGCAGGGGAGGTATGCCAAAAAAATAGAGGAGTGAAACCTCCAACCGAGAAGAACCGGCATAACCTCCAACATCGAAAACATCATAGAAGATGCGAGTGAACTCCGTTTTCGATGAACTCGAGCTTGTCATCAAGATGACCATAAGCTCCAAAACTCACAAAGAGAAGAACCAAACAAGAACCAACAAAGATGATGCAAGGATGCAATGGTTTGAGCTCTCTATGAACGATACGATCAAGCTACGCATCGAGAGCCCCCCTTGATAGTACGGCAATCGATCCTATAACCCGGTCTCCCAACTACCATCATGAGACCGGTAAAATAGAAAACCTATCAAGAGCAAACCTTTGCCTTGCACATGGTCCACTTGAGCTAGATGATGACGATCTTGACTCCCTCAAGTTGGACCACCTTTCTTGGTTGTGTTGGCTCGATGAAGACTAGTTGATTGCTCCCCCATACTCCACTATGGGTGAGCCACTCTTCCGCACATCTTCACCAGTCCATTGTCACCACAATGGACGGCAAGCTTCAAGCATTTGATCTCGTCATGATGCTTCACTTGAACTTGCACACCGCAACATCTTCACAAGTCCATTGTCGCCACAATGGACGGCAAGCTTCAAGCATTTGATCTCTTCATGATGCTTCACTTGAACTTGCACACCGCAACCTAACCCCACAAAGAACTCTCATGAAGATCATGGGTTAGTACACAAAGCGTAATTGACAATGCTTACCACACCATGGGATCGCTTGATCCCTCTCGGTACATCTTGTGCGCTTTGTGTGTTGATCAACTTGATTCACTCTTGACTTAGTCTTGATCAACCTTGACTCTTTCCAACTCTCTTCATTTGGATGATGTCTTGAAGGTAAACATGAATGATCACACAATCTTCTTCTTCAAGACATGCTTGCAATAAGCTCTACTCTCACATGACCAATCTTTGGATAATTCCTTAACAACACCTTGGTCACCACATAAACTCCTTGAAACCAACACATGGACTTCAAGAAAAGCCTATGGACAAATCCTTCAAATATAACTCAAGGCAACCATTAGTCCATAGAGATTGTCAACAATTACCAAAACCAAACATGGGGGCACCGCATGTTCTTTCACTAGTAACCAAGGAGCCCATAGATGTCTTTCACCTTTTTGGAGACGTTGTCGAAGAGTCCCCGAAACTAGATCCTGGCTGGCTGGACTGCAACTGGTGTGGTATCATCCCCCCCCCCCCCCCCCAAAAGTTTGGTGGGGTTGTGGTGCAAGGCGCTATGGGCGAAAGCTTTCTCCCGATGGGGCGGCGACGATGATGTTGACGCTCACGGGCGCCACCTCAGAGGTGTTGTTGAAGAGATTCTTCACACCTGCCCTGTGTCTCTTTGGACCTAAGGTCATCGGTTTGCATTTGGTGGAGGACTCTAATTCGGTTAGGGGTTGCTCGCTTCCGTAGCCTATTTTTGCAGGGGTATCCCCTAATCAATCATAATGTTATGAAGTTTATGATATAAACCGGGCAAATTCTGTCCTATGAAATTGTAGGAGCACCCTCTTATGAGGTCATCCAAAAAGTTCCTTCAGCTATTTTTATTAGGGTCTCAGCGTGTAAAATGACGATCGCCTATGGCTAGGTGTACCACTTGATTAATAAAAGGAGAACCTAAATATAAATAAGTTATCTTAAAGAGACTAAATCTCATAGTAATAAAGATACTCTAATCCCCCAATTAGGAGACAAAGCTGCCACTCTAATCAAATCAAGGACATTTCTTTAAATTCACACCACCCATTGGGCCTATATAATCCTTCCTCCTTTACACTCCAAACTTTACCCGCAGTGTCCCTGATCCCCAATTAGGAGTACAGATATTTACAAACCCAAAAAGCTTATTTGCAGCCAGTCCATCCACCACCGCCGGCCAGCTTCTCCGGCCACCGTGCATCGCGCAAACTTGGCCTGACAGAATCCCGTGTTCTTCTCCGGCGGTGGCTGGAGAGATGGGGTTCTCTCTGTACCCCATGAAGACGTCGACGCGCATGCTGTGGAGCACAAGCTTCTACCGTCACAAGTTCCCGGCCGCCGCCGCCTCCTCCTTCTAATCAAGCAAGCTCCGGCCGGCCGGTCGATCGCCTCCGCGTTTCAAAAGGAGGTGGGGGAGCGCGTGGTGCGCACACGCATATGTAATTTTAGTGCCGCAAGATAGGGTCTTCTTCTTTGGTTCTTGATAGAGTTTTCTATGGAATCCGGCCGCCTCATTTTCGGCTCGGCCGCGCCGTGCCGCGCTGCCGGCGCCGGAGGAGGCCAGATGATGCTCTTTGGCGGCAGCGGGAGCTTCCTTGGAGGTATGGATCGGTATCGTTGGCGTTCGTTCTTGGAATTCTCTACTTGATTGCACTTACACGCGTGAGTATTTGCAGGCTCGCCGGTGGTGGTCGGCGTGGAGGACGGGCGGCGTAAGAGGCCGTTCTTGACAACGGTGGACGAGGAGCTCCAGCTGGACGAGGAGATGTACGGGTACTACGGCCTCGACGAGCACGCGCCCGAGAGGAAGCGCCGGCTGACGGCGGAGCAGGTGCGGGCGCTGGAGCGGAGCTTCGAGGAGGAGAAGCGGAAGCTGGAGCCGGAGCGGAAGAGCGAGCTGGCGCGGCGGCTGGGAATCGCGCCGCGGCAGGTGGCCGTGTGGTTCCAGAACCGCCGCGCGCGCTGGAAGGCGAAGCAGCTCGAGCAGGACTTCGACGCCCTCAGGGCCGCCCACGACGAGCTGCTCGCCGGACGAGACGCCCTCCTCGCCGACAACCACCGACTACGATCGCAGGTGATCATCAATCTGGCCACGGCCAGCTCATCGCTTAATTAAGGTCACACCTATTCATAATTGAGTTTCCATGAGCTACACGGCCAAAGTAGCCCTTGAGTTCGATCCGGGTCAAACGAAATTCACATTTTAGTCAATCAAAATATTTCCTCTGCGAATATTTGTTTGAATGATGAAGATTCGATTGTCTTTGGAAGAATTATTCTCTGTAAATAGAATGCGGATTCACCAGTAGGGTCACATAATAGTATAGTACTCCCTCCGTCCTACAATATAAGAACGTTTTGCAAACTAACATAGCTTGCAAAACGTTCTAATATTGTGAGACGAAGGGAGTACTAAGTATGATAAGAATCTAGTACACCTAGTAAAGTGCTCAATCGACCGACTAATTTCCAGTACTTGGCAAATCCTCTAGATCACTGTCACAGTTGTCCCAAATCACCTGAATTCAAACAAGACCTTGTCACCTCGATAATGACCGCGCACGCGCGCTTGCAGGTGACATCACTGACCGAGAAACTGCAAGCCAAGGAGTCGTCGAAGCCAGAGGAGCCAACCGCCGTGTCAGGCACGGCAGATGCCGGTGTCCCAGCCGTTGAGCTGAAAGACGGCTATGCCGCCTGCGATGGCGCGGCGGGGCTGCTGGCCGGTTTTGCCGGGGGAGCCAACGACAGCCCGGAGTCCAACTCCTACTTGGCCGACGCGCGCTCGCCTCCGTCGTCCTCGGACGACGACTGCGCCGGAGCGGTGCGCGGCGAGCTGAACAGCTGCGCCTTCTTCCTCCCCGAGTACGCCATGCTCGACGTCGCGGCCGCGGAGCGCGGGAGCGTCCAACAAGGGGAGGAGGAAGAGGAGGAGGCGCAGCGCAAGTACTGGGCGTGGTTCTGGAGCTGATCGACGAGAGCATCACCAAAATTAGCAATACTCCGTGTGGACGTGCAACATGTTTAATCCAATCCAGAAGTGTTACATATTTGCTCGGTGTGTTAATTATTTGCCCTACTAGCAGCGTGGGTAGTGAATTAGTGATGCATGTTATGAATATATATACTCGGGTATAGTTCAGCAGATGTTTAGGCTGAAACTGCATGGCCGTGCTTTGCCAGGGACATCAGCAACGTCATCAAGATACGAGTGTTCGATCTTTCGATGATAATGATAACAGTATTAGTTTTTGGTGGAGACCATTTTGGCGTTTAATTACCATGCACACTATTAACAATCCTGTTTAGCAACCCCGAGAACAATTCTAAAGGGCTTACAGATGATGCTAGAAGTATGACATGAAGCAATGAAAATTCGAATAAAAATATGATTGAAGCAATCTAAAATTGCAAGTAGATGTATTACTAGTAAATAAATTATGTAAGAGCATCTACATTCACGAATAACAAATTCGGTCCCTCAAATATCCGCGGCTGGGCACATCCGCGGACAGTGACCGGTCACATCTTAAATTTTCGTCTCCACACACTTGGATACCTCAATTAGCAAACCTCAAATCTATATATCACACATGCACCGTCAACTTCCGAAACAGCCGGACGTCTGGCTACTACATCAATACATGCCACCGGGTTACCAATGTTTGGCATGTTCTACATACATACTAAACTATCCACAAAGATCATCCACGGTTGATATTGCTGCTCATGGCGTCTTTGTAGCGGAAGTAGCACTCGAAGATGCAATATGGATCAAGCCGGATCTGCTCCTTGCCCGAGATGTCCGCCCTGTCACTGTCCCCATTCTCCTCTTTTGGGGGCAGTCCAGCCATGGCACAGACCGCCCACGCTTGCTCTCAGGTGTGGGTGCGCGTGTTCCTTCTCTGCCACTTCTGGAGGATTCCGACACAAATGGCTTCCTCTTCCGCAGCAGCGCGCGCCGCTGCCTCTGTTGGGGAACGTAGCAGAAATTCAAAATTTTCTACGCATCACCAAGATCAATCTATGGAGTAATCTAGCAACGAGGGGAAGGGGAGTGCATCTACATACCCTTGTAGATCGCGATGCGGAAGCGTTGCAAGAACGCGGATGAGGGAGTCGTACTCGTAGCGATTCAGATCGCGGTTGATTCCGATCTGAGCACCGAAGAACGGTGCCTCCGCGTTCAACACACGTGCAGCCCGGTGACGTCTCCCACGCCTTGATCCAGCAAGGAGGGAGGGAGAGGTTGGGGAAGACTCCATCCAGCAGCAGCACGACGGCGTGGTGGTGATGGAGGAGCGTGGCAATCCGCAGGGCTTCGCCAAGCACCGCGGGAGAGGAGAAGGAGGGAGAGGGGTAGGGCTGCGCCGAAAGAGAGACGTTCTCGTGTCTTGGGCAGCCCCAAACCTCAACTATATATAGGGGGGGAAGGGGCTGCGCCCCCTCTAGGGTTCCCACCCCAAGGGGAGGCGGCCAGCCCTAGATCCCATCTAAGGGGGGCGGCCAAGGGGAGGAGAGGGGGGGCGCCACTAGGGTGGGCCTTAAGGCCCATCTGGACCTAGGGTTTGCCCCCTCCCACTCTCCCATGCGCTTGTGCCTTGGTGGGGGGCGCACCAGCCCACCTGGGGCTGGTCCCCTCCCACACTTGGCCCACGCAGCCTTCTGGGGCTGGTGGCCCCACTTGGTGGACCCCCGGGACCCTCCCGGTGGTCCCGGTACATTACCGATATCACCCGAAACTTTTCCGGTGACCAAAACAGGACTTTCCATATATAAATCTTTACCTCCGGACCATTCCGGAACTCCTCGTGACGTCCGGGATCTCATCCGGGACTCCGAACAACATTCGGTAACCATGTACATACTTTCCCTATAACCCTAGCGTCATCGAACCTTAAGTGTGTAGACCCTACGGGTTCGGGAACCATGCAGACATGACCGAGAAGTTCTCCGGTCAATAACCAATAGCGGGATCTGGATACCCATGTTGGCTTCCACATGTTCCACGATGATCTCATCGGATGAACCACGATGTCGGGGATTCAATCAATCCCGTATGCAATTCCCTTTGTCCATCGGTATGTTACTTGCCCGAGATTCGATCGTCGGTATCCCGATACCTTGTTCAATCTCGTTACCGGCAAGTCTCTTTACTCGTTCCGTAACTCACATCATCCCGTGATCAACTCCTTGGTCACATTGAGCACATTATGATGATGTCCTACCGAGTGGGCCCAGAGATACCTCTCCGTTTACACGGAGTGACAAATCCCTGTCTCGATTCGTGCCAACCCAACAGACACTTTCGGAGATACCTGTAGTGCACCTTTATAGCCACCCAGTTACATTGTGACGTTTGGTACACCCAAAGCATTCCTATGGTATCCGGGAGTTGCACAATCTCATGGTCTAAGGAACTGATACTTGACATTAGAAAAGCTCTGAGCAAACGAACTACACGATCTTGTGCTAGGCTTAGGATTGGGTCTCGTCCATCACATCATTCTCCTAATGATGTGATCCCGTTATCAACGACATCCAATGTCCATGGTCAGGAAACCGTAACCATCTATTGATCAACGAGCTAGTCAACTAGAGGCTTACTAGGGACATGGTGTTGTCTATGTATCCACACATGTATCTGAGTTTCCTATCAATACAATTCTAGCATGGATAATAAACGATTATCGTGAACAAGGAAATATAATAATAACCAATTTATTATTGCCTCTAGGGAATATTTCCAACAGTCTCCCACTTGCACTAGAGTCAATAATCTAGTCCACATCACCATGTGATTAACACTCACAGGTCACATCACCATGTGACCAACATCCAAAGAGTTTACTAGAGTCAACAATCTAGTTCACATCTCTATGTGATTAACACTCAATGAGTTCTGGTTTGATCATGTTATGCTTGTGAGAGAGGTTATTTAGTCAACGGGTCTGAACCTTTCAGATCCGTGTGTGCTTTACGAATATCTATGTCATCTTGTGGATGCTACCACGCGCTATTTGGAGCCATTTCAAATAATTGCTCTACTATACGAATCCGGTTTACTACTCAGAGTCATCCGGATTAGTGTCAAAGTTCGCATCGACGTAACCCTTTACGACGAACTCCCTTTCACCTCCATAATCGAGAAAATTCCTTAGTCCACTAGATACTAAGGATAAGTTCGACCGCTGTCATGTGATCCATTCCCGGATCACTATTGTACCCCTTGACCAACTCATGGCAAGGCACACTTCATGTGCGGTACACAACATAGCATACTGTAGAGCCTACGTCTAAAGCATAGGGGACGACCTTCGTCCTTTCTCTCTCTTCTGCTGTGGTCAGGTCTTGAGTCTCACTCAATACTCACACCTTGTAACACAGCCAAGAACTCCTTCTTTGCTGATCTATTTTGAACTCTTTCAAAATCATGTCAAGGTGTGCGTTCTTTGAAAGTATCATCGGGCGTCTTGATCTATCTCTATAGATCTTGATGCCCAATATGTAAGCAGCTTTATCCAGGTCTTCCTTTGAAAAACTCCTTTCAAACAACCCTTTATGCTTTCCAGAAATTTTTACATCATTTCGGATCAACAATATGTCATTCACATATACTTATCAGAAATGTTGTAGCGCTCCCACTCACTTTATTGTAAATACAAGTTTCTAACAAACTTTGTATAAACCCAAAAACTTTGATCACTCCATCAAAGCGTATATTCTGACTCCGAGATGCTTGCTCTAGTCCATGGAAGGATCGCTGGAGCTAGCATACCTTTTAGATCCTTAGGATCGACAAAACCTTTCTGATTGTATCACATACAACCTTTCCTTACGAAAACAAGTAAGGAAACTTGTTTTGACATCCATCTGCCAGATTTCATAAATACAGCTAATGCTAACATGATTCCGACGGACTTAAGCATCGCTACGGATGGGAAAATCTCATCGTAGTCAACTCCTTGAACTTGTGGAAATACTCTTTGTCACAAGTCGAGCTTCATAGACGGTAACATTACCGTCCACGCCCGTCTTCTTCTTAAAGATCCATTTATCTCGGATTTCATGGCTTCTAACCATTTGTCGGAATATGGGCCCACCATCGCTTCTCCATAGCTCGTAGGTTCAGTATTGTCCAACAACATGATATCTCAGACAGGATCACGTACCACTCTGAAGTAGCACGCATCCTCGTCGTCCTACGAGGTTTGGTAGTGACTTGATCCGAAGTTTCATGATCACTATCATAAGCTTCCACTTCAATTGGTGTAGGTGCCATAGGAACAACTTCCTGTGCCCTGCTACACACTAGTCGAAGTGACGGTTCAATAACCTTATCAAGTCTCCACCATCCTCCCACTCAATTCTTTTGAGAGAAACTTTTCCTCGAGAAAGGACTCGTTTCTAGAGGCAATTACTTTTGCTTCCAGATCTGAAATAGGAGGTATGCCCAACTGTTTTGGGTATTCTATGAAGATGCATTTATCCGCTCTGGGTTCGAGCTTATCAGCCTGAAACTTTTTCACATAAGCATCGCAGCCCCAAACCTTTAAGAAACGACAACTTAGGTTTCTCTAAACGGTGTCGTCTCAACGGAATTGCGTGGTGCCCCTTTTAAAGTGAATGCGGTTGTCTCTAATGCCTAACCCATAAACGATAGTGGTAATTCGATAAGAGACATCATGGTATGCACCATATCCAATAGGGTGCAGCTATGATGTCCGGACACACCATCACACCATGGTGTTCCAGGCGGTATTAATTGTGAAACATTTTCCACAATGTCTTAATTGTGTGCCAAACTCGTAACTCAGATACTCATCTCTATGATCATATCACAGACATTTTATCCTCTTGTCACGACGATCTTCAACTTCACTCTGAAATTACTTGAACCTTTCAATAATTCAGACTTGTGTTTCATCAAGTAAATACACTCAGCATCTACTCAAATCATCTGTGAAGTAAGAACATAACGATATCCACTGCATGCCTCAGCACTCATTGGACTGCATACATCAAAATGTATTACTTCCGCCTAAATTCTAAACGAAAGTAGAAGTTCAAGGCCTAATTAATTTAATTATCTCTTCCATTCCAAGTTGCTCTCTTGTTCAATCTTACTGAAAACGAGGACTTTCAGTCATCTTGCCCATGTGGTATGATTTGCATGTCTCAAGTGATTCGAAATCAAGTGAGTCCAAACGATCCATCTGCATGGAGTTTCTTCATGCATATATACCAATAGACATGGTTCGCATGTCTCAATCTTTTCAAAAACGAGTGAGTCCAAAGATCCTTCTACATGGAGCTTCTTCATGCGTTCTATACCAATATGACTCAAATGGCAGTGCCATAAGTATGTGGTACTATCATTACTATTTTATATCTTTTGGCACGAACATGTGTATCACTACGATCGAGATTCATTTTAGGTCCAAGACCATTGAAGGTATTATTCAAATAAACAGAGTAACCATTATTCTCCTTAAATGAATAACCGTATTGCGACAAACATAATCCAATCATGCTCAACGCAAACACCAAATCTCGATGGTAGAGGGAGCATGCGATGCTTGATCACATCAACCTTGGAAACACTTCCAACACATATCGTCATCTCACCTTTAGCTAGTCTCCGTTTATTCCGCAGCTTTTATTTCGAGTTACTAACACTTAGCAACCGAACCAGTATCTAATACCCTGGTGCTGCTAGGAGTACTAGTAAAGTACACATTCATATAATGTATATCCAATATACTTCTGTCGACCTTGCCTGCCTTCTCATCTACCAAGTATCTAGGGTAGTCCTGCTTCAGTGACCGTTCCCCTCATTACAGAAGCACTTAGTCTCGGGTTTGGGTTCAACCTTGGGATTCTTCACTAGAGCAGCAAATGATTTGCTGTTTCATGAAGTATCCCTTTTGCCCTTGCCCTTCTAGAAACTAGTGGTTTTACTAACCATCAACAATTGATGCTCCTTCTTGATTTCTACTTTCGCGGTGTCAAACATCGCGAGTTGCTCAAGGATCATCATCTATCCCTGATATGTTATAGTTCATCACGAAGCTCTAATAGCTTGGTGGCAGTGACTATGGAGAACCATCACTATCTCATCTGGAAGATTAACTCCCACTCGATTCAAGTGATTGTAGTACTCAGACAATCTGAGCACATGCTCAACGATTGAGCTTTTCTCCCTTAGTTTGCAGGCTTAAGAAACTTGTCAGAGGTCTCATACCTCTTGACGTGGGCACTAGTCTGAAATCCCAATTTCAGTCTTCGGAACATCTCATATGTTCTGCGACGTTTCAAAACGTCTTTGGTGCCACAATTCTAAACCGTTAGCATTACGCACTGAACTATCACGTAGTCATCAAAACGTGTATGTCAGATGTTTCGCAACATCTACAGACGACGCTGAGGTTCAGCACACCGAGCGGTGCATTAAGGACATAAGCCTTCTGTGCAGCAATGAGGACAATCCTCAGTTCACGGACCCAGTCCGCATAATTGCTACTACAACTTTCAACTAAATTTTCTCTAGGAACATATCTTAAACAGTAGAACTAAAGCGCAAGCTATGACATAATTTGCAAAGACTTTTTGACTATGTTCATGATAATGAAGTTCATCTGATTAATGAACTCCCACTCAGATAGACATCCCTCTAGTCATCTAAGTGATACATGATCCGAGTCAAACTAGGCCGTGTCCGATCATCACGTGAGACGGACTAGTCATCATCGGTGAACATCTCCATGTTGATCGTATCTACTATACGACTCATGTTCGACCTTTCGGTCTCTTGTGTTCCGAGGCCATGTCTGTACATGCTAGGCTCGTCAAGTCAACCTAAGTGTTTTGCATGTGTTCCGAGGCCATGTCTGTACATGCTAGGCTCGTCAACACCCGTTGTATTCGAACGTTAGAATCTATCACACCCGATCATCACGTGGTGCTTCGAAACAACGAACCTTCGCAACGGTGCACAGTTAGGGGGAACACTTTCTTGAAATTTATTAAGGGATCATCTTACTTACTACCGTCGTTCTAAGCAAATAAGATGCATAACATGATAAACATCACATGCAATCAAATAGTGACATGATATGGCCAATATCATTTTGCTCCTTTGATCTCCATCTTCGGGGCACCATGATCATCTTTGTCACCGGCATGACACCATGATCTCCATCATCATGATCTCCATCATTGTGTCTTCATGAAGTTGTCACGCCAACGATTACTTCTACTTCTATGGCTAACGCGCTTAGCAATAAAGTAAAGTAATTTACATGGCGTTATTCAATGACACGCAGGTCATACAAAAAATAAAGACAACTCCTATGGCTCCTGCCGGTTGTCATACTCATCGACATGCAAGTCGTGATTCCTATTACAAGAACATGATCAATCTCATACATCACATATATCATTCATCACATCCTTCTGGCCATATCACATCACATAGCACATGCTGCAAAAACAAGTTAGACGTCCTCTAATTGTTGTTGCAAGTTTTTACGTGGCTTGTATAGGTTTCTAGCAAGAACGTTTCTTACCTACGTAAAACCACAACGTGATATGCCAATTTCTATTTACCCTTCATAAGGACCCTTTTCATCGAATCCGTTCCGACTAAAGTGGGAGAGACAGACACCCGCTAGCCACCTTATGCAACTAGTGCATGTCAGTCGGTGGAACCTGTCTCACGTAAGCGTACGTGTAAGGTCGGTCCGGGCCGCTTCATCCCACAATGCCGCCGAAACAAGATAAGACTAGTAGCGGCAAGAAGAATTGGCAACATCTACGCCCACAACTGCTTTGTGTTCTACTCGTGCATAGAAACTACGCATAGACCTAGCTCATGATGCCACTGTTGGGGAACGTAGCAGAAATTCAAAATTTTCTACGCATCACCAAGATCAATCTATGGAGTAATCTAGCAACGAGGGGAAGGGGAGTGCATCTACATACCCTTGTAGATCGCGATGCGGAAGCGTTGCAAGAACACGGATGAGGGAGTCGTACTCGTAGCGATTCAGATCGCGGTTGATTCCGATCTGAGCACCGAAGAACGGTGCCTCCGCGTTCAACACACGTGCAGCCCGGTGACGTCTCCCACGCCTTGATCCAGCAAGGAGGGAGGGAGAGGTTGGGGAAGACTCCATCCAGCAGCAGCACGACGGCGTGGTGGTGATGGAGGAGCGTGGCAATCCGCAGGGCTTCGCCAAGCACCGCGGGAGAGGAGGAGGAGGGAGAGGGGTAGGGCTGCGCCGAAAGAGAGACGTTCTCGTGTCTTGGGCAGCCCCAAACCTCAACTATATATAGGGGGGAAGGGGCTGCGCCCCCTCTAGGGTTCCCACCCCAAGGGGAGGCGGCCAGCCCTAGATCCCATCTAAGGGGGGCGGCCAAGGGGAGGAGAGGGGGGGGGGCGCCACTAGGGTGGGCCTTAAGGCCCATCTGGACCTAGGGTTTGCCCCCTCCCATCCTCCCATGCGCCTTGGGCCTTGGTGGGGGGCGCACCAGCCCACCTGGGGCTGGTCCCCTCCCACACTTGGCCCACGCAGCCTTCTGGGGCTGGTGGCCCCACTTGGTGGACCCCGGGACCCTCCCGGTGGTCCCGGTACATTACCGATATCACCCGAAACTTTTCCGGTGACCAAAACAGGACTTCCCATATATAAATCTTTACCTCCGGACCATTCCGGAACTCCTCGTGACGTCCGGGATCTCATCCGGGACTCCGAACAACATTCGGTAACCACGTACATACTTTCCCTATAACCCTAGCGTCATCGAACCTTAAGTGTGTAGACCCTACGGGTTCGGGAACCATGCAGACATGACCGAGAAGTTCTCCGGTCAATAACCAACAGCGGGATCTGGATACCCATGTTGGCTCCCACATGTTCCACGATGATCTCATCGGATGAACCACGATGTCGGGGATTCAATCAATCCCGTATGCAATTCCCTTTGTCTATCGGTATGTTACTTGCCCGAGATTCGATCGTCGGTATCCCGATACCTTGTTCAATCTCGTTACCGGCAAGTCTCTTTACTCGTTCCGTAACTCACATCATCCCGTGATCAACTCCTTGGTCACATTGTGCACATTATGATGATGTCCTACCGAGTGGGCCCAGAGATACCTCTCCGTTTACACGGAGTGACAAATCCCAGTCTCGATTCGTGCCAACCCAACAGACACTTTCGGAGATACCTGTAGTGCACCTTTATAGCCACCCAGTTACGTTGTGACGTTTGGTACACCCAAAGCATTCCTACGGTATCCGGGAGTTGCACAATCTCATGGTCTAAGGAACTGATACTTGACATTAGAAAAGCTCTGAGCAAACGAACTACACGATCTTGTGCTAGGCTTAGGATTGGGTCTCGTCCATCACATCATTCTCCTAATGATGTGATCCCGTTATCAACGACATCCAATGTCCATGGTCAGGAAACCGTAACCATCTATTGATCAACGAGCTAGTCAACTAGAGGCTTACTAGGGACATGGTGTTGTCTATGTATCCACACATGTATCTGAGTTTCCTATCAATACAATTCTAGCATGGATAATAAACGATTATCGTGAACAAGGAAATATAATAATAACCAATTTATTATTGCCTCTAGGGCATATTTCCAACAGCCTCCGCCTCCACCACATCGTTAGTGAGGCAGGCCTCGTGCTCCCGCGCCCTCTGCTTGTTACAATGGGCACCCAGTCCCTGTAACACACGTACTCCTCTGGACCGAAGAAGGGGCGATAGACGAACCTCGAGCCTCCAGCCCCGGCGGATCTGAGCGCCAGTTGCGCCGACGCAATGGATTCGTGCCGGACAGATTCCAACGTCGGTCAGGCGCACTCCTATCGAGAGCGGTGGAGGGCCATGCGGATGGACATAGCGTCCTCTGGCCCATGTGGGATGACACCCAGTCGATAGATCAGAAGTGGTCGGAGTCGGATTTGCTACCCATCATGCCTAAGAGGGCTGGAAATCGCCAGAAGTGAGCTTGGGTCCGGACCGGAGTGGACTAGGTATTGTTTGGTTAGGGAGTGCACAGGGATGAATATAAATGGGGTCGGGTGGGCCAGCGTGGGAAGGATCCGACGTGGCGGGCGTGCCCGGGCTTACCCATGCCTCCCCATATCCGTCCCAGATTTGGGCTGGATATGAGGGATGTCGATTAGCCCAGGCGTTTGGGAATGGTATGAGGCGGCCGCCTGGGTCGATTTTTACCGATTAGTGACTGGGCCATCCGCCCGGAAGTATAGTGGGTTTGGCGAGCCCGACTGTAGATGCTCTTAGTGGCAAATTCCATTCTGTACATGTCTATTTCATAGCCCTTTCTTTAAAATATATCTGATTTATATTAGATTAACAGAACTCTGAATATACCTTCACACTCCCCTTTCCTTTGGGCAATGGAGAGTGCATTCTCCACTTTCTTGTCTTGAAAATGGGTAATGTTGTGATGTTATGTGTCTGCTTCTCTATGTTAGAAGGGGGAGGGGGATGGATTTGGTGGAATTGTTCGATGTATTGCTTGAGCCTTGTGGGCATATATATAGGAGTACATGATCATCTTGGAGTACAAGGCAAGGTAGAATAATATCCTACGCTATCCTAGCTTTCCTAATAATCACGATACTCAACATCCCCCCGCAGTCACAACGGTAGCGACGCAGACGATGAGACTGGAGAAGAATCCAAAGGTAAGCCGACGGACACCCCCCAACACACACACAGTCGTAACGGTCGACGCATCGCGGAAGTCGTGGCTGGAGTGGAAACCGACGAGGTTGCTCAAGCAAGGCGGTAGCCCTTTGGTGCCGTTTGTCGAGGTAGCCGAGAGTGTAGGTGGTGTAGACGTAGTCGAGGTAGCCGTGCGATGAACGCCGTGGTCGGTGTCGAGTCGGGGGTCGCCGGTGTCGAGGTAGTCGCCGTGGAGCCGCGGAAGAAGAGCAGCGGTGGCGGCGGCCTAAGGAGGCGGCGGCGACGGCTTGAGAAGGAGCGCGGCGGCATTGCTCGAAGTAGGCGATAATGAACCCGATAGCGTGACGAAGACCGGCGCGGACGGTGACGTTCCCGCGCCAAGGGAGGCGGCGCGGCGGATATCATGTGGAAGTCAACGCGCGTGGACGGCGGTGGACCGCGGGCCGCAGCGTTACGGTCCGAAGAGGCGACGCAACGGCGGCGGGTAGGTCGGGGCGACGGCGGGGAAGACCTCGGGGCGGTTGCAGGGATCACGTGCCACACTCGCTACGGCCCGACGGGGCGACGCAACGGCAGCGCGAGGGTCGGTGCAGCCTCGGGGATGGCCTGGAGCGGACGGCCTCGGTGCGGCAGTTGATCGCGGGCCGCGACACTACGGCCCGAAGGGGCGACGCAGCGACAACGCGCGATGTGGTGCAACCACAGAGACAGCCTCAGGGCGGTGGCGAGGACCACGTGTCGCGGCACTACGACCCGAAGGGACGACGCAGCGGCGGCACGGATTGGTGCAGCCACGGGAGAACCACGGGACGACGGTGCTGCGGCCCGATGGGGCGACGCAGTGGCACCCTGTTGCTCAATCGATGAAGACGCACGAATATTCGATGACAACCTTCATGGAATTCGACGCAGTACGTTCAGTTAATCAGACCGAACGGATGCGTCGGACGACGGGATGTTACAGCATCGTTAAGGATCAATCCGCTTGAGATGCAACGAGCAGCCAGCAAGCCACGGAACTTGCACGGCCGGTCAACATGCATAACACGACCACGCGGCCTGGCTGCATTGGCAGGCGGCCATCGCGCTAATCACGCCCGCATGGGACGTGCGAGTGGCCGCACGCGAAGCGGCCAGCCCGACGAGCCAGCACAAGACTGCGCGAGCCGCCCGCAATATACGTCCGAGGGACCGTGTGACAGTCTATCCCGTCGAAGCTGATGAAGATGATGACGAAGTAGCGTGCGTCGTAGATGATAAACGGCGGCGGGCCACGCAAGCCAATCTAACATCGGAAAACCAAAAATAACCGCCGATTAAGACAACCGGCACAGGGAGAAAAATCCGGATCAAGCGATCGGCGAAAAAGACTTTTTAGGCAGCCGGTCAACACGACCGACGGACGAACCCTAGGTACGGGCGGCGCGGCCCCCGGCGGCGGTCATGGAGGCCGACTGCCCCGGGGGCGGCGCGCGGGTGCGGAAGCGGCATAGAACCCGGAACTGATACCATGTATGTTGTGGGAATTGCACGATGAATTGCTTGAGCCTCGTGGGCATATATATATGAGTACATGATCATCGTGAAGTACAAGGCAAGGTAGAATAATATCCTACACTATCCAAGCTTTCCTAATAATCACGATACTCAACACTCCAGAAAGGTGGGTTGACCCTTAGGGCAAACAATAGTGCCAGGTTCCATTGTATAATGGTCGTTTGCCAATGACCTTTTTCGTTTTGAGTGTAGCGATTCGGTGCCCAGGCTTATCTGCACCCGGTCAGAAAGAAATTCAAAACAAATACTAGAAAATTCAAAAAATTCCAAATTTTTTTTCATAGTAGACAATTTATTGCGTGAGGTTCGCTCCAAATATTAGCTCATTTGGACATCTGAATAGCTCTCAGTAAAAAAGACAAATCGAGTCAAAACAGTACATGAACAGTAAACTGTTTTACAGACCCTGAATTTGTCATCGATCTTTGTAGGATGCATTTTGAGTGTTCTTACTACCGTGTGATGTGTACATGCATGTACAAGATAGGAAGCAGCTGGGAGGCACTGAATGCTAAATTTTATACAACAGATGCAATCAATGAACTATACATCATGGATAGCTCTCGTGACTACAAGATTATAAATAATTATTTTGTATTTGAACAAGCTCATGAGATACAATGCATTGTAAAGGAACTCAGGTCAACTGAAAGAATTGAAGTATCCATTTATTAGCGGTGCTTGGGGTTCTAGCCTTTTCAAACTCCGGTCAATTGGAAGAATTGAAGCAAGATATAATTTTATTGGACAAGTCAATAAAAGATGAGATAGTTAAGAAGGTTTCAAAGAAAAGTCGATGAGAAAAAATAAAGATAGAAAGGAAAGAAAATCAAGACGAAGAGAGGGACGGGAACGTACCTAATGTTGGATGAAACATGAGATGAATGCCATAACCTTGTGTTCTTTTTAAGTATAGGAGAGATGAAAACAATATAATTAAGTCACCTAAGACCTCCCACAATGACGTGAGCTCCACATTTATCGGATATAGCCCACGTCATCCTTGATCGCTCAATCATAACACTACTAGGGATCGGTCCATTTACTCTTTGTTTTCCTTCTTTTAACATTCAAAAAAAGGTGCGCGATGAGATTCGAACCTCCGACCTGCTGGTTTATCTCCAGCCGTAGTTTCCAACCTCGCCCTATCATTTGCAATGTCTACTTTTGCTTCTTTTACTACTTGGCACGTCAAATGTAACGCTAAGAAAAAACAACGCCTTCTAGACTCCGGTTTTCATTTTTTTCATTTTTGTTTGGTCGGTTTTCTATCGTGGTTTTTTTAGTTTTATATTTCTTTTTCTTATTTTTTCCCTTTTTTAAATCATTAACTTTTCTTAAATTCGTGAACACTTCCTTCAAAGCACGTGAAGTTTTTAAAATTCGCAAACATTTTCAAATCCATGAACCTATTTTCAAAACATGTGAAATTTTACAAATTCATGATTTTTTTAATCTACAATTTTTTTTCAAATGCATGAATATATTTTCAATCCACAATCGTTTTCCATATTTTTGAACTTTTTTTAAATTCATGATCTTTTTTCAAGTTGATGAACTTTTCCCAAATCTGCCAACTTTTTTTTCTTCGAAAATCCGCCAATATTTTTCAAATTTGTGAACTTTTGTTTTAAAAAATATTGAACTTTTTGTGTAATCCCGTGAACTATTTTTATCAAATCCATGTTTTCTTCAAAATTGTAAACTTTTGAACTTTTAAAATTCGTCTACTTTTTGAAATTCATAAAAAAATCTAATTCATGAACCTTTTTATAAATTCATAAACTTGGTTCAAATTCACATTTTTCTTTTCCTAATTGATGAACATTTTTAAAATCCACATTTTTTAGTTGATAAAACTTTCTTCGAGTTCATGAACTTTTTAAATTAATAGGAGAAACCGAAACCCTTTCTTAAAACTATCAGGTTTATTTCACACATGCTAGTATAGGGGGGAAAGCTAGCAAACAAATCCACCTAGTTATTGATTGAGCGAACCCTAAAGTCAACGAGTGCTCCTATTAGGCGCCTCCAGCGTCCGAAACGTGAAAAGGCGCTCATGCACGCCCCAAGCGGATCGTGGCCCAACTGAGATCCCTTGGCCGCCTGCTACGCATGCTAGTTCTTTTTTGCCCCTTTTCGTGCTGTTGATCTAGCAAAAAAACCAGCAAGTTTTTTAATACTTATAAAAAATTGTGAAATCGAAAATGGTTTACGGATTTTATAAAAGTTTATTCATTTGAAAAAAGTTCATCAATTTTGATTTTTTTTCATATATTTGAGAAAATTTCGTCGATTTTGACAAATGAAACATACATTTGACAAGTTCATAATTGTTTTAAAAAAATCTTTGATTTTGAGTAAAGTTCATCAATTTTGGAAAAGAATTTCCTGTTGGAAAAAGAGTTCATGAAATCTGAAAAAATATCATCGATATTGGAACAAGTTTACGGATTTTGAAAAACCAGTTGACGAATTTAAGAAAAAAATGAAATGAAAGAAAAAGAAAAAAAATAAATAAAAACCATCCAGAAAACCAGAAAAGGAAAAAATTGGTCAAAAGCTTCCCAAAACCGGTCGGAAGCTTCTAGAAGCTTCACAAACCAGTTGGGTCTCTTCCCGAGAAAACAAACAGTGTCATTGCTCCGGTTTCTCATGTTTGTGGTCGAGAAAGAAAAAACCTACATTGGTCGGCCCAGTTAGCTTCCTGTGTTTTTTCTTTCTCGACCACAAACATGAGATACCGGAGAATCCTATTTAGCTTACTGTGTCCACCGCTGCTGTTTCGATCGCCCTGGTTGGTATTAACTTCCTGTGTTAGCTTCCAGTTGGGTTTGCGCAGTTGATGCCAAATAGGATTCGTGGAAGTCAACACCGACCAGGGCGATCGAAACAACAGCGGTGGACAGAGCTATGGGCCACAACCCGCTAGCGGCACACACGAGCGGCAGTGCATCTATCGAGCCCTGAATGCACCAATGATGTGCTCTCTGTATCTTGGTCAAGACCTCCTAACATGCGCATAGGACATCAGGGGCACAACAAATGCACACACCCCTCGCGCTTTGGGTCGGCCCATGTGTGGGGTGGGGCGCCCCTATGTTTTTCCTTTTTCCTGCCTTTTTAATTTGAAAAATGTGCCTAAAATAAATAAATAACATCATAAATTTGAAAAAACCTTTGGGATTTTGAAATTATATTCAGAAATATTCCTGGATTTTAAAAAACGTCAAGAATTTGAAAATTGTTCCCGTATCCTATATATAACAAGAGACTCATCCCCACTAACGTATTTATCTCAACATGCAAGCATGCCACCTCACCATACATTATGAATGTGATAAGGCTCATTTCACATGCAATCATGCACGGGGAAAAGCCCACCACAACATTCAACCATGCATGAATATTTTCCATTTAATTATTCTACTTATATTAAATAAATATTGTTACAACTATACATAATCTTATATATTAAGTCCTATGTATTTTCATTTTGGTTCCCATGTTATCAATCCAAATTTTTATCAGGCAATTCCCGGAGCAACGCATGGGGTATCCTCTAGTTTCAATAATGTTCACGAATTTAAAAAATATCCTAGATTTCAGAAATTGACCATGAACTTTAAAAGATGTTCTCGGATATTTAAAAATGTTCACACATTTGGAAAATTTTGGGAATTTAAAAAAAAGTTTATGAATTTGTAAAAAAATTCTCAGTTTTCAAAAACTCTTTCATGTTTTAAAACTTATTCATGAATTTTAGAAAAGTTTTTTTAAGTTAAAAAAATTCATGGATTTTACAAACATATTTTGACATTTAAATTTATTCCCGCATTTAAAAAAAATGTTATGTGTATTGAAAAATGTTTACAAAAAATAAAACATAATAAAAGGAGAAAAAATTGAAAATAAAAAGAGACCATGAAATTGTCTTATAGGGAAGGTTTTGGAACATTCTCAAAACCGATGGGAAGTAAAATCGAAAAATTGGCCACTAGTCCCTGCGTTACTAGGGGAATATGATCCACCCTCCATGGTGTGGATTTTTGGGATATGGGTCTGGCGCACCGAATTGAGCATTTTTTTAGTAAAATAATCCAAAGTTGTTAAACTTTTTTGCGAGAAACAGTTTAGAATAATACTCATGTTTAAATTTTGGGGACAAAATGAGCTATGTCGTTTTCCAAGTGACAAAAACAAAAGTGCAGCTACAAAAACCATTAATAGTGACTATCTTGTATTTCGTTCGGAATACGACAATAATCATTTTGTCCTGAAATTTTTACCGTGAGTATTATGGATAAACCATGTATGTTGCCAAAAATTCCAAAAATAGTTGATTGTTTCTACTATTTTTTTTCAATTCAGGTGCGCCTAGACCCAAGTTCCTTTGTGTATTTTCGCCACCCTTCATCCCTACTTGGTGGATCTGTGGGTCTAATGCTTGAGTGCACATAGAGCAATGCCATATCGAATTATCCTCTCGGAATTATCTTTCACCCATTGCCCACAGCTCTCTGACAACAACTGTAAAATAAATTTTAAGTTTCCAACAACTCCTCCCACAATCAAGAATAAGCTAGGCTTGGTTTACATTGAGTAAAAGTAGGTTTGGTCCTCCCTGCATCTTAATACACTATCTTGCTACTTTGTGAGGGCTCGTCCGCTCCCATCACCCTTTGTTATCACTATTCTATCAGCAACTTTAGAGCATCTCTCTAGCAGATCCCTCAACCGGCCGGCCCGCAAAACTCTTTTAAAGGCGCCCACAGTACTTTTTTAGGTACAACGAACCCTCCGGCGGAACAGATCCCGTAAACCCATCCCGCATTTTTTTTGCGGAATCTGTTCCGCGTCGGAGGGCTCACCGTACCACAAATAAAATCACAGGTCAAATATTGACAAGTTCATCATCATATATATATACATCACTAGTTCATCACATCCAAAATCATGCGCAACATACGAAGTATCAAGTTTAGCCTTACAAATGCGCGATCAAACAAAACAAAAGATGCTCAATAACATCGAGAAATAAAGCAACATCCTCACCGCTGCGAAGAATGTCGCCACCACCGCCACCCCTAGCACCTCCATCACCATCATCCACGACCGGAGAGTGAGCACCACCTGAAGGAAATATGCCCTAGAGGCAATAATAAAGTTATTTATATTTCCTTATATCATGATAAATGTTTATTATTCATGCTAGAATTGTATTAACCGGAAATTTAGTACATGTGTGAATACATAGACAAACAGAGTGTCACTAGTATGCCTCTACATTGACTAGCTCGTTAATCAAAGATGGTTAAGTTTCCTAGCCATAGACATGTGTTGTCATTTGATGAACGGGGTCACATCATTAGAGAATGATGTGATTGCCTTGACCCATCCGTTAGCTTAGCACTATGATCGTTTAGTTTATTGCTATTGCTTTCTTTATGACTTATACATGTTCCTATGACTATGAGATTATGCAACTCCCGAATACCGGAGGAACACTTAGTGTGCTATCAAACGTCACAACGTAACTAGGTGATTATAAAGATGCTCTACAGGTGTCTCCGATGGTGTTTGTTGGGTTGGCATAGATCGAGATTAGGATTTGTCACTCCGTGTTACGGAGAGGTATCTCTGGGCCCTCTCGGTAATGCACATCACTATAAGCCTTGCAAGCAATGTGACTAATGAGTTAGTTGCGGGATGATGCATTATGGAACGAGTAAAGAGACTTTCCGGTAACGAGATTGAACTAGGTATTGAGATACCGACGATCGAATCTCGGGCAAGTAACATACCGATGACAAAGGGAACAACGTATGGTGTTATGCGGTTTGACCGATAAAGATCTTCGTAGAATATGTAGGAACCAATATGAGCATCCAGGTTCCGCTATTGGTTATTGACCGGTAGTGAGTCTTGGTCATGTCTACATAGTTCTCGAACCCGTAGGGTCCGCACACTTAATGTTCAGTGACGATCGGTATTATGAGTTTATGTGTTTTGATGTACCGAAGGTAGTTCGGATTCCCGGTTGTGATCAAGGACATGACGAGGAGTCTCGAACTGGTCGAGACATAAAGATTGATATATTGTACGACTATATTCGGACACCGAAAATGATCCGGAGAAGTTTCGGATAAAACCGGAGTGCCGGAGGGTTACCGGAACCCCCCGAGGGAACTAATGGGCCATATGGGCCTTAGTGAAGAGAGAGAGGGGCGGCTAGGGCAGGCTGCGCGCCCCCTCCCCCTTGGGTCCGAATTGGACTAGGGAAGGGGGGCGGCGCCCCCCTTTCCTTCTCCCTCTCTTCCGCTCCTTCCTTCCCCCTCTCTTCCCTTGTTGGAAACCTACTAGGAATAGGATTCCTAGTAGGAATCCTACTTGGGGCGTGCCCCATGAGGGCCGGCCGGCCTCCCCCTTTCTCCTTTATATACGGGAGCAGGGGGCACCCTAGAACACACAAGTTGACAGTTTTCTTAGCCGTGTGTGGTGCCTCCCTCCATAGATTCTCACCTCGGTCATATCGTTCTAGTGCTTAGGCGAAGCCCTGCATCGGTAACTTCATCATCACCGTCATCACACCGTCGTGCTGACAAAATTGTCCCTCGACCTCAGCTGGATCTAGAGTTCATGGGACGTCACCGAGCTGAACGTGTGCAGATCGCGGAGGTGCCGTACCTTCGGTGCTAGGATCAGTCAGATCATGAAGACGTACGACTACATCAACCGCGTTGTCATAACGCTTCCGCTTTCGGTCTACGAGGGTACGTGGACAACACTCTCCCCTCTCGTTGCTATGCATCACCTAGATGGATCTTGCGTGTGCGTAGGATTTTTTTTGAAATTACTGCGTTCCCCAACAGTGGCATCCGAGCCAGGTCTATGCGTAGATGTTATATGCACGAGTAGAGCACAAACATTTGTGGACAATAATAGTCATACTGCTTACCAGCATGTCATACTTTAATTCGGCGGTATTGTTGGATGAAGCGGCCTGGACCGACATTACGCGTACGCTTACGCGAGACTGGTTCTACCGACGTCACACAGGTGCCTGGCGGGTGTCAGTTGCTCCAACTTTAGTTGAATCGAGTGTGGCTACACCCGGTCCTTGTCGAAGGTTAAAACAACACACTTGACGAAAAATCGTTGTGGTTTTTGATGCGTAGGTAAGAACGGTTCTTGCTAAGCCCGTAGCAGCCACGTAAAACTTGCAACAACAAAGTAGAGGACGTCTAACTTGTTTTTGCAGGGCTTGTTGTGATGTGATATGGTCAAGACAAGATGCTATATTTTATTGTATGAGATGATCATGATTCGTAACAGAGTTATCGGCAACTGGCAGGAGCCATATGGTTGTTGTAACGCCCGGATAATCATGCTACAGTAATCTCACGTTAATGATGGCACGTCACCTCTGTCACTGTAATTAATCTCGGGTTAATTCAAAACCGTTTCAAATTTAAATCCTAAATAAGTCAAACGACAAAAGTTTTCAAATATTAAAATAAAAATGTTCGGGAGATGCCATATTTTGCATAAGTAAATATGGTGTGGTAAACACATTTTTATAAAATGCCTAAATAGTTTAAATTGAAATAAAACAGAAAAGCAAATAAATAAAAGAAAAGAAATTACATAAAAAAGAAAACAGAACAAAAAAAGCAAAAAAACAAAAAGAGAAGGCCCCTGCCCCACTTGGGCTTCGGCCCAACCGAGCCAGCTGGCCCAGCAGGCCAGCCCGCCTACCACGGTCGTTCCCTCCCCTTCCCTGTTCCCCCGACCGGGGTTGGAACAGGGGCACGTCCCCGCCGCACCCCCTCGCCGGCGACGGGGGAGGATAAGGCCGCCCCGCGCCTCGGCCTCCACCCATCCCTCCCACTTGCCCCCTCTCGCTCGCCTCTGCGCCTCCCCTCCCCCAGATCCACCTCTCCCCTCTCCCTCTCCTTCGTTCTGGAGAGGAGACCGACGCGGTCGCTGCCGTTCTCCGTCGTTCGGGCGACCACCGTGCTTTCCTCGCGACCTCTTCGTGTCCAGCCGCTCCGCCTCCCTCGAATACGCCTCCCCGTTGAGTCGCAGGACGCCGGGCGACCCCGAACGCTGCCCCGGCCTCGTCTTCCACTTCGGATCACAGGAGCTCGCCGGTGTCGATCCACTGCACAGCAGCTCCTAAACCTCCCACGGGCCTTTCTTGCGCCGCGCGGTGAGCCCCTCATCCTCTCCCCTCGCTCTCCTGGCCTCTTGAGCTCTCGTAGCCGCCGCTCTGCTTGCGCCTGAACACGTCGCCGCCGACGAGGTAGTTGCCGTCGTTGTGGACATTGACACGCTCGCCCGAGCTCACCGTTGGGCTCCTGGGGTTCCTAGGAGCCGAACACGCACGCGCACACTCCCTCCCGTGCCTCCTAGCGCCGTCCCCGATAAGCGTCTGAACGCATCGCCGCGGAGCTCGCCGCCGGCAAGGCTCCGGTGACCTTTTGGTCACGGGCTCAAGCCCGTTGCACTCCCCACAACGCGTAGATACTCCCCAGCCTCTCCGTTTGCTCGATAGCACGCCGTAGCTCCGTTTTCGTCGAGCACCCGTGCACGCCGCCACCTCCGCCGCTCACCGGCGCCGATTCCGGCCAAGTCCGGCGATGCTACGGCCACCACTGGATGCGGCGCTGAGAGCTCGTTCGAATGAGACTAGCCCCGCTCCTCCCCGAGCCCAGTACGCGTTTTCCGGCGAGATCCGAGCCGCGCCGCCGCGTTTGGCGTCGCCGGCGTTGAGCCGCCGGCCGCGCTGAGCTGGCACACCTGGGGCCACCCCCTGGGTCACTGCCAGTGGGCCCCCTGGCCCCCTGTTGACCAGTTGACCTGGTCAACTGGGCTGACTGGGCAGGCCCCAGCCACTGACGTGCGGGCCCCACCGCTTAATCCGGTAATTAAAACATTTTAATAATTAAAACTAATTAGTTTAGATGATTAGCCAATGACAGGTGGGGTCCAGTAGTTAACTAATCTAGATTTAGTTAGTTTAATCTTCTGTTAGTCCACTGTCTATGACAGGTAGGACCCACCTGTCTGGTTTGACTGGTCAGCCGACCTGTTGACCTGCTGACGTCAGCGTTACCTCATGCTGACGTCATAATTCATTTTTGCTAAATTCAAATAATTCCAGAAATTCAAATAATCTTTGAAAATTCATATCTTTTAAACCGTAACTCGGATGAAAATGTTTTCTACATGAAAGTTGCTCAGAACGACGAGACGAATCCGAATACGCAGTCCGTTCGTCCACCACACCTCCCTAACCTATCGAACTCGCAACTTTCCCCCTCCGGTCCATCCGTCCGAAAACGCAAAACATCGGGAATACTTTCCCGGATGTTCCCCCCCTTCGCCGGTACCACCTACTGTCGCGTTAGGACACACCTCGCACTGCTCATTGTCATGTCACGCATCGTCATGTTTATGTTTGCATTGTATTTACTGTTTCTTCCCCCTCTTCTCTCCGGTAGACTACGAGACCGACACTGCTGCTGCCCAGTTCGACTACGGAGTTGACGACCCCTCCTACTTGCCAGAGCAACCAGGCAAGCCCCCCCTTGATCACCAGATATCGCCTATTCTTCTCTATACTGCTTGCATTAGAGTAGTGTAGCATGTTACTGCTTTCCGATATCCTATCCTGATGCATAGCCTATCCTTGCTACTACTGTTGTTACCTTTACCTGCAATCCTACATGCTTAGTATAGGATGCTAGTTTTCCATCAGTGGCCCTACATTCTTGTCCGTCTGCTGTGCTATACTATCGGGCCGTGATCACCTGGGCGGTGATCACGGGTATATACTTATATACTATATACATGACACATGTGATGACTAAAGTCGGGTCGGCTCGTAGGAGTACCCGCAAGTGGATCTTTGTGGCGGAGCGACAGGGCAGGTTGAGACCGCCTAGGTGAGAGGTGGGCCTGGCCCTGGTCGGCGTTCGCGGATACTTAACACGCTTAACGAGATCTTGGTATTTGATCTGAGTCTGGCCATTTGGTCTATACGCACTAACCATCTACGCGGGAGTAGTTATGGGTATCCCGGCGTCGTGGTATCAGCCGAAGCCTTCGTGACGTCAGCGACTGAGTGGCGCGCGCCGGATTGGACTGGAACGCCACTAGGCTAGGTCTGCTTCCGGCCGCGTACGCAACGTGCAGGTGTGCATAGGGCGATGGGCCCAGACCCCTGCGCGCATAGGGTTAGACCGGCGTGCTGACCTCTCTGTTGTGCTTAGGTGGGGCTGCGACGTGTTGATCTTACGAGGCCGGGCATGACCCAGAAAAGTGTGTCCGGCCAAATGGGATCGAGCGTGTTGGGTTATGTGGTGCACCCCTGCAGGGAAGTTTATCTATTCGAATAGCCGTGTCCCTCGGTAAAAGGACGACCCGGAGTTGTACCTTGACCTTATGACAACTAGAACCGGATACTGAATAAAATACACCCTTCCAAGTGCCAGATACAACCCGGTGATCGCTCTCTAACAGGGCGACGAGGAGGGGATCGCCGGGTAGGATTATGCTATGCGATGCTACTTGGAGGACTTCAATCTACTCTCTTCTACATGCTGCAAGATGGAGATGGCCAGAAGCGTAGTCTTCGACAGGACTAGCTATCCCCCTTTTATTCTGGCATTCTGCAGTTCAGTCCACTGATATGCCCCTTTACACATATACCCATGCATATGTAGTGTAGCTCCTTGCTTGCGAGTACTTTGGATGAGTACTCACGGTTGCTTCTCTCCCTCTTTTCCCCCTTTCCTTTCTACCTGGTTGTCGCAACCAGATGTTGGAGTCCAGGAGCCAGACGCCACCGTCGACGATGACTCCTACGACACTGGAGGTGCCTACTACTACGTGCAGCCCGCTGACGACGACCAGGAGTAGTTAGGAGGATCCCAGGCAGGAGGCCTGCGCCTCGTTCGATCTGTATCCCAGTTTGTGCTAGCCTTCTTAAGGCAAACTTGTTTAACTTATGTCTGTACTCAGATATTGTTGCTTCCGCTGACTCGTCTGTGATCGAGCACTTGTATTCGAGCCCTCGAGGCCCCAGGCTTGTATGACTTATTTATGTTTTAGAGTTGTGTTGTGATATCTTCCCGTGAGTCCCTGATCTTGATCGTACACATTTGCGTGCATGATTAGTGTACGGTCAAATCGGGGGCGTCACAAGTTGGTATCAGAGCCGACTGCCTGTAGGAATCCCCCTTTCCACACTCCTTGGCCGAAGTCGAGTCTAGACATTACAAAACTTTTACTAACATGGCTGTGTGTCTTACGGGCCCACGTCGCCATTGGGTGGTACTAGGATCTTTTACTCCTCGACCTTTACTCTGGGACTCTGAACTCTCTTCTACTCGGGTTAAACGAATTTACTAACTCTAACACTAGGATCCCGTGACCGCATTCACCCCAAAGTTGGATAAGCCATAGTTGTTTCTTAGAATAGTATTTTGAACAATTCACACACTGTCATTTGACTCCTTTGAAACGTCTTTGCTTTCAGATGGAACCCACGAGGCAGGTCGTGCGCCACACGACGGCCATTGGTGCCTCGGGATCACCTGCTGTGCTAGCTGAGATGATGACCTATCTGGGTTATCGCTGGCACCCTGAGTACACCGTCTACGAGGAGTACCAGGACTTTAACCAGGAGCAGTACCGTGCCATCGTCCACCTCTACTCGCGGGAGTATGACTCCACTACTGTGCTGCACACCGCACATGGTGTTGGTGTGACCATCGATATGGCTGTCCACGATGCTGCCTATGCTGCTCTGACACGTCTTCGTGGAGAGTATCGGGAGTTGGACACCTCCCCTTTCAGGCACATTGCTATCGCATCTGATGTTGGTGCGGAGGGATACTATACTGCTGCCTACTCCACTGTCACCCGAGAGCCCTTCTACCATCAGAACCTGGTTCTGCATGCTGATGGGCTGGATCGAGCTAACCGAGCTCTTCGCCACGAGATGTACACCACCCGTCAGCACCTTTACCGTGCTCTGACGCTGCTGCACCCCTTTGTCCGATCTGGACAGCTACCGCGTACTGCGATCTACCCAGCCAGGACCGTGATGCCCCACGGTGTCGGTTGGCCAGAGGTGGGAGGCTACTCTCCCGCACTTGGTCCTCTTCTGCCACCTGAGCGTCGGGCTCTACACCTGAGTATCCGCGGCCCCCAGTCTGCTGACGTGGAGGGCTATCCGTTGCCTCACTACCAGCTGTCGGGCTACGATTACCTCCACAGTACCTCTTGGGACTGATGTAGGCTTGCTTGTAGTGTTAGATGCATTCGCCGCGAGCCTGTGTGCCGCCTATGTTGTTTTAGTCTATGTACTGAACTCTGTGTACTGAACTCTATGCATGACCCCTTTTGTAAGTTATGCCGACTACTATGTAGTAGCTATCGTGCTCCTTTCATTATGCATGTTTCATCATGAATGATTCTTGTCTTTGCAAATTTCTCAATGCTGAACTACCCCTGTTATATATTAGCAGGATGGTTAGACCAGGTGGTCGTGGTCGTGGTGGCAATGCCCCACCACCACCTGAGTACATGGCTGGAATGATCCAACAGTTCGAACTGAACCGCCAATTCATGGAAAATATGATGGCTCAGTTTCCTTGCCCCAATATGAACCAGCAGCCAGCCCAAGTGACTCTTCAAGATTTCATACGCCTCAACCCAACCATCTACCGCAGCTCAACTCAGCCTCTGGATGCTGATGACTGGCTCTGTGACATCACCTATGAGATGGAGTCTGCCGATGTAGCCCCTGCCAGCTATGTCAACTTTGCTTCCTTCTTTCTGAAGGGACCCGCAGCTCAATGGTGGGACAGCCACAGGCGTACTCTGCCAGCTGGAACAATCATCACCTGGCCAGACTTCCAAGCTGCTTTCCGTGCCCGCTTCATTCCTCAAGGAGTCATGGACCGGAAGAAGCGTGAGTTCCGCAACCTCACCCAAGGCAACAAAACTGTTGAAGCTTATCAGCGGGAGTTTCTGGACTTGTCTCGCTATGCTGAGGAGGACATTGCAACTGATGCACGCAGACAGGAGAAGTTCCATGATGGCCTTCAAGCTGACATCAAGCTCGCACTTCTAGTGCATGACTTTGCTGATTTCGCCACCTTGGTGAACAAGGCCATCAATGTCGAAACTGGTCTGCAGGAATACCAGAGCTCTCACAGGCGCAACCGTGACACGGGCTCATCTTCGGGCTCGCCCTCACAGAAGCGTAAGATATGGATCCCGAACAGCATGTACCGTCCAAATGCATCTGCCCCAAGGCAGACCTATGCTGCACCTCGTCTGCCTCCACCACCATCTAGGCAGTCAAGACTTCCAGCTCCACCGTCCCAAGCCCCTGTTCCCACTCCCAACAATGGCTTGTGCTTCAGGTGCGGTCAACCAGGACACCGTGCTAGAGAATGCAACCAGAACCAGAATCAACTGGCCCTTCCAGCAACTGGCCGTGGTAACAACCAGCCCCGCAACAACAATGCTAAGTCTTATGGTCGTGCTCATGCCAACCACGTTGATCTCAACGAAGCTCAAGACCAGCCTGCTACTGTGATGGGTACACTCCTCGTAAATTTAGTACCAGCATCCGTTTTATTTGATACAGGTGCATCGCATTCATTCATGTCAGAAGATTTTGCATACAAGCACGACGTTAAATGTGAGGAGATGAACACCTCGGTACTGGTCAAAACCCCCGTGGGACAGTGTCAAACCTCCTTGGTTGGCATCGATGTCCCCGTGGAAATCGAAGGGCTGGAATTCTATGCCTCTCCCATTATCCTGAAGTCGTCTAACATCGACCTCATTTTGGGTATGGATTGGTTGAAAGCGCATACTGCTTCTATAGTTTGCGCCACTAAGACCGTCCATCTGCTACACCCTTCAGATGAAATAGTTGCTTACCAAGCTCATCTGGTGCAAAATGCCGAGGCCAGGCTCTATGCATTGAATGCATTGAACGCTGCACCACTCGAGGGCATTGAAAACATTCCCGTCGTGCGTGAATTCCTCGACGTGTTTCCTGAAGAACTTCCAGGGATTCCCCCTGCTAGAGCTGTCGAATTCATCATCGACTTGAAACCAGGCACCACTCCTATAGCCAAGCGACCCTACAAAATGCCGCCGCATGAACTCCTTGAGCTTAAGGAGGAAATCGACAAATCTCTTCGCAAAGGATTCATTCGCCCAAGTTGCTCTCCTTGGGGAGCACCTTCTCTCTTTGTCAAGAAGAAGGATGGGACAAACCGGTTAGTTCAAGACTACCGTCCTATAAACCAAGCTACCATTCAGAATAAATACCCTCTTCCTCGGATCAATGATCTGTATGATCAACTGGCGGGTTCGTCAGTGTTCTCTAAGCTCGACTTGAGGTTGGGTTACCACCAGATCCGTGTTCGCGAAGAGGATATCCCAAAGACCGCCTTCGTGACTCGCTATGGTTCATACGAGTACACCGTCATGTCTTTCGGTTTAACCAATGCTCCAGCCACCTTCTCTCGTCTGATGAACTATATATTCATGGATTACCTCGACAAGTTCGTTGTGGTTTATCTGGATGATATCCTGGTATTTTCCAAGAACGAAGAAGAACATGCTGAACATCTTCGACTTGTGCTGGAAAAGCTACGAGAGCATCAACTATATGCCAAGTTCTCCAAATGTGAATTCTGGCTACCGGAAGTAACCTATCTTGGGCATGTCATCTCTAAGGATGGTATTGCCGTCAACCCCGAGCGAGTTCAGGCTATTCTTGATTGGACTCCTCCCAAGAACGTTAAGCAAGTCAGAAGTTTTCTCGGTCTCGCCAGCTATTGCCGTCGATTCGTCGAGAACTTCTCCAAGATCGCCAGGCCTCTGACTAACCTGTTGCATAAGGGCGTCAAGTTCCAATGGACAGACAAATGTCAGGAAAGTTTCCAGGCACTCAAAGACAAGTTGACTTCTGCCCCAGTTCTAGCTCCACCTGATACTAAGAAGGACTTCGTCATTTACTGCGACGCTTCCCGTCAAGGATTAGGCTGTGTCCTAATGCAAGACCGCAAAGTGATTGCTTATGCCTCTCGGCAATTGCGCCCTCACGAAGAGAACTACCCAGTTCACGACCTCGAACTTGCTGCTGTCATTCATGCGCTGAAGCAGTGGCGACATTACCTTCTCGGTAATCGTTGCGAGATCTTCACTGACCACCAAAGTCTGAAGTATCTGTTTACTCAGCCAGATCTGAACCTCCGTCAGCAGAGATGGATGGAGCTTGTTGCAGACTTTGACTTGGGTATTTCCTATACGCCAGGCAAGGCTAATGTAATGGCTGATGCCTTGAGCCGCAAGTCTTACTGCAACCACCTCCAGGTTCACAAAGTTCAGCCCTCGCTTGTTGAAGAATTCAGGAAGCTGAACCTCCATATTGTTCCTTCGGGTGCACTCGCTCCCCCTCCTAAGGAGTTTGGCAAGGTGAACCTCCACGTTGTTACCCAGGGTTCCCTCAATACCCTAGTTGCTAAACCAGATCTCGTGGACAGCATCAAAAGGCTACAGAAGTATGACTCTGAAGCCCACAAGATTAAGCGCTACCTCGCAGAAGGAAAGCCCTCATTCTTCACTATTGCTGAAGATGGCACCTTATACTTCAAGGGCCGCCTAGTGGTGCCATGTGCAGAGAAAACCTGGATATGACACAGGAAGTTATGAAAGAAGCTCATGATACGCCTCTATGTATCCACCCTGGTAGTACAAAGATGTACCAAGACATCCGTCAGAGATTCTGGTGGTCTAATATGAAGCAAGACATTGCTCGTTATGTTGCTGAGTGTGACGTTTGCCGTCGTATCAAAGCAGAACATCAAAGACCTGCTGGAACTCTGCAACCTATCTCTATTCCTGAATGGAAATGGGACCATGTTGAGATGGACTTCGTCACTGGATTTCCCAAATCACAAAAAGGTAATGATGCTATTCTTGTCGTCATTGACCGGCTTTCCAAAGTTGCACATTTTCTGGCGGTCAAAGAAACGATCACTGCTAGTCAGCTGGCAACGCTCTATATGTCCAGGATTGTTTCACTCCACGGTATTCCATTGGTTATCAGCTCAGACCGTGGCAGCTTATTCACTTCAAGATTCTGGGCAAGTTTCCAAGAAGCCATGGGAACTCATCTGTCATTCAGTACTGCGTTTCATCCTCAGTCGCAAGGGCAAGTTGAACGCGTCAACCAAGTTCTCGAAGACATGCTTCGAGCTTGTGCTATTTCCTTCGGCAAGAAATGGGAGGAATCTCTCCCGTATGCTGAGTTCTCTTATAATAATAGCTATCAAGCTAGTCTGAAGATGGCCCCCTTCGAAGTGTTATATGGACGAAAGTGCCGAACCCCTCTGAACTGGTCAGAAACTGGGGAACGTCCACTCTTCGGTCCGGATATTATCCAACATGCCGAAGAACAAGTCCGCATTATTCGCGAGAATCTCAAGACTGCTCAGTCACGTCAGAAGAGTCAGTATGACCGTCATCATAAAGACATGGTCTATCAACCTGGCGAAAAGGCTTATCTTCGAGTCACACCTATGAAGGGTGCTCACCGCTT
Source organism: Triticum aestivum (assembly GCF_018294505.1). Taxonomy (NCBI): domain Eukaryota; kingdom Viridiplantae; phylum Streptophyta; class Magnoliopsida; order Poales; family Poaceae; genus Triticum; species Triticum aestivum. The sequence continues at coordinate 313,682,128 of NC_057808.1, read as the reverse complement.
CGGAATCAAGGGCAAACTAGCTCCTCGATATATTGGCCCATTCACTATTCTCGAAAGGCGGGGAAAAGTGGCATACCAACTGGAGCTTCCGCCGAACCTTTCTCAGGTTCACGATGTGTTCCACGTGTCATAGCTTCGCCGTTGCTTCAAGGACCCAATCCGAGCAGTGGATCATGAAGTGCTCGAATTGCAGCAGGACCTCTCCTATAAGGAGCATCCGGTCCGCATTCTCGACCAAGCTGAACGCCGCACCCGTCAGAAGGCGATCAAGTTCCTCAAAGTCCAGTAGTCGCACCATTCTGAAGATGAAGCCACTTGGGAACGAGAGGATCGTCTGCGCGAAAAATACCCCACATTTTTTCCTTCTACCTCCTAAATCTCGGACGAGATTTCTTGTAGTGGAGGAGATTTGTAACGCCCGGATAATCATGCTACAGTAATCTCACGTTAATGATGGCACGTCACCTCTGTCACTGTAATTAATCTCGGGTTAATTCAAAACCGTTTCAAATTTAAATCCTAAATAAGTCAAACGACAAAAGTTTTCAAATATTAAAATAAAAATGTTCGGGAGATGCCATATTTTGCATAAGTAAATATGGTGTGGTAAACACATTTTTATAAAATGCCTAAATAGTTTAAATTGAAATAAAACAGAAAAGCAAATAAATAAAGAAAAGAAATTACATAAAAAAGAAAACAGAACAAAATAAGCAAAAAAAAAGAGAAGGCCCCTGCCCCACTTGGGCTTCGGCCCAACCGAGCCAGCTGGCCCAGCAGGCCAGCCCGCCTACCACGGTCGTTCCCTCCCCTTCCCTGTTCCCCCGACCGGGGTCGGAACAGGGGCACGTCCCCGCCGCACCCCCTCGCCGGCGACGGGGGAGGATAAGGCCGCCCCGACGCCTCGGCCTCCACCCATCCCTCCCACTTGCCCCCTCTCGCTCGCCTCTGCGCCTCCCCTCCCCCAGATCCACCTCTCCCCTCTCCCTCTCCTTCGTTCTAGAGAGGAGACCGACGCGGTCGCCGCCGTTCTCCGTCGTTCACGCGACCACCGTGCTTTCCTTGCGACCTCTTCGTGTCTAGCCGCTCCGCCTCCCTCGACTACGCCTCCCCGTTGAGCCGCAGGACGCCGGGCGACCCCGAACGCTGCCCCGGCCTCGTCTTCCACTTCGGATCACAGGAGCTCGCCGGCGTCGATCCACTGCATAGCAGCTCCTAAACCTCCCACGGGCCTTTCTTGCGCCGCGCGGTGAGCCCCTCATCCTCTCCCCTCGCTCTCCTGGCCTCTTGAGCTCTCGTAGCCGCCGCTCTGCTTGCGCCTGAACACGTCGCCGCTGACGAGGTAGTTGCCGTCGTTGTGGACATTGACACGCTCGCCCCAGCTCACCGTTGGGCTCCTGGGGTTCCTAGGAGCCGAACACGCACGCGCACACTCCCTCCCGTGCCTCCTAGCGCCGTCCCCGATAAGCGTCTGAACGCATCGCCGTGGAGCTCGCCGCCGGCAAGGCTCCGGTGACCTTTTGGTCACGGGCTCAAGCCCATTGCACTCCCCACAACGCGTAGATACTCCCCAGCCTCTCCGTTTGCTCGATAGCACGCCGTAGCTCCGTTTTCGTCGAGCACCCGTGCACGCCGCCACCTCCGCCGCTCACCGGCGCCGATTTCGGCCAAGTCCGGCGATGCTACGGCCACCACTGGATGCGGCGCTGAGAGCTCGTTCGAATGAGACTAGCCCCGCTCCTCCCCGAGCCCTGTACGCGTTTTCCGGCGAGATCCGAGCCGCGCCGCCGCGTTTGGCGTCGCCGGCGTTGAGCCGCCGGCCGCGCTGAGCTGGCACACCTGGGGCCACCCCCTGGGTCACTGCCAGTGGGCCCCCTGGCCCCCTGTTGACCAGTTGACCTGGTCAACTGGGCTGACTGGGCAGGCCCCACAGCTTAATCCGGTAATTAAAACATTTTAATAATTAAAACTAATTAGTTTAGATGATTAGCCAATGACAGGTGGGGTCCAGTAGTTAACTAATCTAGATTTAGTTAGTTTAATCTTCTGTTAGTACACTGTCTATGACAGGTAGGACCCACCTGTCTGGTTTGACTGGTCAGCTGACCTGTTGACCTGCTGACGTCAGCGTTACCTCATGCTGACGTCATAATTCATTTTTGCTAAATTCAAATAATTCTAGAAATTCAAATAATCTTTGAAAATTCATATCTTTTAAACCGTAACTCGGATGAAAATGTTTTCTACATGAAAGTTGCTCAGAACGACGAGACGAATCCGAATACGCAGTCCGTTCGTCCACCACACCTCCCTAACCTATCAAACTCGCAACTTTCCCCCTCCGGTCCATCCGTCCAAAAATGCAAAACATCGGGAATACTTTCCCGGATGTTCCCCCCCTTCGCCGGTACCACCTACTGTCGCGTTAGGACACACCTCGCACTGCTCATTGTCATGTCACGCATCATCATGTTTATGTTTGCATTGTATTTACTGTTTCTTCCCCCTCTTCTCTCCGGTAGACTACGAGACCGACACTGCTGCTGCCCAGTTCGACTACGGAGTTGACGACCCCTCCTACTTGCCAGAGCAACCAGGCAAGCCCCCCCCCTTGATCACCAGATATCGCCTATTCTCCTCTATACTGCTTGCATTAGAGTAGTGTAGCATGTTACTGCTTTCCGATATCCTATCCTGATGCATAGCCTATCCTTGCTACTACTGTTGTTACCTTTACCTGCAATCCTACATGCTTAGTATAGGATGCTAGTTTTCCATCAGTGGCCCTACATTCTTGTCCGTCTGCTGAGCTATACTATCGGGCCGTGATCACCTGGGCGGTGATCACGGGTATATACTTATGTACTATATACATGACACATGTGGTGACTAAAGTCGGGTCGGCTCGTAGGAGTACCCGCAAGTGGATCTTTGTGGCGGAGCGACAGGGCAGGTTGAGACCGCCTAGGTGAGAGGTGGGCCTGGCCCTGGTCGGCGTTCGCGGATACTTAACATGCTTAACGAGATCTTGGTATTTGATCTGAGTCTGGCCATTTGGTCTATACGCACTAACCATCTACGCGGGAGTAGTTATGGGTATCCCGGCGTCGTGGTATCAGCCGAAGCCTTCGTGACGTCAGCGACTGAGTGGCGTGCACTGGATTGGACTGGAACGCCACTAGGCTAGGTCTGCTTCCGGCCGCGTACGCAACGTGCAGGTGTGCATAGGGCGATGGGCCCAGACCCCTGCGCGCATAGGGTTAGACCGGCGTGCTGACCTCTCTGTTGTGCTTAGGTGGGGCTGCGACGTGTTGATCTTACGAGGCCGGGCATGACCTAGGAAAGTGTGTCCGGCCAAATGGGATCGAGCGTGTTGGGTTATGTGGTGCACCCCTGCAGGGAAGTTTATCTATTCGAATAGCCGTGTCCCTCGGTAAAAGGACGACCCGGAGTTGTACCTTGACCTTATGACAACTAGAACTGGATACTGAATAAAATACACCCTTCCAAGTGCCAGATACAACCCGGTGATCGCTCTCTAACAGGGCGACGAGGAGGGGATCGCCGGGTAGGATTATGCTATGCGATGCTACTTGGAGGACTTCAATCTACTCTCTTCTACATGCTGCAAGATGGAGATGGCCAGAAGCGTAGTCTTCGACAGGACTAGCTATCCCCCTTTTATTCTGGCATTCTGCAGTTTAGTCCATTGATATGCCCCTTTACACATATACCCATGCATATGTAGTGTAGCTCCTTGCTTGCGAGTAGTTTGGATGAGTACTCACGGTTGCTTCTCTCCCTCTTTTCCCCCTTTCCTTTCTACCTGGTTGTCGCAACCAGATGTTGGGGTCCAGGAGCCAGACGCCACCGTCGACGACGACACCTACGACACTGGAGGTGCCTACTACTACGTGCAGCCCGCTGACGACGACCATGTGTAGTTGGGAGGATCCTAGGCAGGAGGCCTGCGCCTCGTTCGATCTGTATCCCAGTTTGTGCTAGCCTTCTTAAGGCAAACTTGTTTAACTTATGTCTGTACTCAGATATTGTTGCTTCCGCTGGCTCGTCTGTGATCGAGCACTTGTATTTGAGCCCTCGAGGCCCCTGGCTTGTATTATGATGCTTGTATGACTTATTTATGTTTTAGAGTTGTGTTGTGATATCTTCCCGTGAGTCCCTGATCTTGATCGTACACATTTGCGTGCATGATTAGTGTATGGTCAAATCAGGGGCGTCACAGTTGTCGCTTTATTGTATGCAATGCAATCGCCATGTAATTGTTTTTACTTTATCATTAAGCGGCAGCGATAGTCGTAGAAACAATAGTTGGCGAGACGACAACGATGCTACGATGGAGATCAAGGTGTCGCGCCGGTAACGATGGTGATCATGACGATGCTTTGGAGATGGAGATCAAAGGCACAAGATGATGATGGCCATATCATATCACTTATATTGATTGCATGTCATGTTTATCCTTTATGCATCTTATTTTGTTTAGTTCGGCGGTAGCATTATAAGATGATCTCTCACTAAATTTTAAGGTATAAGTGTTCTCCCTGAGTATGCACCGTTGCGACAGTTCGTCGTGCCGAGACACCACGTGATGATCAGGTGTGATAAGCTCTACGTTCACATACAACGGGTGCAAGCCAGTTTTGCACACGCAGAATACTCGGGTTAAACTTGACGAGCCTAGCATATGCAGATATGGCCTCGGAACACTGAGACCGAAAGGTCGAGCGTGAATCATATAGTAGATATGATCAACATAGTGATGTTCACAATTGAAAACTACTCCATCTCACGTGATGATCGGACATGGTTTAGTTGATATGGATCACGTGATCACTTAGATGATTAGAGGGATGTCTATCTAAGTGGGAGTTCTTAAGTAATATGATTAATTGAACTTTAATTTATCATGAACTTAGTACCTGATAGTATTTTGCATGTCTATGTTGTTGTAGATAAATGGCTCGTGCTACTGTTCCGTTGAATTTTAATGCGTTTCTAGAGTAAGCTAAGTTGAAAGATGATGGTAGCAACTACATGGACTGGGTCCGTAACTTGAGGATTATCCTCATTGCTGCATAGAAGAATATGTCCTGAGAGCACCGCTGGGTGCCAGGCCTGCTGCAGATGCTACTGATGACGTTAAGAACGTCTGGCAGAGCAAAGCGGATGACTACTCGATAGTTCAGTGTGCCATGCTTTATGGCTTAGAACCGGGACTTCAACGACGTTTTGAACGTCATGGAGCATATGAGATGTTCCAGGAGTTGAAGTTAATATTTCAAGCAAATGCCCGGATTGAGAGATATGAAGTCTCCAATAAGTTCTATAGCTGCAAGATGGAGGAGAATAGTTCTGTCAGTGAACATATACTCAGAATGTCTGGGTACCACAACCACTTGACTAAACTGGGAGTTAATCTTCCTGATGATAGTGTCATTGACAGAGTTCTTAAATCACTGCCACCAGGCTACGAAAGCTTCGTGATGAACTATAAAGGGATGGATAAGACAATTCCCGAGCTCTTCGCGATGCTAAAAGCTACGGAGGTAGAAATCAAGAAGGAGCATCAAGTGTTGATGGTCAACAAGACCACCAGTTTCAAGAAGAAGGGCAAATGGAAGAAGGGGAACTTCAAGAAGAACGGCAAGCAAGTTGCTGCTCAAGTGAAGAAGCCCAAGTCTGGACCTAACCCTGAGACTGAGTGCTTCTACTGCAAAGGAAATGATCACTGGAAGTAGAACTGCTCCAAGTATTTGGCGGATAAGAAGGATGGCAAAGTGAAAGGTATATTTGATATACATATTATTGATGTGTACTTAACTAATGCTCGCAGTAGCTCCTGGGTATTTGATACTGGTTCTGTTGCTCATATATGCAACTCGAAACAGGGGCTACGGATTAAGCGAAGATTGGCTAAGGACGAGGTGACGATGCGCGTGGGAAATGGTTCCAAAGTCGATGTGATCGCGGTCGGCACGCTACCTCTACGTCTACCTTCGGGATTAGTTTTAGACCTGAATAATTGTTATTTGGTGCCAGCGTTGATCATGAACATTATATCTGGATCTTGTTTGATGTGAGACGGTTATTCATTTAAATCAGAGAATAATGGTTGTTCTATTTATATGAGTAATATCTTTTATGGTCATGCACCCTTGATGAGTTGTCTATTTTTGTTGAACCTCGATAGTAGTGATACACATATTCATAGTATTGAAGCCAAAAGATGTAAGTTCAATAATGATAGTGCAACTTATTTGTGGCACTGCTGTTTAGGTCATATTGGTGTAAAGCGCATGAAGAAACTCCATGCTGATGGGCTTTTGGAATCACTTGATACTTGCGAACCATGCCTCATGGGCAAGATGACTAAGACTCCGTTCTCCGGAACTATGGAGCGAGCAACAGACTTGTTGGAAATAACACATACTGATGTATGCGGTCCAATGAGTGTTGATGCTTGCGGCGGGTATCGTTATTTTCTAACCTTCACAGATGATTTGAGCAGATATGGGTATATCTACTTGATGAAACATACGTCTGAAACATTTGAAAAGTTCAGAGAATTTCAGAGTGAAGTGGAAAATCATCGTCACAAGAAAATAAAGTTTCTACGATCTAATCGTGGAGGAGAATATTTGAGTTACGAGTTTGGTCTTCATTTGAAACAATGTGGAATAGTTTCGCAACTCACGCCACCTGGAACACCACAGCGTAATGGTGTGTCCGAACGTCGTAACCGCACTTTATTAGATATGGTGCGAACTATGATGTCTCTTACTGATTTACCACTATTGTTTTGGGGTTATGCTTTAGATACGGTTGCATTCAAGTTAAATAGGGCACCATATAAATCCGTTGAGACGACACCTTATGATCTATGGTTTGGCAAGAAACCCAAGCTGTCATTTCTGAAAGTTTGGGGCTGCGATGCTTATGTGAAAAAGCTTCAACCTGATAAGCTCAAACCCAAATCGGAGAAATGTGTCTTCATAGGATACCCAAAGGAGACTGTTGGGTACACCTTCTATCACAGATCTGAAGGCAAGATATTCGTTGCTAAGAATGGATCCTTTCTAGAGAAGGAGTTTCTCTCGAAAGAAGTGAGTGGGAGGAAAGTAGAACTTGATGAGGTAATTGTACCTTCTCCCGAATTGGAAAGTAGTTCATCATAGAAATCAGTTCCAGTGATTCCTACACCAATTAGTGAGGAAGCTAATGATAGTGATCATGAAACTTCAGATCAAGTTACTACTGAACCTCGTAGGTCAACCAGAGTAAGAACCGCACCAGAGTGGTACGGTAATCCTGTTCTGGACGTCATGTTACTAGACCATAACGAACTTACGAACTATGAGGAAGCGATGATGAGCCCAGATCCGCGAAATGGCTTGAGGCCATGAAATCTGAGATGGGATGCATGTATGGGAACAAAGTGTGGACTTTCGTTGACTTTCCCGATGATCGGCAAGCCATCGAGAATAAATGGATCTTCAAGAAGAAGACTGACGCTGATGGTAAAGTTACTGTCTACAAAGCTCGACTTGTTGCGAAAGGTTTTCGACAAGTTCAAGGAGTTGACTACGACGAGACTATCTTGCCCGTAGCAATGCTTAAGTCTGTCCAAATCATGTTAGCAATTGCCGGATTTTATGATTATGAAATTTGGCATATGGATGTCAAAACTGCATTCCTGAATGGGTTTCTGGAAGAAGAGTTGTATATGATGCAACTAGAAGGTTTTGTCGATCCAAAGGATGCTAACAAAGTGTGCAAGCTCCAGCGATCCATTTATGGACCGGTGCAAGCCTCTCGGAGTTGGAATAAACGTTTTGATAGTGTGATCAAAGCATATGGTTTTATACAGACTTTTGGAGAATTCTGTATTTACAAGAAAGTGAGTGGGAGCTCTGTAGCATTTCTAATATTATATGTGGATGACATATTGTTGATTGGAAATGATATAGAATTTCTGGATAGCATAAAAGGATACTTGAATAAAAGTTTTTCGATGAAAGACCTCGGTGAAGCTGCTTATATATTGGGCATCAAGATCTATAGAGATAGATCAAGACGCTTAACTGGACTTTCACAAAGCACATACCTTGATAAGATTTTGAAGAAGTTCAAAATGGACCAGTCAAAGAAAGGGTTCTTGCCTGTGTTACAAGGTGTGAAGTTGAGTGAGACTCAATGCCCGACCGCTACAGAAGATAGAGAGAAAATGAAAGTCATTCCCTATGCTTCAGCCATAGGTTATATCATGTATGCAATGCTGTGTACCAGACCTGATGTGTGCCTTGCTATAAGTATAGTAGGGAGGTACCAAAGTAATCCAGGAGTGGATCACTGGACAGCGGTCAAGAACATCCTGAAATACCTGAAAGGACTAAGGATATGTTTCTCGTTTATGGAGGTGACAAAGAGCTTGTCGTAAATGGTTACGTCGATGCAAGCTTTGACGCTGATCCGGATGACTCTAAGTCACAAACTAGATACGTGTTTCTATTGAACGGTGGAGCTATCAGTTGGTGCAGTTCTAAGTAGAGCATCGTGGAGGGATCTACGTGTGAAGTGGAATACATAGCTGCTTCAGAAGCAGCAAATGAAGGAGTCTGGATGAAGGAGTTCATATCCGATCTAGGTGTCATACCTAGTGCATCGGGTCCAATGAAAATCTTTTGTGACAATACTGGAGCAATTGCCTTGGCGAAGGAATCCAGATTTCACAAGAGAACCAAGCACATCAAGAGATGCTTCAATTCCATCCATCATCAAGTGTCGGAAGGGGACATAGAGATTTGCAAGATACATACGGATCTGAATGTTGCAGACCCGTTGACTAAGCCTCTCTCACGAGCAAAACATGATCAACACCAAGACTCCATGGGTGTTAGAATCATTACAATGTAATCTAAATTATTGACTCTAGTGCAAGTGGGAGACTAAAGGAAATATGCCCTAGAGGCAATAATAAAGTTTTTATTTATATTTCCTTATATCATGATAAATGTTTATTATTCATGCTAGAATTGTATTAACCGGAAACTTAGTACATGTGTGAATACATAGACAAACAAAGTGTCACTAGTATGCCTCTACATTGACTAGCTCGTTAATCAAAGATGGTTAAGTTTCCTAGCCATAGACATGTGTTGTCATTTGATGAACGGGATCACATCATTAGAGAATGATGTGATTGACTTGACCCATCCGTTAGCTTAGCGCTATGATCGTTTAGTTTATTGCTATTGCTTTCTTCATGACTTATACATGTTCCTATGACTATGAGATTATGCAACTCCCGAATACCGGAGGAACACTCAGTGTGCTACCAAACGTCACAACGTAACTGGGTGATTATAAATATGCTCTACAGGTGTCTTCGATGGTGTTTGTTGGGTTGGCATAGATCGAGATTAGGATTTGTCACTCCGTGTTACAGAGAGGTATCTCTGGGCCCTCTCGGTAATGCACATCACTATAAGCCTTGCAAGCAATGTGACTAATGAGTTAGTTGCGGGATCATGCATTAAAGAACGAGTAAAGAGACTTGCCAGTAACGAGATTGAACTAGGTATTGAGATACCGACGATCGAATCTCGGGCAAGTAACATACCGATGACAAAGGGAACAACGTATGTTATTATGCGGTTGGACCGATAAAGATCTTCGTAGAATATGTAGGAACCAATATGAGCATCCAGGTTACGCTATTGGTTATTGACCGGAAGTGAGTCTCGGTCATGTCTACATAGTTCTCGAGCCCGTAGGGTCAGCACGCTTAACATTCGGTGACCATCGGTATTATGAGTTTATGTGTTTTGATGTACCGAAGGTAGTTCGGAGTCCCGGATGTGATCACGGACATGACGAGGAGTCTCGAAATGGTCGATACATAAAGATTGATATATTGGACGACTACATTCGGACACCGGAAATGTTCCGGAGAAGTTTCGGATAAAACCAAAGTGCCGGAGGGTTACCGGAACCCCCCGGGGGAACTAATGGGCCATATGGGCCTTAGTGGAGAGAGAGAGGGGCGGCTAGGGCAGGCTGCGCGCCCCTCCCCCTTGGGTCCGAATTGGACTAGGGAAGGGGTGGGGGCGGCGCCCCCCTTTCCTTCTCCCCCTCTCCCGCTCCTTCCTTCCCTCTCTCTTCCCTTGTTGGAAACCTACTAGGAATAGGATTCCTAATAGGAATCCTACTTGGGGCGCGCCCCATGAGTGCCGGCCGGCCTCCCCCTTGCTCCTTTATATACGGGGGCAGGGGGCACCCTAGAACTCACAAGTTGACAGTTTTCTTAGCCGTGTGCGGTGCCCCCCTCCACAGATTTCCACCTCGGTCAGATCGTTGTAGTGCTTAGGCGAAGCCCTGCATCGGTAACTTCATCATCACCGTCATCACGCCGTCGTGCTGACGAAACTGTCTCTCGACCTTAGCTGGATCTAGAGTTTTCGTACCTTCGGTGCTAGGATCGGTCGGATCGTGAAGACATACGACTACATCAACCGCGTTGTCATAACGCTTCCGCTTTCGGTCTACGAGGGTACGTGGACAACACTCTCCCCTCTCGTTGCTATGCATCACCTAGATGGATCTTGCGTGTGCGTAGGAATTTTTTTGAAATTACTGCATTCCCCAACACCACCATCTTGACGAACTTGGTCCGGAGAATGAGTACCGCCATCTTCACGACTTGGACCAGAGAATGAGCACCGCCGCCACCACCACCATTCACATGGTTTGCTGAAGATCCGCCCCCACCTCCGCCCCCACCTCCACCCCCACCTCCACCACATTGCCGAAGCCACCACTACCCCCAATGCCGAACCCTTCTTCCCCTCCGCCACCTCCAAACCCAACACCATCACCCATGCCGAAGCTGCCACCTCCATCACCCATGCCGAAGCCACCACCACCACTCACGCCAAAGCCACCACCACACAACCCATACCGAGCCCTCCAGTACCCATGCTGAAGCCACCACCACCAACCATGCCGAAAGAAAAAAAATCCTCCAATCCCAACACCACCACCGGCCATAAGATTTTGAAGCTCTATCTTCCTCCGGAGCATGATCTCCATTCTTTTCACCTCCCAAAATTCTCTTGCCATTGAATCCATGTCCTCCGAATTCATCATCATGAGCCGGTACTCCTCGGTGGTCCTCTTGCCCTTCCTCTTTTGCTCCTCTAGGGTGATCTTGTGCTCCTCGAAGGCACACCTCCTCCTTGTTCTTCTATTTCTTCTTGGCCATGACAACTTTAGCATACCAATGCTTGGATAACATGGCCTCTTTCATCTTGGCCATCTCATCAATTTGATCTCTCAAAGTGATTGCCTCGGTTGTTCTCTTAACTCTTGCTTTCTACTTCTTGTTTCCATCTGTTTTGTCCTTGTTTCACTCTCCTCTTGGTGCATCATCACTATCATAATCATCCTCAACTTCCAAATTGACGTCTTTGTTTGGGGGGCATTCTTTGTCCCTCACCCTCCACTTCTCACTATCCCGAAGCCACCACCAACAATGATGAAGATTGAGTGACCGACCGTTGGTGCCCGGGGTTTGCTTCAGTACCCATTGGCGATGCGATCCTACACACAAACATTGAGACAAGTATGGGCTCATACGCTTCATATCAACACGGCCAAAGACACCAAGATGAAGAAATACTCACATAATCATCAATAGTGACGCCACTTGGAGGTGCATTCCGCACGACCTCCAAGCACCCACTCCAACGGCCGCAAGCTTTGTTGATGGTGTCCCAACAGCCTTGAAGCGACTTCAAGGTCCGACCGGAAGGGAATGACATCATTTGGTGATATTTGTCCTCGATTCTTTGCCAATAGTTTTCATAGCTTCGATCCTTGCTGACCACGACATCAAGAGAGATACACTCCCATGCTTGAACTTAGCACACATCCCCCGTCTCCGTGTAGTTGCCCGTCCTTCTAATACGTCTCCAACATATCTACTTTTTCTCACGCTTTTCCTCTTGTTTTGGACTCTAATTTGCATGATCTGAATGAAACTAACCCCGGACCGACGTTGTTTTCAGCAGAACTACCATGGTGTTGTTTTTGTGCAGAAATAAAAGTTCTCAGAATGGAACGAAACTTTGCGAGGATTTTTTATATCAATAATAAGAATTTCTGGAGCCAAGACCCACCGGAGAGGGGCCCCTGGTTGGGCACAACCCACCAGGGCGCGCCCCCTCTCCTGGCGCGCCCAGGTGGGTTGTACCCACCTGGTGGCCCCGCTGACGACCCCCTGATACTATAAAATCACATATTTCCAGAAAAAAATCAGAGGGAAAGAATTATCGTGATCCATGAGACGGAGCCGCCGCCCAGCCCTGTTCTTCTTCGAGAGGGCAGATCTAGAGTCCGTTTGGGGCTCCGGAGAGGGGGATCTTCGTTCTTCGTCATCACCAACCCATCTCCATCGCCAATTCCATGATGCTCCCCACCAGGAGTGAGTAATTCCTTCGTAGGCTCGCTGGTCGGTGAGGAGTTGGATGAGATTCATCATGTAATCGAGTTAGTTTTGTTAGGGTCTGATCCCTAGTATCCACTATGTTCTTAGATTGATGTTGCTATGACTTTGCTATGCTTAATGCTTGTCACTTTGGGCCCGGGTGCCATGAACTCAAATCTGAACCGTTTATGAATTCATCATTATATCCATGTTTTAGATCCGATCTTGCAAGTTATAGTCATCTACTACGTGTTATGATGTGGCAACCCCGGAGTGACAACAACCGGGCCCACTCCCGGTGACGACCGTAGTTTGAGGAGTTCATGTATTCACTATGTGTTAATGCTTTGTTCCGGTTCTCTATTAAAAGGAGGCCTTAATATCCCTTAGTTTCCAATATGGATCCCACTGCCATGGGAGGGTAGGACAAAAGATGTCATGCAAGTTCTTTTAATAAAGCACGTATGACTATTTACGGAATACATGCCTACATTATATCAATGACCTGGAGCTAGTGCCGTATCGCCCTAGGTTATAACTGTCACGTGATGAATATCATCCAACAAGTCACTGATCCAATGCCTACAAATTTATCTTATATTGTTTCTGCTAAGTTACTACTGCTATCATCACTGTTACACTTGCTATGAAATTACTGCTATCACTGTTACTGTTACCGTTGCTGCTGTCACTACTATCAAAACTACCATATTACTGTGCTACTGATTACTTGCTGTAGATAATTAATCTCCAGGTGTGGTTGAATTGACAACTCAGCTGCTAATACCTTCAAATATTCTTTGGCTCGCCTTGTGTCAAATCTATAAATTTGGGTTGAATACTATACCCTCGAAAATTGTTGCGATTCCCTATACTTGTGGGTTATCAAGACCTTTTTTGGCGCCGTTGCCGGGGAGCATAGCAATATTTGTTGAGTCACTTGGGATTATTATCAATTTATCACTATGAAGAATCTGAAGGATCCAAAGACTAAGATATTTCCCTCAAAGACGAGGGGAGGTAAGGAACTGCCATCCAGTTCTGCTTTAGATTCACCTTCTGTTTTGAGTAAACTTGCAACACCACCACATGCTATCAATTCTAATATGTTGCAAGTTATTGATGATGCTACTTCTACTATGAATGATGCTTATGATGATACTAGTACCTTGCTTGATAATGATGATGTGCCACTTGGTGATTTTCTTGATGAACAAATTGCTAGAGTAATACAACATGATGTTGTTGAATCTGATGATGAGCTTGAAACTGAAACTCCTGAAACACCTGCTAGAACTAGCCTTCCTAGATATGAATTGCCTAAGGTACCGGAAGGTTATGTTATGAATGAGGAGACAACTAGAGATATTCTTGCTTGTAAGGATAGAGATGATCTAGAGAAATTATTATGCAAGTATAAAGAAAAATCTCTGAATGATAGAATGAAATGTGATCCTAAGTTTGCTACTTCACCTATCTTTATTGATGATAAGGATTATGAATTCTCTATCGACCCAGAGTTAATTACTTTGGTTGAATCTGATCCTTTCCATGGTTATGAAACTGAAACTGTTGTGTGATACGTCCATTTTGCATCATGTTTTATTACTGTTATTTACAATGTTTTTATCCATAATAATGCTTTTTGGAGTAATTCTAATACCTTTTCTCCCATAATTTGCAAGGTACACACAAAGAGGGAGAATTCCGGCAGCTGGAAATCTGGACCTGAAAAAGCTACGTAAGGCTACCTATTCTGCACAACTCCAAATGGGCTGAAACTTGATGGGGATTTTTTATGGATTATTTAAGAAATATTGGAACCAATAAACATCAGAGGAGGGCCACCAGGTGGGCACAACCCACCTGGGCGCGCCAGGCCCCCCTGGCGCGCCCTGGTGTATTGCGCCCTCCTCGGCCCACCTCCGGTGCCCATCTTCTGGTATATAAGTGGTTTTGACCTAGAAAAAAATTAGAATAATACTTTCAGGACGGAGCGCCGCCGTCTCGAGGCGGAACTTGGGCAGGAGCACTTTTGCCCTCCGGCGGAGCGATTCCCCGGGGGAACTTCCCTCCCGGAGGGGGAAATCATCGTCATCATCATCACCAACAACTCTCCCATCTTGGGGAGGGCAATCTCCATCAACATCTTCACCAGCACCATCTCATCTCAAACCCTAGTTCATCTCTTGTATTCAATCTTGTTACCGGAACTATAGATTGTTGCTAGGGGGTGACTAGTAGTGTTGATTACATCTTGTAGTTGATTACTATATGGTTTATTTGGTGGAATATTATATGTTCAGATCAATTATGCATATTAATACCCCTCTGATCATGAGCATGTTTGTTGTTTGTGAGTAGTTACTTTTGTTCTTGAGGTCACGGGATAAATCATGTTGCAAGTAATCATGTGAATTTGATATGTGTTCGATATTTTGATGGTATGTATGTTGTGATTCCCTTAGTGGTGTCATGTGAACGTCGACTACATGACACTTCACCATATTTGGGCCTAAGGGAATGCATTGTGGAGTAGTAAATAGATGGTGGGTTGCGGGAGTGACAGAAACTTAAACCCCAGTTTATGCACTATTCCGTAAGGGACCGATTGGATCCTAGAGTTTAATGCTATGGTTAGGATTTATCCTTAATACTTTTCCCGTAGTTGAGGATGCTTGCGGGAGGGTTAATCATAAATAGGAGGTTTGTTCAAGTAAGAACAGCACCTAAGCACCGGTCCACCCACATATCAAATTATCAAAGTAGCGAACACAAATCAAACCAACATGATGAAAGTGACTAGATGAAATTCCCGTGTACCCTCAAGAACGCTTTGCTTAGCATAAGAGACCGTTTTGGCATGTCCTTTGCCTCAAAAGGATTGGGCTACCTTGCTGCATACTTATTGCTACTATCTTTACTTGCTCATTACAAATTATCTTGCTATCAAACTACTCGCTACTTACAGTTTCAGCACTTGCAGACATTACCTTAC
Source organism: Triticum aestivum (assembly GCF_018294505.1). Classification (NCBI taxonomy): domain Eukaryota; kingdom Viridiplantae; phylum Streptophyta; class Magnoliopsida; order Poales; family Poaceae; genus Triticum; species Triticum aestivum. The sequence continues at coordinate 313,666,625 of NC_057808.1, read as the reverse complement.
TGAAAACTACTTGTCATTTCCTTCTGCTCCTCGTTGGGTTTGACACTCTTACTTATCGAAAAGAGCTACAATTGATCCCCTATACTTGTGGGTCATCAAGGCTATTTTCTGGCGCCGTTGCCGGGGAGTGAAGCTCTTTTGGTAAGTGGAATTCGGTAAGGAAACTTTTATATAGTGTGCTGAAATTTATTGTCACTTGTTACTATGGAAAACAATCCTTTGAGGGGTTTGTTCGGGGTATCTTCACCCCGTCCAGAACCACAATTCATTGCCCCTCAACCTACTGCACCTACTGAAAATGTTGAATATGAAATTCCTTCGGGTATGATAGAACAACTGCTAGCTAATCCTTATGCAGGAGATGGAACCGAACATCCTGATATGCACTTGATACATGTGGATCAAATTTGTGGATTGTCTAAGCTTGCAGGTTTACCCAGGGATGAAGTTATGAAAAAGGTTTTCCCATTATCTTTGAAGGGAAAAGCATTGGCATGGTCGATGGTATTGGATCATGGAATTGGAATCGTTTAAAATTGGAGTTTCACCAAAACTTTATCCTATGCATCTAGTTCATCGTGATCGGAATTATATATATATAATTTTTGGCCTCGTGAAGGATAAAGCATCGCTCTAGCTTGGGGGAGGCTTAAGTCAATGTTATATTCATGCCCCAATCATGAGCTCTCAAGAGAAATTATTATTCAGAATTTTATGCTCGGCTTTCTCGTAATGATCAAACCATGCTGGATACTTCTTGTGCTGGTTCTTTTATGAAGAAAACTATTGAATTCCGGTGGGATCTTCTGGAAAGAATTAAACGCAACTCTGAAGATTGGGAACTCGACGAAGGTAAAGAGTCAGGTATAAAGCTTAAGTATGATTGTGTTAAATCTTTTATGGATACTGATGCTTTTCAAAAGTTTAGCACTAAATATGGACTTGACTCTGAGATAGTAACCTCCTTTTGTGAATCATTTGCTAATCATGTTGAACTCCCTAAAGAGGAATGGCTTAAATATCACCCACCTATTAAAGATGAAATTAAAGAACCGGTACCAGTTAAAGAAGAAACTATTCTCTATAATGTTGATCCAGTTGTTCCTACTGCTTATATTGAGAAACCCCCTTTTCCTGTTAGGATAAAGGAACATGCTAAAATTGCAACTGTGGTTAACAAAAGCTCTGTCAGAACACCTAAACCAGATGAACAAATTAGAATTGAACCTAATATTGCTATGGTTAAAGATATCTTAGAAGAAGATGTGGATGGGCATGTTATTTACTTCAACAAAGAAGCTGCTAGAATTGCTAAACCTGGTGAAAAAGATAAACATATACCAGTTGTTGGCGTGCCTGTCCTCTCAGTTAAAATAGGAGATCACTGTTATCATGGTTTATGTGACATGGGTGCTAGTGTGAGTGCTATCCCTACAAGTTATATCAAGAGATTAGGGAAGACATAACACCTACAGAGTTAGAAGACATAGATGTTACTATTAAACTTGCTAATAGAGACACCATATCACCTTGTGGGATTATTAGAGATGTTGAAGTCTTGTGTGGGAAAATAAAATATCCTACTGATTTTCTTGTTCTTGGTACCCTGCAAGATGACTTCTGTCCCATTATCTTTGGTAGACCTTTCTTTAACACAGTTAATGCTAAGATAGACTGTCAGAAACAAACTGTGGGTGTTAGCTTTGGTGATGAGTCTCATGAGTTTATTTTTTCCAAGTTTAGTCGAAATCATCATGAAGAAGAATTGCCTAGTAAGGATGAATTCATTGGTATTGCTTCTATTGTTGTGCCACCTACTGATCCTTTAGAACAATACTTGCTAGACCATGAAAATGATTTACATATGCATGAAAGAAATGAAATAGATAATATTTTCTTTGAACAACGTCCTCTGCTTAAACACAATTTGCCTATTGAAACTCTAGGAGGTCCTCCTCCACCTAAAGGTGATCCTGTGTTTGAATTAAAACAATTGCCAGACACTTTGAAATATGCTTATCTTGATGAAAAGAAATATATCCTGTTATTATCAGTGCTAACCTTTCAGAACATGAAGAAGAAAGATTATTGAAAGTTCTAAGGAAGCACCGAGCTGCTATTGGATATACTCTTGATGATTTAAAGGGCATTAGTCCCACTCTATGTCAGCATATAATTAATATGGAACCTGATGCTAAGCCAGTTGTTGATCACCAACGTTGGTTAAATCCGAAGATGAAAGAGGTGGTAAGAACGGAAATATTAAAACTTCTGAAAGCAGTTATAATTTATCCTATAGCTGATAGTAGATGGGTAAGTCCTGTTCATTGTGTCCCTAAGAAAGGAGGTATTACTGTTGTTCCTAATGCTAAGAATGAACTTATTCCACAAAGAATTGTTACAGGCTATAGAATGGTAATTGATTTAGAAAATTAAATAAAGCTACTAGAAAAGATCATTACCCTTTGCCTTTTATTGATCAAATGCTTGAAAGATTATCTAAGCACACACACTTTTGCTTCCTTGATGGATATTCTGGCTTTTCACAAATACCTGTTTCTCAACCTGATCAAGAAAAGACCACTTTTACTTGTCCTTTTGGAACCTATGCTTATAGACGTATGCCTTTTGGTTTATGTAATGCACCTGCTACCTTTCAAAGATGCATGATGGCTATATTCTCTGACATTTGTGAAAAGATCGTTGAGGTTTTCATGGATGACTTCTTTGTTTATGGGAAGTCTTTTGATGATTTTTTAAGCAATCTTGATCGAGTTTTGCAGAGATGTGAACAAACAAATCTTGTCTTGAATTGGGAGAAGTGCCACTTTATGGTTAATGAAGGCATTGCCTTGGGTCATAAAATTTCTGAAAAAGGTATTGAAGTGGACCAAGCTAGAGTTGATGCAATTGAGAAAATGCCATGTCCCGAGGACATCAAAGGTATTCGTAGTTTCCTAGGTCATGTTGCTTTCTATAGGAGGTTTATTAAAGACTTCTCTAAAATTTCTAGGCCTCTCACTAATCTTTTGCAAAAGGATATCCCTTTTGTTTTTGATGATGATTGTTTAGAAGCCTTTGAAACACTCAAGAAAGCGTTAACTACTCCACCTATTATCCAACCACTTGATTGGAACTTGCCTTTTGAAATTATGTGTCATGCTAGTGATTATGCTGTGGGTGATGTTCTAGGACAGAGAGTTGATAAGAAATTGAATGTTATTCATTATGCTAGCAAAACTCTAGACAGTGCTCAATGAAATTATGCTACTACTGAAAAAGAATTCTTAGCAGTGGTGTTTGCTTGTGATAAGTTTAGACCTTATATTATTGATTCCAAAGTAACGGTTCACACAGACCATGCTGCTATTAAATATCTTATGGAAAGGAAAGATGCTACACCTAGACTTATTCGTTGGGTTCTCTTGTTACAAGAATTTGATTTTCATATTATTGATAGAAAAGGAGCTGAGAACCCCGTAGCTGATAACTTGTCTAGGCTTGAAAATGTGCTTGATGACCCACTTCCTATTGATGATAGTTTTCCTGATGAGCAGTTAGCTGGAATAAATGTTGCTAATGGAACTCCTTGGTATGCTGACTATGCTAATTACATTATTGCTAAATATTTACCACCTAGCTTTACTTACCAACAAAAGAAAAAATTCTTCTATGATTTAAGACATTACTTTTGGGATGACCCACATCTTTATAAAGAAGGAGTAGATGGTATTATTAGACGTTGTGTACCTGAGCATGAACAGGGACAAATCCTACGTAAATGTCACTCCGAACCGTATGGAGGGCATCATGCTGGAGATAGAACTACTCACAAGGTATTGCAATCTGGATTTTATTGGCCTACTCTCTTCAAGGATGCTCGTAAGTATGTCTCATCTTGTGATGAATGCCAAAGAATAGGTAATATTGGTAAGCGTCAAGAAATGCCTATGAACTATTCTCTTGCTGTTGAACCATTTGATGTTTGGGGATTTGATTACATGGGACCTTTTCCTTCCTCTAATGGGTATACACATATTTTGGTTGCTGTTGATTATGTTACTAAATGGGTAGAAGCTATTCCAACTAGTAGTGCTGATCATATCACCTCCATTAAAATTCTTAAGGAAGTTATTTTCCCAAGGTTTGGAGTCCCTAGATATTTAATGACTGATGGTGGTTCACACTTTATTCATGGTGCTTTTCGTAAGATGCTTGCTAAGTATGATGTTAACCATAGAATTGCATCACCTATCATCCTCAGTCTAGTGGTCAAGTTGAACTTAGCAATAGAGAAATAAAATTAATTTTGCAAAATACTGTTAATAGGTCCAGGAAGAACTGGTCTAAGAAATTAGATGATGCACTTTGGTCTTATAGAACAGCATATAAAAATCCTATGGGTGTGTCTCCTTATAAAATGGTTTATGGAAAGGCTTGTCATTTGCCTCTTGAGTTAGAACATAAAACATATTGGGAAGTTAAAGAACTCAACTATGATTTCAAACTTGCTGGTGAAAAGAGGCTATTTGATATAAGCTCGTTAGATGAATGGAGAACCCAAGCATATGAAAATGCAAAGTTATTTAAAGAAAAAGTTAAAAGATGGCATGACAAAAGAATTCAGAAACATGAGTTTAAAGTCGGAGAATATGTTCTTTTGTACAACTCTCATTTTAGATTCTTTGCAGGAAAACTCCTCTCAAAATGGGAAGGCCCATATGTCATCGAGGAGGTTTACCGGTCCGGAGCCATCAAAATAAATAATTCCGAAGGTACTAACCCGAAGGTTGTCAATGGACAACGAATAAAGCATTATATCTCAGGTACGCCTATTAATGTTGAAAGCAATATCATCCAAACTTTGACACCGGAAGAGTACATAAAAGAGTCCTTCCGGAACACTCTAGAATCATGAAAATAAGGAGGTACGTGATACGGTAAGTAAACGGACTCCAAAAAATCTACAAAAATATTTTCTGTCAATTTTGGAATATTGTAGAATTTTTGAAATAAAGAAACTTCCAGGAAGCGTCCCCTGGTGGGCACAAGACACCAGGGCGTGCCCAGGTGGGTTGTACCCACCTGGGACACCTCCCGTACTCCGTTTTTCTTCTGTATGCTTGCCTTGCAAGATAAAAATTCTATATATATGTCCCTAACCTGTTAACCACAGTATCGCAGAGAAAATCCTCTGTTCTCTTTTCTTGCTGTTTCTGGTCAGATTTATCAAGCTAGGCATCAAGTCTTCCTGCTCCTCTAACCACATGGAAGAAGATGCTTGGCTCATGAAGATCGAGACGAAGCAGGAGGAGCCTACGGACACCACCAAGGGAGAACTGAGTATCGGGTATGGGAACTCCCCTTGGCTTCCGCCAAGCTTGGGGGAGGTGCCCCGGTATCGTATCATCCCACCATCTTTTTGCTTTTACCTATTTTAGTTCAACCTTTTGCTTTAGATGAAATAAAGTTTAGTTCGATCCTTTTCTGTTCGATAGTTTGCTTAGTGATATGTCATTGTCATCTTGTGCAAGTTATATAATAAAGTTAGTTTGCATTTTTACTTTCTTTACTTCCATGTTGCAAATAAAGAAAAGAAAAAGAGAAAGAAAGGAAAAGGAGAAAAGAAATAAATCAATAAGATCATATACTAATACTATGGTAGGTGACAGCACCACATAAGGAAAAGTATAAGTAAGAAAATTTTATTAGAGATTGACAAACATAGCATTGGTCAGTGATGCAACTCATAAAAGAATTAATAAGGGAAGGGAAGATTCACATATAAATATACTATCCTATAAATCTTTTGTGATTGTGAGCCCTCATCAAAATATTATATGCCAAAATTGTTGACGTTGGACAAGGAAGACAACGTAATGGTTTATGCATGTTTATATTCACACAGAAGTCATATTGTCATAGATCCTTCAACATGTGATGCTTGCCCCTATCTTTGCTAGCCAAAAATTCCGCACTAAGTAGAGATACTACTTGTGCATCCAAAAACCCTTAAACCCAAATCTTCTTCAAGTGTCCACCATACCTACCTAGGGATTGAACAAGATTCCTCAAGTAAGTTGTCATCGGTGCAAAAAGGCAATAAAAATTGCTTCTAAATATGTGAGATCTTTTAGTGTAAGAGAAACTTGAGCGTTGCACGAACTTGGATGGCAATGAATAAAAGCGATAGACTGCATAATAAAGGTTGTCATCTTAAGGGGCAATGTAACGTGGCGTTCTTTTGCACTAAGGGGTTGAGCATGCAAACAAATAAGCGCATGGAAACCTCTGCTTCCCTCTGCGAAGGGCCTATCTTTTACTTTTATGTATTTACTTTTATGCAAAGACTCGAAGTTTTCCTTCTATTCCTTTTTATTTTCTCTTTTGGCAAGCATCATGTGGTGAGGAAAGATCTCGGCAGATATGTCCAGTTGAATATAGATAGGATGAGTTATTATTGTTGACATCACCCTTGAGGTGAGTATGTTGGGAGGCGAAAGCTATAAGCCCCTATCTTTCTATGTGTCCAGTTGAAATGTTTTGCTCATGGGTACAAAGTGAGTGTTAGCAATCACGGAAGACTATATGATGGTTGAGTATGTGGACTTGCCTAAAGGCTCCGAAACGCGACCCTTCCTGAAAAGATGATGAATTATAGTTGCAAAGTTGACTGAGAACATAGTTTGTTGATTTCTAATAGAGTTTTTGCTTTATACTTCGATTGTGTGATGAACTGTTACTTATTCATAGGAAGTGTATGATAAAAGTTTTATGTTTAAATTTGTTGCTGTTATAATAATCAACATGATGCTTCTATGTTCGTATTTTGTTTTTATCGACACCTCTCTCTCAAAGCATGTGGACATGTTTTTCGATTTCGGTTTTTGCTTGAGGACAAGCGAGGTCTAAGCATGGGGGAGCTGATACATCCATTTTGCATCATGTTTTCTTACTGTTATTTACAATGTTTTTATCCATAATGATGCTTTTTGGAGTAATTCGAATGCCTTTTCTCCCATAATTTGCAAGGTACACACAAAGAGGAAGAATTCCGGCAGCTGGAAATCTGGACCTGAAAAAGCTACGTCAGGCTACCTATTCTGCACAACTCCAAATGGGCTGAAACTTGACGGGGATTTTTTATTGATTATTTAAGAAATATTGGAGCAAATAAACATCAGAGGGGGGCCACCAGGTGGGCACAACCCACCTGGGCGCGCCAGCCCCCCTGGCGCACCCTGGTGTATTGTGCCCTCCTCGGCCCACCTCCGGTGCCCATCTTCTGGTATATAAGTGGTTTTGACCTAGAAAAAAAATAGAATAATACTTTCGGGATGGAGCGCCGCCGTCTCGAGGCAGAACTTGGGCAGGAGCACTTTTGCCCTCCGGCGGAGCGATTCCGCCGGGGGAACTTCCCTGCCGGAGGGGGAAATCATCGTCATCATCATCACCAACAACTCTCCCATCTTGGGGAGGGAAATCTCCATCAACATCTTCACCAACACCATCTCATCTCAAACCCTAGTTCATCTCTTGTATTCAATATTGTTACCGGAACTATAGATTGTTGCTAGGGGTGACTAGTAGTGTTGATTGCATCTAGTAGTTGATTACTATATGGTTTATTTGGTGGAAGATTATATGTTCAGATCCATTATGCATATTAATACCCCTATGATCATGAGCATGTTTGTTGTTTGTGAGTAGTCACTTTTGTTCTTGAGGTCACGGGATAAATCATGTTGCAAGTAATCATGTGAATTTGATATGTGTTCGATATTTTGATGGTATGTATGTTGTGATCCCTTTAGTGGTGTCATGTGAACGTCGACTACATGACACTTCACCATATTTGGGCCTAAGGGAATGCATTGTGGAGTAGTAAATAGATGGTGGGTGCGAGAGTGACAGAAACTTAAACCCCAGTTTATGCACTATTCCGTAAGGGACCGATTGGATCCTAGAGTTTAATGCTATGGTTAGGATTTATCCTTAATACTTTTCTCGTAGTTGCGGATGCTTGCGGGAGGGTTAATCATAAGTAGGAGGTTTGTTCAAGTAAGAACAACACCTAAGCACCGGTCCACCCACATATCAAATTATCAAAGTAGCGAACACAAATCAAACCAACATGATGAAAGTGACTAGATGAAATTCCCGTGTACCCTCAAGAACGCTTTGCTTATCATAAGAGAGCGTTTTAGCCTGTCCTTTGCCTCAAAAGGATTGGGCTACCTTGCTGCATACTTATTGCTACTATCGTTACTTGCTCGTTACAAATTATCTTGCTATCAAACTACTCGCTACTTACAGTTTCAGCACTTGCAGACATTACCTTACTGAAAACTACTTGTCATTTCCTTCTGCTCCTCGTTGGGTTCGACACTCTTACTTATCGAAAAGAGCTACAATTTATCCCCTATACTTGTGGGTCATCATTGTGGCACATCTTACTAAGTTGAATGATATAGCCACCCTTTTTACTCTTGATGAGAAAACTCGCTACTACTTTATTCTCAAATTATTTACTTTCTCATTAAAGGGTGATGCTAAAGCTTGGTACAATAATCTTGCTCCTAGTTGTGTGCGTAGTCCCCAGGATATGATTTATTACTTCTCTGAAAAATATTTTCCTGCTCATAAGAAACAAGCTGCCTTACAGGGAATATTTAACTTTGTGCAAACTAAAGAAGAGAGTCTCCCACAAGCTTGGGGGAGGCTTTGCCAGTTACTTAATGCTTTGCTTGATCATCCTCTTAAGAAAAATGAAATACTTGATATCTTCTATAATGGACTAACCGATGCTTCTAGGGACTTCCTAGATAGTTGTGTTGGTTTTGTTTTCAGGGAACGAACTGTTGGACAGGCTGAAGAATTATTGAATAATATATTGAAAATTATGATGATTGGACTCTTCCTGAACCACCGGCTAAACCCACTCCGAAGAAGAGGGGAGTTCTATATCTCAGTCCCGAAGATATGCAAGAGGCAAAGAAATCTATGAAGGAAAAAGGTATTAAAGCTGAGGATGTTAAAAATTTACCTCCTATTGAAGAAATACATGGGCTTAATACACCACCACCGCCTAAGGTGGTAGAGGTAAATTCTCTTATGAAGTTCAATGATAATGATAATCCTCACAATATGCATCCTAGTCAATTCCTTTATGAGTTTGAAAACTACATTAGAAAACAAAATCACTTCAATGCAAATGTTATGAAACAATTAAAATACAATTCTGATATGATTGCTCGCTTGTGAAGGAAATATGCCTTGGAGGCAATAATAAAGTTGTTATTTATATTTCCTTATATCATGATAAATGTTTATTATTCATGCTAGAATTGTATTAACCAGAAACTTAGTACATGTGTGGATACATAGACAAATAGAGTGTCACTAGTATGCCTCTACTTGACTAGCTCGTTGAATCAAAGATGGTTAAGTTTCCTAGCCATATACATGAGTTGTCATTTGATTAACGGGATCACATCATTAGAGAATGATATGATTGACTTGACCCATTCCGTTAGCTTAGCACTTGATCGTTTAGTATGTTGCTATTGCTTTCTTCATGACTTATACATGTTCCTATGACTATGAGATTATGCAACTCCCGAATACCGGAGGAACACTTTGTGTGCTACCAAATGTCACAAGTAACTGAGTGATTATAAAGGTGCTCTACAGGTGTCTCCGATGGTACTTGTTGAGTTGACATAGATCGAGATTAGGATTTGTCACTCCGATTGTCGGAGAGGTATCTCTGGGCGCTCTCGGTAATGCACATCACTGTAAGCCTTGCAAGCAATGTGACTAATGAGTTAGTTGCAGGATGATATTACGGAACGAGTAAAGAGACTTGCCGATAACGAGATTGAACTAGGTATTGAGATACCGACGATCGAATCTCAGGCAAGTAACATACCGATGACAAAGGGAACAACGTATGTTGTTATGCGGTTTGACCGGTAAAGATCTTCGTAGAATATGTAGGAACCAATATGAGCATCCAGGTTCCGCTATTGGCTATATCGTTGCAGTGCTTAGGCGAAGCCCTGCGCCGGTAGCTTCATCATCACCGTCATCACGCCGTCGTGCTGATGAAGCTCTCCCTCGACACTCTACTGGATCGTGAGTTCGTGGGATGTCACCGAGCCGAACGTGTGCAGATCGCGGAGGTGCCGTACTTTCGGTACTAGGATCGGTCGATCGTGAAGATGTACGACTACATCAACCGCGTTGTCATAACGCTTCCGCTTACGGTCTACGAAGGTACGTAGACAACACTCTCGCCTCTTGTTGCTATGCATCACCATGATCTTGCATGTGCGTAGGATTTTTTTTGAAATTACTACGTTCCCCAGCAGTGGCATCCGAGCCAGGTTTATGCATAGATGTTATATGCACTAGTAGAACACAAGTGAGTTGTGGGCGATAATAGTCATACTGCTTACCAGCATGTCATACTTTGATTCGGCGGTATTGTTGGATGAAGCGGCCCGGACCGACATTACGCGTACGCTTACGCGAGACTGGTTCTACCGACGTGCTTCGCACACAGGTGGCTGGCGGGTGTCAGTTTCTCCAACTTTAGTTGAATCGAGTGTGGCTACGCCCGGTCCTTGTTGAAGGTTAAAACAGCACATACTTGACGAAAAATCATTGTGGTTTTGATGCGTAGGTAAGAACGGTTCTTGCTCTGCCCGTAGCAGCCACGTAAAACTTGCAACAACAAAGTAGAGGACGTCTAACTTATTTTTGCAGGGCATGTTGTGATGTGATATGGTCAAGACATGATGCTAAGTTTTATTGTATGAGATGATCATGTTTTGTAACAGAGTTATCGGCAACTGGTAGGAGCCATATGGTTGTCGCTTTATTGTATGAAATGCAATCGCCATGTAATTGCTTTACTTTATCACTAAGCGGTAGCGATAGTCGTAGAAGCAATAGTTGGCGAGACGACAACGATGCTACGATGGAGATCAAGGTGTCGCGCCGGTGACGAGGATGATCATGACAGTGCTTTGGATATGGAGATCAAAGGCACAAGATGATGATGGCCATATCATATCACTTATATTGATTGCTGTGATGTTTATCCTTTATGCATCTTATTTTGCTTAGTTCGGCGGTAGCATTATAAGATGATCTCTCACTAAATTTCAAGGTATAAGTGTTCTCCCTGAGTATGCACCGTTGCGAAAGTTCGTCATGCCGAGACACCACGTGATGATCGGGTGTGATAAGCTCTACGTTCACATACAACAGGTGCAAGCCTGTTTTGCACACGCAGAATACTCGGATTAAACTTGACGAGCCTAGCATATGCAGATATGGCCTCGGAACACTGAGACCGAAAGGTCGAGCGTGAATCATATACTAGATATGATCAACATAGTGATGTTCACCATTGAAAACTACTCCATCTCACGTGATGATCGGACATGGTTTAGTTGGTTTGGATCACATGATCACTTAGATGATTAGAGGGATGTCTATCTAAGTGGGAGTTCCTAAGTAATTTGATTAATTGAACTTTAATTTATCATGAACTTAGTACCTGATACTATTTTGCATGTCTATGTTGTTGTAGATAGATGGCCCGTGCTGTTGTTCCGTTGAATTTTAATGCGTTCCTAGAGAAAGCTAAGTTGAAAGATGATGGTAGCAACTACATGGACTGGGTTTGTAACTTGAGGATTATCCTCATTGTTGCACAGAAGAATTATGTCCTGGAAGCAGTGCCATACCCGCTGCAGGAGCAACGCCAGATGTTATGAACGTCCGGCAGAGCAAAGCTGATGACTACTCGATAGTTCAGTGTGCCATGCTTTACGGCTTAGAACTGGGACTTCAACGACATTTTGAACGTCATGGAGCATATGAGATGTTCCAGGAGTTGAAGTTAATATTTCAAGCAAATGCCCGGATTGAGAGATATGAAGTCTCCAATAAGTTCTACAGCTGCAAGATGGAGGAGAATAGTTCTGTCAGTGAGCATATACTCAAAATGTATGGGTATAACAATCACTTGATTCAACTGGGATTTAATCTTCCTGATGATAGTGTCATTGACAGAATTCTTCAATCACTACCACCAAGCTACAAGAGCTTCGTGATGAACTATAACATGCAAAGGATGGATAAGACAATTCCCGAGCTCTTCGCAATGCTAAAGGCTGCGGAGGTAGAAATCAAGAAGGAGCATCAAGTGTTGATGGTCAACAAGACCACCAGTTTCAAGAAAAAGGGTAAAGGGAAGAAGGGGAACTTCAAGAAGAACGGCAAGCAAGTTGCTGCTCAAGTGAAGAAGCCCAAGTCTGGACCTAAGCCTGAGACTGAGTGCTTCTACTGCAAGGGAACTAGTCACTGGAAGCGGAACTGCCCCAAGTATTTGGCGGATAAGAAGGATGGCAAGGTGAACAAAGGTATATGTGATATACATGTTATTGATGTGTACCTTACTAATGCTCGCAGTAGCACCTGGGTATTTGATATTGGTTCTGTTGCTAATATTTGCAACTCGAAACAGGGACTACGGATTAAGCGAAGATTGGCGAAGGACGAGGTGATGATGCGCGTGGGAAATGGTTCCAAAGTCGATGTGATCGCAGTCGGCACGCTACCTCTACATCTACCTTCGAGTTTAGTTTTAGACCTGAATAATTGTTATTTGGTGCCAGCGTTGAGCATGAACACTATATCTGGATCTTGTTTGATGCGAGACGGTTATTCATTTAAATCAGAGAATAATGATTGTTCTATTTATATGAGTAATATCTTTTATGGTCATGCACCCTGGAAGAGTGGTCTATTCTTGTTGAATCTCGATAGTAGTGACACACATATTCATAATATCGAATCCAAAAGATGCAGAGTTGATAATGATAGTGCAACATATCTGTGGCACTGTCGTTTAGGTCATATTGGTGTAAAGCGCATGAAGAAACTCCATTCTGATGGAATCACTTCGTACTTGCGAACCATGCCTCATGGGCAAGATGACTAAAACGCCGTTCTCCGGAACAATGGAGCGAGCAACAGATTTGTTGGAAATCATACATACTGATGTATGTGGTCCGATGAATATTGAGGCTCGTGGCGGGTATCGTTATTTTCTCACCTTCATAGATGATTTGAGCAGATATGGGTATATCTACTTGATGAAGCATAAGTCTGAAACATTTGAAAAGTTCAAAGAATTTCAGAGTGAAGTGGAAAATCATCGTAACAAGAAAATAAAGTTTCTACGATCTGATTGTGGAGGAGAATATTTGAGTTACGGGTTTGGTCTTCATTTGAAACAATGCGGAATAGTTTCGCAACTCACGCCACCCGGAACACCACAGCGTAATGGTGTGTCCGAACGTCGTAATCGTACTTTACTAGATATGGTGCGATCTATGATGTCTCTTACTGATTTACCGCTATCATTTTGGGGTTATGCTTTAGAGACGGCTGCATTCACGTTAAATAGGGCACCATCTAAATTCGTTGAGACGACACCTTTTGAATTGTGGTTTGGCAAGAAACCAAAGTTGTCGTTTCTTAAAGTTTGGGGCTGCGATGCTTATGTGAAAAAGCTTCAACCTGATAAGCTCGAACCCAAATCAGAGAAATGTGTCTTCATAGGATACCCAAAGGAGACTGTTGGGTACACCTTCTATCACAGATCCGAAGGCAAGACATTCATTGCTAAGAATGGATCCTTTCTAGAGAAGGAGTTTCTCTCGAAAGAAGTGAGTGGGAGGAAAGTAGAACTTGATGAGGTAACTGTACCTGCACCCTTATTGGAAAGTAGTTCATCACAGAAATCTGTTCCTGTGACTCCTACACCAATTAGTGAGGAAGCTAATGATGACGATCATGTAACTTCAGATCAAGTTACTACTGAACCTCGTAGGTCAACCAGAGTAAGATCCGCACCAGAGTGGTACGGTAATCCTGTTCTGGAGGTCATGGTACTTGGCCATGACGAACCAACGTACTATGAGGAAGCGATGATGAGCCCAGATTCCGCGAAATGGCTTGAGGCCATGAAATCTGAGATGGGATCCATGTATGAGAACAAAGTGTGGACTTTGGTTGACTTGCCCGATGATCTGCAAGCCATCGAGAATAAATGGATCTTCAAGAAGAAGACTGACGCTGACGGTAATGTTACTGTCTACAAAGCTCGACTTGTTGAGGAAGGTTTTCGACAAGTTCAAGGAGTTGACTACGATGGGACCTTCTCACCCATAGCGATGCTTAAGTCCACTCGAATCTTGTTAGCAATTGCTGCATTTTATGATTATGAAATTTGGCAAATGGATGTAAAGACTGCATTCCTGAATGGATTTCTAGAAGAAGAGTTGTATATGATGCAACCTGAAGGTTTTATTGATCCAAAGGATGCTAACAAAGTGTGCAAGCTCCAGCGATCCATTTATGGACTGGTGCAAGCATCTCGGAGTTGGAATAAACGTTTTGATAGTGTGATCAAAGCATATGGTTTTATACGGACTTTTGGAGAAGCCTGTATTCACAAGAAAGTGAGTGGGAGCTCTGTAGCATTTCTAATATTATATGTGGATGACATATTGTTGATTGGAAATGATATAGAATTTCTGGATAGCATAAAAGGATACTTGAACAAGAGTTTTTCAATGTTAGACCTCGGTGAAGCTACTTATATATTGGGCATCAAGATCTATAGAGATAGATCGAGACGCTTAATTGGCCTTTCACAAAGCACATACCTTGATAAAGTTTTGAAGAAGTTCAAAATGGATCAAGCAAAGAAAGGGTTCTTGCCTATGTTACAAGGTGTGAAATTGAGTCAGACTCAATGCCCGACCACTGTAGAAGATACAGAGAAAATGAAAGGTGTTCCCTATGCTTCAACCATAGAGGCTCTATCATGTATGCTGTGTACCAGACCTGATGTGTGCCGTGCTATTAGTTTAGCAGGGAGGTACCAAAGTAATCCAGGAGTGGATCACTGGACAGCGGTCAAGAACATCCTGAAATACCTGAAAAGGACTAAGGATATGTTTCTCGTTTATGGAGGTGACAAAGAGCTCATCATAAAGGGTTACGTCAATGCAAGCTTTGACACTGATCCGGATGACTCTAAGTCACAAACCGGATACGTATTTATATTGAACGGTGGAGCTGCCAGTTGGTGCAGTTCTAAGCAAAGTGTCGTGGCGGGATCTACGTGTGAAGTGGAGTACATAGCTGCTTCGGAAGCAGCAAATGAAGGAGTCTGGATGAAGGAGTCCATATCCGATCTAGGTGTCATACCTAGTGCATCGGGTCCAATGAAAATCTTTTGTGACAATACTGGTGCAATTGCCTTGGCAAAAGGAATCCAGATTTCACAAGAGAACCAAGCACATCAGGAGACCCTTCAATTCCATCCGCGATCAAGTCAAGGAGGGAGACATAGAGATTTGCAAGATACATACAAATCTGAATGTTGCAGACCCATTGACTAAGCCTCTCTCACGAGCAAAACATGATCAGTAGCAAGACTCCATGGGTGTTAGAATCATTACTATGTAATCAAGATTATTGACTCTAGTGCAAGTGGGAGACTGAAGGAAATATGCCCTAGAGGCAATAATAAAGTTGCTATTTATATTTCCTTATATCATGATAAATGTTTATTATTCATGCTAGAATTGTATTAAACGGAAACTTAGTACATGTGTGGATACATAGACAAATAGAGTGTCACTAGTATGCCTCTACTTGACTAGCTCGTTGAATCAAAGATGGTTAAGTTTCCTAGCCATAGACATGAGTTGTCATTTGATTAACGGGATCACATCATTAGAGAATGATATGATTGACTTGACCCATTCCGTTAGCTTAGCACTTGATCGTTTAGTATGTTGCTATTGCTTTCTTCATGACTTATACATGTTCCTATGACTATGAGATTATGCAACTCCCGAATACCGGAGGAACACTTTGTGTGCTACCAAACGTCACAAAGTAACTGGGTGATTATAAAGGTGCTCTACAGGTGTCTCCGATGGTACTTGTTGAGTTGGCATAGATCGAGATTAGGATTTGTCACTCCGATTGTCGGCGAGGTATCTCTGGGCCCTCTCGGTAATGCACATCACTATAAGCCTTGCAAGCAATGTGACTAATGAGTTAGTTGCGGGATGATGCATTACAGAACGAGTAAAGAGACTTGCCGGTAATGATATTGAACTAGGTATTGAGATACCGACGATTGAATCTCGGGCAAGTAACATACCGATGACAAAGGGAACAACGTATGTTGTTATGCGGTTTGACCGATAAAGATCTTCGTGGAATTTGTAGGAACCAATATGAGAATCCAGGTTCCGCTATTGGTTATTGACCGGAGATGAGTCTCGGTCATGTCTACATAGTTCTCGAACCCGTAGGGTCCGCACGCTTAACATTCAGTGACGATCGGTATTATGAGTTTATGTGTTTTGATGAACCGAAGGTGTTTGGAGTCCCGGATATGATCACGTACATGACGAGGAGTCTCGAAATGGTCGAGACGTACAGATCGATATATTGGAAGCCTATGTTTGGACATCGAAATGGTTCCGGATGAGTCCGGGCATTTACCGGAGTACCAGGAGGTCACCGGAACCCCCCGGGGAGTATATGGGCTTTATTGGGCCTCAGTGGAATAGAGGAGAGTGTCGGTGTCAAAACCGGCGGATCTCGGGGAGGGGGTCCCGAACTGTGTGTCTAAGGTCGATGGTAACAGAAGACAGGGGACAGAATGTTTACCCAGGTTCGGGCCCTCTCTATGGAGGTAATACCCTACTTCCTGCTTGATTGATCTTGATGAATATGAGTGTTACAAGAGTTGATCTACCACGAGATTGTAATAGCTAAAACCCTAGAAGTCTAGCCTATATGACTATGATTATGATGATTGTCTTCTACGGACCTAGCCCTCCGGTTTATATAGACACCGGAGGGGACTAGGGTTATACAAAGTTGGTTACAAAGAAGGGAATCTTCATATTTGGACGCCAAGCTTGCCTTCCACGCCAAGGAGAGTCCCATCCGGACACGGGAGAAAGTCTTCGGTCTTCGTATCTTCACGGCCCATCAGTTCGGCCCATGTCTAACAGGTCGGACGCCCGAGGACCCCTTAGTCCAGGACTCCCTTAGTAGCCCCTGAACCAGGCTTCAATGACGATGTGTTCGGTGCGCAGATTGTCTTCGGCATTGCAAGGCGGGTTCCCTTCCCCGAATACTCCAAGATAGTCTTCGGACGCAACGATCGCATCCGGATCTGTAGTACAAGTACCACACACAGCCGCAGAGAGTATAATACTTCACGAGTCCCATCCGCTGACAACTTTTTGTAAGGTGACATCACGTCTTCCCGGTCATTATTTCGAACCGTTTTCATCTGTCGTTCCATGTTTCGAGACGCGGTTTTCATTGGCACGTCTTGTCAAAGCAGAGATCGTGTCCCCTTATTGCGGGATTTCTCATCAATACGGGCGTGGGTAATCCAACCGTGCCATTTGCACAACCCTTGGGAATAGGCGAGTTTTAAGGCGAGTGGGGAGGCGCTTGATATTCACTGCCTTTATAAGGAGATAAGGATTCCCTTTCTTCACCCACGCCTTCTCTCTTTCTCTGCCCATCCATTCTCGAGCTCCAGCGCCCAAGTCCTCATCTTTTCCGCCTCAAGAAAGCACTCAACCATGTCCGGATCGGGAGCGCAAGGCAAGTGGATGGCCTCCTCCATTAAGGAGAAGGACATCACCGAGCTTCGGGAGGCCGGGTATCTGGCAAAAGAGATCGCCCACCGGCTTCCGGCCAAGGGGCAAGTCGTCCCCACCCCGAAGCCCAACGAGAGGGTGGTGTTCATCCCCCATTTCGTCCGCGGGTTAGGGTTTCCTCTCCACCCTTTCGTCCGTGGACTTATGTTCTATTACGGGCTAGATTTCCATGATCTAGCCCCAAACTCCTTCGTCAACATCTCAGCATTTATTGTCGTGTGCGAGGCCTTCCTCTGCATTCCTCCCCAGTTCGGGCTCTGGCTCAAGATCTTCAACGTGAAGCCGAAGGTGGTGAATGGCCAACACGCGGAGTGCAGAGGTGCCATGGTGAGCAAGATGCCCAATATCACATGGTCCAAAGGTACGTTTGTGGAGACCGTCAAGGAGTGGAAGAAGTTGTGGTTCTATATCACAGAGCCTCGCGACGCCGCGGCTCCCGGATTCAAGTCCGGCGCCCCAATGCAGCCCACCTCCTGGCTAGAGAAGGGCATGAATTGGTCTTCATCAGACGAGCTGATGGCGCTGCAGACGCGCATCCAAAGCACGGTGGATAAAAACATCAAGCTCGTCAATGTGATCCAGGTGATGCTAGTTCGCCGGATCCTTCCATGCCAGAGCCGAACATGCCCTTTATGGGAATTTGATCCGGAGAAGCACCAGACCTTGGAGAGGCTCTTCGGAACCACTCACAAAGATGTCTGGAAGTTGCTCTTTAAAGGCAACGAGACGCCGCCGGACATAGACTCGGACCGCGGGCATGATCTAGCCCATCCTGCCAGCGCGGTAAGTCCTTCACATCAAGGTGTATCCTCTACTTGCTTATTCAAGGAAGATACCTAAAACTTACTATTTATTTTTTCAGGTATGGACAGAGAAAGCGGAGCGAATTCAATGTTCGGCTCCGCTGCCCGAGGAACCAGTCATCCCGCTCCTGGCGAAGATGCTGGTCCCGGCGCCCTATCAGGCACCGGAGAAGAAGGCCAAGAAGAAGGCCAAGGGGGTCCGGAGGGGCCCCCACCGCAAGGGAGCTTCGGACGTGTCGTCCGAAGACAATACTCACTCCTCCGCCGCCGAAGACGATGAAGAGGAGGAGGAAGAAAGCACCTCTCCCCCTGATGGGGGGAGGAAGAAGAGGGCAGCCTCCACGAATCTGGAGGCAAAGGCGCCCAAGAGGGGGAAGGGCCCCCTTGCGGATAACTCCGCGTGGGACGTCGACAGCAGCCCAGAGCGACGCCCCTGAGAGAAGCCCCTGGCCGCATCGTGAGTACCAAAAACCCGTATACGTCCATGTATCCGGCCTCTCCTCTTTATGGTATTAACACGTTTAATCACGCTATTGCAGTCCGGCCCACGACAGCTCCATGCGATCCTCATCAGGAGGTTCGTTGGATTCAAAGGCGATTGCCAGCGAGTCACCGCCGGCCGCTCACTCTCCCCCGGCCAAGGGCGACGAGGAGGTGCTGTCCCAAAGGACCTTCCCAGGCCAAGGGAGGTCCAGGAGGCCGTCAGGGTGGCGCCAGAGGGCGAAACCTCGGCCACCGGACACATGGGGGAGAAGATCCCCATGGAGACTGGCGATGGGGGCTATGTTCAGCTCGGCCCCCAACCGAATACGGTTCCGGAGACCTATACGGCACCGGCATCCGGCGAGCAGCCTCCTTCGAGAGAAGGAGGTGTGCCTATCCCGCCGGTGACCTCTGTCCAACCAGAGGCACCGGATAATCTGCTGGAAGTGCTACGAGGCGCTTCCATTGTCGATGAACACTGTGTCCTTATGGGAATGGTGGTTGAGAGGGTTCAGTCCATCAAGAGCAGACTGACCGAAGCCTGCACCAGTCTGCTAACAGGCTTTGAGGTAAGCAACAAAAAGAAAAGGTCATGGTATAGACAGTAGCCCCTGAGACACTGTCCGGTGTTCAGAAAGAAAAGCCGGACAGAGGATCAAGTAATTTTCGTAGGAAACTAACTAAATATGTCTTGTGTGGACATGCAGGCGTCGTTGCTGGCCGCAACCTCTCATGCTGCTGAGGTCTCCGGACTAAAGCAGAGGCTGGAGCGGGCCGAGGAGGAGCTCGGCCAAGCAAGGAAGCAGCTAGAAGACAAGCAAGGTTTGTAATTACTTGCTATATATTCGGAAAGAATAAATGATGTGTGCTGACCGAAGTGCCATGATATTTGTAGGAGCGGCGACCGAGGTCGTGGTCCTTAAGAAGGGGAGCTGCCGAGGCCAAGGAGAAAGCTGCCAGGGAATAAGCCGCTCGTGAGAAGCACGAGGCCAGGCTTGATGAGTTCCAGCAGGAACTCCAGGATGCCGTGAAGAAGTGCGAGTCCTTGGAACGCGATGTTTCAGCTCTAGAGATCGAACTTGCCAAGGCTCGGCAAAGTGCACAAGAGGCCCGGGCCGAAGCCCGAAGCACCCTCCAGGAGATCCAACAGGCGAAGAAGATTGCAGCGGGTAAGACGTTTAGTATGCAAAGCAAGTATGTGAAGAAGAAGTATTTCTTACTAACCCAGATTTGGAGTTCTCCAGGGGCATTTGCGGATCTGCCGCGCAGTGTTTCTGATGCTGCGGAATTCTTCTGAGCCGAAGAGGGGAGCTCAACGGAGAAGTTGTTCTGGTCGCAATACCTTGCGCCAGAACAGCCGGTGCCCTTTAGTGACCAGCTAAAATAGCTGGTTGAGCTGCATAGGGTGGCCGAACTAGCCATGAAGGATTTAATAATCCGGCTGTGGCCTGCCGAAGCTATACCCAGCAGCTACTTCGGGCTCATGAAGCGGCTGGTGAATGCCTGCCCTCGGCTGGACGTCGTCAAGCGGTCGGTCTGCATCGAGGGTGCGCACATGGCCTTCGCCCGGGTCAAGGTGTGGTGGGTGAAGATGGACGCCGTCAAGCTTGTGACCGAGGGACGGCCTGAGGGCAAGGAGCACCGCACACCCGAGCGGTATTTTGAAAACGTCCTAGAGGGGTCTCGTATTGTGGCGACACAATGTGCGGAAGACATTATTTTTGAATGAATTCCTTGTATGATGAAACAAAGTCGTTATGTAATATAATGTTTGTTTTTAAAAAAAGTTCACCTCCAGTGCGGCCGTTTTGTGTGAAATCTGAGAGTTGGCCAGTCGTCGGCTTCTGCCCCCACGTAGGTAGTACGGGGGTGTTCGGGATGTAATCTAAACACTCTTGATCCAATTGTTTGGTCCTTGAAGGAGGTGTTTAGCGCAACGAACCAAGCAATCAGACTATGCGGCTTTAGCACCCTCACTTAGCCATAGGAGTTTGACAATAAAAATATAGGCGCAACCCCTTGTATCCGAACTAGGGTGCTGTAAACACCTGATCGGATAAGTACCGATCCCTCGCGTAATGCGGAAAAAAATCTCTAACGATTTGAAACCTCCGAAGAGCTGACTGGCTCTCGCAGCATCATGACAGTCAGTTTTCGGCTTTCTCTACTGAGGTGCTCATCCGGATAAACCAGGACACAATCGTAGTAGTTCTCCCTTTACTACCCTAGCCGGTATAGCGAAACGTAAGGTAGTAAGCACAGGAGCCTGGCAACCCAACTATTGACCAAAGACATGATTCGGAGCCAATGCATATAGTGCTAAATTCGGGGTGCCGAACTATACTATAAAAAGTGTTCGGACTTTGTTGCCGTATTGCAGGGTGCTATGAATCCCCTGGCAAATTGAAACTTACCAAAGTGTACGGGTGCTATTTGATAGAGTTATCAAAAAGGAAAAGAATAAATGGTAGTAAGCTAGAGCCGTAGAATTTGGGCCGCAAACTGTTTCCATTATAATTTGGTAATACGTCAAAGCGCATTCATACAAATAGTGCAATAAGCAAAAGGCTATTTAACATGCCACAACCAAGGGAGAGCTGCGTGTGGGTCCTGAAAACAGGTAGAGTGATTGTTAAAGAGACCACCTAGAAATTCCCCTATACGTCCGTGCTTGCTACCGTCTTGGTGCATTTATCCTTCAAAAGGACCTGTGATCAGGCCATCAAGGAGGGCCTGTGAAAACGAAACCTGAAAATTAGAAAAAAGGAAACAGTGAAAAGTATGTGTGTCCGGGGACGGTCGAGCCATATTGTGGATCACAAACTAGTTATGCCTCCGTCTATGCCCATGGTATTTTGAGTGCATAGTTATGTACGCGCGGTACGAATGCCGCCACTTGATCGGGACCGGAACGGAGGCCGAATTGCTAGTCGAGCTCTTGATGAACCAAGCTGTTCTGCTGTGGAATAGTCCGGACTCTCTTGACAGTATCCGGGAGTTCAGCCGGCGAATTAAGGTTCTGCTTGAGAAGGCCGCTCTGTACTTCTGCTGCTAACGCAGCGGTGTGCTCCTCTGTACGGAGGGAGCGTTCCGTATTTCCATTGACTGTTATGACGCCGCGTGGTCCGGGCATCTTGAGCTTAAGATAAGCGTAGTGTGGCACCTCGTTGAAGCGCGCAAATGCAGTTTGTCCCAGCAATGCATGATAGCCGCTGCGAAACGGGACGATATCGAAGATCAACTCTTCGCTTCGGAAGTTGTCCAGAGATCCGAAGACGACCTCTAGTGTGATTGAGCCCGTACAGCGAGCCTCCACACCTGGTATGACTCCTTTAAAGGTAGTTTTGGTGGGCTTGATCCTTGAGGGATTAATGCCCATTTTGCGCATTGTGTCCTGATAAAACAGGTTCAGGCTGCTACCTCCATCCATTAGGACCCGCGTGAGGTGGAATCCATCGATGATTGGATCGAGGACCAGCGCGGCTGGCCCGCCATGACGGATACTGGTCGGATGGTCTCTGCAATCAAAGGTGATCGGATAGGAAGACCATGGATTGAATTTTGGGGCGATCGGCTCAATCGCATAGACGTCCCTGAGTGCGCGCTTGCGTTCCCTCTTGGGGATGTGTGTAGCGTATATCATGTTCACTGTTTTGACCTGAGGGGGAAACTTCTTCTGTCCCCCTGTGTTCGGTGGTTGAGGCTCCTCATCATCGTCCTTGCTTTGCAACCCCTTCTCCTTGTTTTCGGCATTTAACTTGTCGGCCTGTTTAAAAACCCAACAATCTCTGTTGGTGTGGTTGGCTGGTTTTTCTGGGGTGCCATGGATCTAGCACGGACGATCGAGTATGCAGTCCACGCTGGATGAGCTTGAATTGTTCTTATTGTATGGCTTCTTCCGCTGACCGGACCTGCAGCCACTGAATCCGGCGTTGACCGCCGTGTCATCGGTATTGTTGCCATTGTTTCGATGCTTATGTCTGTTGCGTCGGGGCTTGCCGTTGCTATCCTTGGCTTCGGAGTTGCCAGGTTCACTTGCATTATTATTGCAACGGACCAGCCAACTATCTTCGCCCGCACAGAAGTGGGTCATAAGTGCCGTAAGGACGGCCATGGACTTTGGCTTTTCCTGCCCGAGGTGTCGGGCGAGCCATTCATCGCGGATGCTATGCTTAAAGGCCGCTAGGGCTTCGGCATCCGGACAGTCGACGACCTGGTTCTTTTTAGTTAAGAACCTAGTCCAGAATTTCCTGGCTGACTCTCCGGGCTATTGGACTATATGACTTAAGTCATCGGCATCCGGAGGTCGGACGTATGTTCCCTGGAAGTTGTCAAGGAAGGCTTCTTCCAAGTCTTCCCAGCTGCCAATGGAGTTTTCAGGCAGACTGTTCAACCAGTACCGAGCTGGTCCTTTGAGTTTTAGTGGGAGATATTTAATGGCGTGGAGATCATCGCCACGGGCCATATGAATATGGAGAAGAAAATCTTCGATCCATACCACGGGGTCTGTTGTCCTATCATATGATTCAATGTTTACGGGTTTAAACCCTTCTGGGAATTCATGATCCATCACCTCGTCAGTGAAGCAAAGGGGGTGTGCGGCACCTCTGTATCGGGCCACGTCGCGACGTAGCTCGGATGGAGTCCGTCTGCGGTTCTCGGCCCGGGCGTGAGTATGATTGTTGCGTCAGGCTAGATAGCCATTGTCTCGTGTCGGGGCGCGTCCCCATGTGATCCATAGATTGATCTGTTCTGACCTGCTCTACTGTCCAAGCCCTGCCGCAGGTCATAGGTATGTCCCCGAGCTGTTTTATCTTTGCCTTTACGGTGAGTTGGAGCGAGCTGGTGTTCGGCTTGAGTTGCCGCTTTGTCCCGACCACGTGGTGGTCGGTCAGCCGCATTGCACGATGATGGTACAGGCTCGAGTGCCTCATCATCAAACTGAGGTAGCAATTTACGCTTTGGGTAACTTTTGGCTGGGCGCTTGAGGCCGTATTCCTCGGCTGCCAGGACATCAGTCCATCTATCGTTTAGCAGATCTTGATCAGCTTGAAGCTGCTGCTGCTTCTTTTTCAGGCTCCTTGCAGTGGCTATTAGCTGGTTCTTAAAGTGCTCCTACTCGAGAGGTTCCTCAGGCATGATAAAATCCTCGTTGCCGAGGCTCACCTCCTCCTCGGAGAGCGGAAAATAATTACTGTCCTCCAAGTCTTCGTTTATGGCCTGTTCATCAGGGCTAACTTGCCCATCTTCCCGATCGTCCTGTTCGGCACTTTGTTTGTCGGGATCTTCTCTGTCTTCGGCACCGTCCGGAGTGTTACCGTCTCCTGTGTCGGTGTTGCTGTCTTTGCTGCGGCGTGATTTAGAGCGGCGCCGCTAGCACCGACGCTTTGGTTGTATCTCAGGAGGTTTATCCTCAACTGGATCTTCCTTGTCATCGCCGCTGTTGCAACACGCGGTACGCTACGCTAGCGCCAAATAAAATTTTCTACCGCGCACCCAAGATCATGATGCTAGAAATAGATCACGGGATCGGATTTACCACTAGACGCGCAGTCACCGCAGCGGAAGTAGAGTTGGTGATGCGTGTAGCCGATCTCCCTGGTTGTCTCCTCCTCGCGTTGCCGATCTCCCGCGAACAGCGAAGACCCGTGAACGGTGATCTCCCGCGAACGGTTCGTCCAAGCACCGCAGATGCGATGCCTCCAAGGTATCCACACATACAGGGAGTAGCGTCGAGCGGCGGACTGCTAGGTCCGGTCGCGCGGCATGGGCGTGGGGAGTGGCGGTGGCTAACCAGGGTTCAATCCGATTAACCCTAAGTGGTGTGCCCACTCCCCTTTATATAGACCTCCGAGGTGGGCTCAAAACTTGAGCCCACTAGGAGTCCACATCCATTTCCACTCGGATCCAATCCGAATGGGCTGCAGCCCCTTAAGTGTGCGACCCTATAGGTTCACGTACACATGGACACGACCAGAGTCGATAGTTGGTAGCGGCTCCTAGCAGGACGTGCCAACTCCCATGTGGGCGTAAAGTCGTTTGACGAACCTCAACAATGTGGCACATGCAACATTCCTTTTGCCTCACGATATTTGTTGTCGAGCTCAAGGCGAGTACTTGTCACCCTTGTGTTAGCTCGACCTCTCTTCTCGAAACCATGATACAGATTCCCGAACTGGGTTAACACTTAACCCAAGTCGCATGGCCATGCTTTCCGAATCTGATCACTCGAGAGGGCCTAGAGAATATCTCTCCAAATAGGAGGGGCAAATCCCATCTTGGTCAACCATGTCTCACGGCATGTCTCACGACTCACCCGAAAGCTACCTTTATAACTACCCAGTTACGGGGTAGCGTTTGATAGACCCTAAGTGAGTCGATCCTCATCCCAAGAACATGCGAGGACCTCAGGTCTAGGACATGGCATAGACATTGCACTTGAGACTAACAGATGACTATATCCCGCTGCGTCTGAAAGTGGGTTTGTCCGGCTCCGTGATCTCCATCCCCGAGCCCATACTATCGGTTTAGCATCTCCATGCACATGACTTGTGAAACATAGTCATCAACCGAGTCGTATACTAGTCAAGGATATGTGTCCGCATAACCTTATCAACTAGGGACCATTAAAACAATCATCATACAATACATAGTTCCACAAACAAGTCACATACTTATTAATACATATCATTGATGATGTTCAAGGACAATACAAAGGACTCATGAATACATATGGAAATATCTGAAGGAAATATGCCCTAGAGGCAATAATAAAGTTATTATTTATTTCCTTATTTCATGATAAATTTTTAACATTCATGCTAGAATTGTATTAACCGGAAACATAATACTTGTGTGAATACATAGTCAAACAGAGTGTCACTAGTATGCCTCTACTTGACTAGCTTGTTAATCAAAGATGGTTATGTTTCCTAGCCATAGACATGAGTTGTCATTTGATTAACGGGATCACATCATTAGGAGAATGATGTGATTGACTTGACCCATTCCGTTAGCTTAGCACTTGATCGTTTAGTATTCTGCTATTGCTTTCTTCATGACTTATACATGTTCCTATGACTATGAGATTATGCAACTCCCGTTTACCGGAGGAACACTTTGTGTGCTACCAAACGTCACAACGTAACTGGGTGATTATAAAGGTGCTCTACAGGTGTCTCCGAAGGTACTTGTTGGGTTGGCGTATTTCCAGATTAGGATTTGTCACTCCGATTGTCGGAGAGGTATCTCTGGGCCCACTCAATGCACATCACTATAAGCCTTGCAAGCATTGCAACTAATGAGTTAGTTGCGGGATGATGGGTTACAGAACGAGTAAACAGACTTGCCGGTAACGAGATTGAACTAGGTATTGAGATACCGACGATCGAATCTCGGGCAAGTAACATACCGATGACAAAGGGAACAATGTATGTTGTTATGCGGTCTGACCGATAAAGATCTTCGTAGAATATGTAGGAGCCAATACGGGCATCCAGGTCCCGCTATTGGTTATTGACCAGAGAGGTGTCTCGGTCATGTCTACATAGTTCTCGAACCCATAGGGTCCGCACGCTTAACGTTCGTTGACGATATAGTACTATGAGTTATGTATGTTGGTGACCGAATGTTGTTCGAAGTTTTGGATGACATCACGGATATGACGAGGAACTCCGGAATGGTCCAGAAGTAAAGATTGATATGTGGATAGTAGTGTTTGATCTCCGGAAAGGTTCCGGAATCCATCGGAAGGGGTTCCGGATGTTTCCTGAAATGTTTGGGCATGAGAACACTTTATCTGGGCCAAAGGGGAAAGCCCACGAGGTTTTTGGAAAGCGCAAAAGGAAGTTTTGCGGAGTCCAGGGGCCAGACGGCAGGGTCCCTGGCGTCTGGGTCCAGACGCCGGGAACCCTGGCGTCTGGCCCTGGAGTCCGAGAAGGACTCTTGCCTTTCGGGTGAAACCGACTTTGTGGAGGCTTTTACTCCAAGTTTCGACCCCAAGGCTCAACATATAAATAGAGGTGTAGGGCTAGCACCCAAGACACATCAAGAAACACCAAGCCGTGTGCCGGCAACCCCGTCCCCTCTAGTTTAGACTCCGTCATAGTTTTCGTAGTGCTTAGGCGAAGCCCTGCGGAGATTGTTCTTCACCAACACCGTCACCACGCCATCGTGCTGCCGGTACTCATCTACTACTTCACCCCTCTTGCTGGATCGAGAAGGCGGGGACGTCATCGAGCTGAACGTGTGCAAAACTCGGAGGTGCCGTGCTTTCGGTACTTGGATCGGTCGGATCATGAAGACGTACAACTACATCAACCGCATTGATATAACGCTTCCGTTTTGATTAATGCACATCACTATAAGCCTTGCAAGCATTGCAACTAATGAGTTAGTTGCGGGATGATGGGTTATAGAACAAGTAAAGAGACTTGCCGGTAACGAGATTGAACTAGGTATTGAGATACCGACGATCGAATCTCGGGCAAGTAACATACCGATGACAAAGGGAACAACGTATGTTGTTATGCGGTCTGGCCGATAAAGATCTTTGTAGAATATGTAGGAGCCAATATGGGCATCCCGGTCCCACTATTGGTTATTGACCAGAGAGGTATCTCAGTCATGTCTACATAGTTCTCGAACCCGTTGGGTCCGCACGCTTAACGTTCGTTGACGATATAGTACTATGAGTTATGTATGTTGGTGACCGAATGTTTTTTGGAGTTTTGGATGAGATCACGGATATGACGAGGAACTCCGGAATGGTCTAGAAGTAAAGATTGATATGTGGATAGTAGTGTTTGATCTCCGGAAAGGTTCCAGAATCCATCGGAAGGGGTTCCGGATGTTTCCCGAAATGTTTGGGTACGAGAACACTTTATCTGGGCCAAAGGGGAAAGCCCACAAGGTTTTTGGAAAGCGCAAAAGGAAGTTTTGCGGAGTCCAGGGGCCAGACGCCAGGGTCCCTGGCGTCTGGGTCCAGACGCCGGGAACCCTGGCGTCTGGCCCTGGAGTCCGAGAAGGACTCTTGCCTTTCGGGTGAAACCGACTTTGTGGAGGCTTTTACTCCAAGTTTCGACCCCAAGGCTCAACATATAAATAGAGGGGTAGGGCTAGCACCCAAGACACATCAAGAAACACCAAGCCGTGTGCCGGCAACCCCGTCCCCTCTAGTTTATCCTCCGTCATAGTTTTCGTAGTGCTTAGGCGAAGCCCTGCGGAGATTGTTCTTCACCAACACAGTCACCACGCCATCGTGCTGCCGGAACTCATCTACTACTTCGCCCCTCTTGCTGGATCGAGAAGGCGGGGACGTCATCGAGCTGAACGTGTGCAGAACTCGGAGGTGCCGTGCTTTCGGTACTTGGATCGGTCGGATCATGAAGACGTACAACTACATCAACCGCATTGATATAACGCTTCCGCTTACGGTCTACGAGGGTACGTGGACAACACTGTCCCTTCTCGTTGCTATGCATCACCATGATCTTGCGTGTGCGTATGAATTATTTTGAAATTACTACGTTCCCCAACAGTGGCATCTGAGCCAGGTTTTATGCGTAGATGTCATATGCACGAGTAGAACACAAGTGAGTTGTGGGCGATACACGTCATACTGCTTACCAGCATGTCATACTTTGGTTCGGCGGTATTGTTGGATGAAGCGGCCCGGACCGACATTACGCGTACGCTTACGCGAGACTGGTTTTACTGCCGTGCTATGCACACAGGTCACTAGCGGGTGTCAGTTTCTCCAACTTTAGTTGAACCGAGTGTGGCTACGCCCGGTCCTTGAGAAGGTTAAAACAGCACTAACTTGACGAACTATCGTTGTGGTTTTGATGCGTAGGTAAGAACGGTTCTTGCTCAGCCCGTAGCAGCCACGTAAAACTTGCAACAACAAAGTAGAGGACGTCTAACTTGTTTTTGCAGGGCATGTTGTGATGTGATATGGTCAAGACGTGATGAAGATATAAGTTGTCGTATGAGATGATCATGTTTGTTGAAGTTATTGGCAACTGGCAAAAGCCTCATGGTTGTCTCTCTATTGCATAAGATGCAAGCGCCAAATAATTGCTTTACTTTATCGCTATGCGATAGCAATAGTTGCAAGAGCAATAGTTGGCGAGACGACCATGTGACGACACATTGATATAGATCAAGATGATGGAGATCATGGTGTCATGCCGGTGATGATGGAGATCATGACGATGCTTTGAAGATGGAGATCAAAGGCACAAGATGATGATGGCCATATCATGTCACATATTATGATTGCATGCGATGTTTATCTTTTATACATCTTATTTTGCTTAGTTCGGCGGTAGCATTATAAGATGATCTCTCACTAAATTTCAAGATAAAAGTGTTCTCCCTGAGTATGCACCGTTGCCAAAGTTCGTCGTGCCCAGACACCACGTGATGATCGGGTGTGATAAGCTCTATGTCCATCTACAACGGGTGCAAGACAGTTTTGCACACACGGAATACTCAGGTTAAACTTGACGAGCCTAGCATATGCAGATATGGCCTCGGAACACTGAGACCGAAAGGTCGAGCATGAATCATATAGAAGATATTATCAACATAGTGATGTTCACCATTGAAAACTACTCCATGTCACGTGATGATCGGTTATGGTTTAGTTGATTTGGATCACGTGATCACTTAGATGATTAGAGGGATGTCTATCTAAGTGGGAGTTCTTCAGTAATATGATTAATTGAACTTTAATTTATCATGAACTTAGTCCTGGTAGTATTAGCATATCTATGTTGTAGATCAATAGCTCGCGTTTAGCTCCCCTGTTTTATTTTTTGATATGTTCCTAGAGAAAACTAAGTTGAAAAATGTTAGTAGCAATGATGCGGATTGGATCCGTGATCTGAGGATTATCCTCATTGCTGCACAGAAGAATTATGTCCTTGATGCACCGCTAGGTGACAGACCTATTGCAGGAGCAGATGCAGACGTTATGAACGTTTGGCTAGCTCAATATGATGACTACTTGATAGTTTAGTGCACCATGCTTTGCGGCTTAGAATCGGGGCTTCAAAGACGATTTTTGAAACGCCATGGAGCATATGAGATGTTCCAAGAGTTGAAATTATTATTTCAGACTCATGCCCGTGTCGAGAGGTATGAGACCTCTGACAGTACTTTGCCTAAAAGATGGAGGAGAATAGCTCAATCAGTGAGCATGTGCTCAGATTGTCTGGGTACTACAATTGCTTGAATCAAGTGGGAGTTAATCTTCCAGATAAGATAGTAATTGACAAATTCTCTAGTCACTATCACCAAGTTACTAGAACTTCGTGATGAACTATAATGTGCAAGGGATGACGAAAAACAATTCCCAAGCTCTTCGCGATGCTAAAATCGGCGAAGGTAGAAATCAAGAAAAACATCAAGTGTTGATGGTTGACAAGACCACTAGTTTCAAGAAAAGGGGCAAAGGGAAGAAGGGGAACTTCAAGAAGAACGGCAAGCAAGTTGCTGCTCGAGTGAAGAAACCCAAGTCTGGACCTAAGCCTGAGACTAAGTGCTTCTACTGCAAAGGGACTGGTCACTGGAAGCGGAACTACCCCAAGTAATTGGCGGATAAGAAGGATGGCAAAGTGAACATAGGTATATTTGATATACATGTTATTAATGTGTACTTTACTAGTGTTTATAGCAACCCCTCAGTATTTGATACTAGTTCAGTTGCTAAGAGTAGTAACTCAAAACGGGAGTTGCAGAATGAACAGAAACTAGTTAAGGGCGAGGTGACGATGTGTGTTGGAAGTAGTTCCAAGATTGATATGATCATCATCGCACACTCCCTATACTTTCGGGATTAGTGTTGAACCTAAATAAGTGTTATTTGGTGTTTGCGTTGAGCATGAATATGATTTGATCATGTTGATTGCAATGCGGTTATTCATTTAAGTTAGGGAATAATTGTTGTTCTGTTTACATGAATAAAACCTTATATGGTCATACACCCAATGAAAATGGTTTGTTTGATCTCGATCGTAGTAATACACATATTCATAATATTGAAGCCAAAAGATGCAAAGTTAATAATGATAGTGCAACTTATTTGTGGCACTGCCGTTTAGGTCATATTGGTGTAAAGTGCATGAAGAAACTCCACGCTGATGGGATTTTGGAATCAATTGATTATTAATCACTTGATGCTTGCGAACCATGCCTTAGGGGCAAGATGACTAAAAACTCCGTTCTCCGGAACAATAGAGCGAGCAACTGACTTATTGGAAATAATACATACTGATGTATACAATCCGATGAGTGTTGAGGCTCACGGCAAGTATCATTATTTCTGACCTTCACAGATGATTTGAGCAGATATGAGTATATCTACTTGATAAAACACGAGTCTGAAACATTTGAAAAGTTCAAAGAATTTCAGAGTGAAGTGGAGAATCATCGTAAACAAGAAAATAAAAGTTTCTACGATATGATCGTAGAGGAAAAATATTTGAGTTACGAGTTTGGTCTTCAATTAAAACAATGTGGAATAGTTTCACAAATTCGTGCCACCTGGAACACCACAGCATAATGGTGTGTCCGAACGTCATAACCGTACTTTATTGGATATAGTGCAATCTATGATGTCTCTTACCGATTTACCACTATCGTTCTGGGGTTATGCATTAGAGACAGCTGCATTCACATTAAATAGGGCACCGTCTAATCCGTTGAGACGACACCGTATGAACTATGGTTTGGCAAGAAACCTAAGCTGTCGTTTCTTAAAGTTTGGGTTGCGATGCTTATGTGAAAAAGTTTCATCCTGATAAGCTCAAACCCAAATCGGAAAAGTGCGTCTTCATAGGATACCCAAAAGTACTGTTGGGTACACCTTCTATCACAGATCCGAAGGCAAGATATTCGTTGCTAAGAATGGATCCTTTCTAGAGAAGGAGTTTCTCTCGAAAGAAGTGAGTGGGAGGAAAGTAGAACTTGAGAGGTAACTGTACCTGCTCCCTTATTGGAAAGTAGTTCATCACAGAAATCTGTTCCTGTGACTCCTACACCAATTAGTGAGGAAGCTAATGATGATGATCATGTAACTTCAGATCAAGTTACTACCGAACCTCGTAGGTCGACCAGAGTGAGATCCGCACCAGAGTGGTACGGTAATCCTATTCTGGAGGTCATGTTACTTGACCATGACGAACCTACGAACTATGAGGAAGCGATGGTGAGCCCAGATTCCGCAAAATGGCTTGAGGCCATGAAATCTGAGATGGGATCCATGTATGAGAACAAAGTGTGGACTTTGGTTGACTTGCCCGATGATCGGCAAGCCATAGAAAATAAATGGATCTTCAAGAGGAAGACGGACGCTGATAGTAGTGTTACTATCTACAAAGCTAGACTTGTCGAAAAAGGTTTTTGACAAGTTCAAGGTGTTGACTACGATGAGATTTTCTCACTCGCAGCGATGCTTAAGTCTGTCCGAATCATGTTAGCAAATTGCCACATTTTATGAAATCTGGCAAATGGATGTCAAAACTACATTCCTTAATGGATTTCTTAAAGAAGAGTTGTATATGATGCAACCAGAAGGTTTTGTCAATCCTAAAGGTGCTAACAAAATGTGCAAGCTCCAGCGATCCATCTATGGACTGGTGCAAGCATCTCGGAGTTGGAATATACGCTTTGATGAGTTGATCAAAGCATATAGTTTTATATAGACTTGCGGTGAAGCCTGTATTTACAAGAAAGTGAGTGGGAGCACTACAACATTTCTGATAAGTATATGTGAATAACATATTGTTGATCGGAAATAATGTAGAATTATTCTGCAAAGCATAAAGGAGTGTTTGAAAGGAGTTTTTCAAAGAAAGACCTCGGTGAAGCTGCTTACATATTGAGCATCAAGATCTATAGAGATAGATCAAAACAATTGATAAGTTTTTTCAATGAGTACATACCTTGACAAGATTTTGAAGCAGTTCAAAATGGAACAGTCAAAGAAAGAGATCTTGCCTGTGTTACAAGGTGTGAAATTGAGTAAGACTCAAAGCCCGACCACGGTAGAAGATAGAAAGAGAATGAAAGTCATTCCCTATGCCTCAGCCATAGGTTCTATAAAGTATGCCATGCTATGTACCAGATCTATTGTATACCCTACACTGATTTTGGCAAGGGAGTACAATAGTGATCTAGGAGTAGATCACTGGACATCGGTCCAAATTATCCTTAGTGGAATAAGGATATGTTTCTCGATTATGGAGGTGACAAAAGGTTCGTCGTAAAAGGGTTACGTCGATACAAGTTTTGGCACTGATCCAGATGACTCTAAGTCTTCATCTAGATACATATTGAAAGTGGGAGCAATTAGCTAAAGTAGCTCCGTGAAGAGCATTGTAGACATAGAAATTTGCAAAATACATACGGATCTGAATATGGCAGACCCGTTGACTAAACTTCTCTCACAAGCAAAACATGATCACACCTTGGTACTCTTTGGGTGTTAATCACATAGCGATATGAACTAGATTATTGACTCTAGTAAACCCTTTGGGTGTTGGTCACATGACGATGTGAACTATGTGTGTTAATCACATGGTGATGTGAACTATTGATCTTAATCACATGGCGATGTGATCTAGATTATTGACTCTAGTGCAAGTGGGAGACTGAAGGAAATATGCCCTAGAGGCAATAATAAAGTTATTATTTATTTCCTTATTTCATGATAAATGTTTATCATTCATGCTAGAATTGTATTAACCGGAAACATAATACATGTGTGAATACATAGACAAACAGAGTGTCACTAGTATGCCTCTACTTGACTAGCTCGTTGATCAAAGATGGTTATGTTTCCTAGCCATAGACATGAGTTGTCATTTGATTAACGGGATCACATCATTAGGAGAATGATGTGATTGACTTGACCCATTCCGTTAGCTTAGCACTTGATCGTTTAGTATGTTGCTATTGCTTTCTTCATGACTTATACATGTTCCTATGACTATGAGATTATGCAACTCCCGTTTACCGGAGGAACACTTTGTGTGCTACCAAACGTCACAACGTAACTGGGTGATTATAAAGGTGCTCTACAGGTGTCTCCGAAGGTACTTGTTGGGTTGGCGTATTTCGAGATTAGGATTTGTCACTCCGATTGTCGGAGAGGTATCTCTGGGCCCACTCGGTAATGCACATCACTATAAGCCTTGCAAGCATTGCAACTAATGAGTTAGTTGCGGGATGATGTATTACAGAACGAGTAAAGAGACTTGCCGGTAACGAGATTGAACTAGGTATTGAGATACCGACGATCGAATCTCGGGCAAGTAACATACCGATGACAAAGGGAACAACGTATGTTGTTATGCGGTCTGACCGATAAAGATCTTCGTAGAATATGTAGGAGCCAATATGGGCATCCAGGTCCCGCTATTGGTTATTGACCAGAGAGGTGTCTCGGTCATGTCTACATAGTTCTCGAACCCGTAGGGTCCGCACGCTTAACGTTCGTTGACGATATAGTACTATGAGTTATGTATGTTGGTGACCGAATGTTGTTCGGAGTTTTGGATGAGATCACGGATATGACGAGGAACTCCGGAATGGTCCGGAAGTAAAGATTGATATGTGGATAGTAGTGTTTGATCTCCGGAAAGGTTCCGGAATCCATCGGAAGGGGTTCCGGATGTTTCCCGAAATGTTTGGGCACGAGAACACTTTATCTGGGCCAAAGGGGAAAGCCCACGAGGTTTTTGGAAAGCGCAAAAGGAAGTTTTGCGGAGTCCAGGGGCCAGACGCCAGGGTCCCTGGCGTCTGGGTCCAGACGCCGGGAACCCTGGCGTCTGGCCCTGGAGTCCGAGAAGGACTCTTGCCTTTCGGGTGAAACCGACTTTGTGGAGGCTTTTACTCCAAGTTTCGACCCCAAGGCTCAACATATAAATAGAGGGGTAGGGCTAGCACCCAAGACACATCAAGAAACACCAAGCCGTGTGCCGGCAACCCCGTCCCCTCTAGTTTATCCTCCGTCATAGTTTTCGTAGTGCTTAGGCGAAGCCCTGCGGAGATTGTTCTTCACCAACACCGTCACCACGCCGTCGTGCTGCCGGAACTCATCTACTACTTCGCCCCTCTTGCTGGATCAAGAAGGCGGGGACGTCATCGAGCTGAACGTGTGCAGAACTCGGAGGTGCCGTGCTTTCGGTACTTGGATCGGTCGGATCGTGAAGACGTACGACTACATCAACCGCGTTGATATAACGCTTCCGCTTACGGTCTACGAGGGTACGTGGACAACACTCTCCCCTCTCGTTGCTATGCATCACCATGATCTTGCGTGTGCGTAGGAATTTTTTGAAATTACTACGTTCCCCAACAGTGGCATCCGAGCCAGGTTTTATGCGTAGATGTCATATGCACGAGTAGAACACAAGTGAGTTGTGGGCGATACAAGTCATACTGCTTACCAGCATGTCATACTTTGGTTCGGCGGTATTGTTGGATGAAGCGGCCCGGACCGACATTACGCGTACGCTTACGCGAGACTGGTTTTACCGCCGTGCTATGCACACAGGTGACTAGCGGGTGTCAGTTTCTCCAACTTTAGTTGAACCGAGTGTGGCTACGCCCGGTCCTTGAGAAGGTTAAAACAGCACTAACTTGACGAACTATCGTTGTGGTTTTGATGCGTAGGTAAGAACGGTTCTTGCTCAGCCCGTAGCAGCCACGTAAAACTTGCAACAACAAAGTAGAGGACGTCTAACTTGTTTTTGTAGGGCATGTTGTGATGTGATATGGTCAAGGCATGATGCTATATTTATTGTATGAGATGATCAGGTTTTGTAACCGAGTTATCGGCAACTGGCAAGAGCCATATGGTTGTCGCTTTATTGTATGCAATGCAATCGCCCTATAATGCTTTACTTTATCACTAAGCGGTAGCGATAGTCGTAGAAGCAATAGTTGGCGAGACGACAATG
Source organism: Triticum aestivum (assembly GCF_018294505.1). Classification (NCBI taxonomy): domain Eukaryota; kingdom Viridiplantae; phylum Streptophyta; class Magnoliopsida; order Poales; family Poaceae; genus Triticum; species Triticum aestivum. The sequence goes on along the minus strand of NC_057808.1, from coordinate 313,630,577 downwards.
ATGCTACGATGGAGATCAAGGTGTCGCGCCGGTGACGATGGTGATCATGACGGTGATTCGGAGATGGAGATCACAAGCACAAGATGATGATGGCCATATCATATCACTTATATTGATTGCATGTGATGTTTATCTTTTATGCATCTTATCTTGCTTTGATTGACGGTAGCATTATAAGATGATATCTCACTAAATTTAAAGATAAAAGTGTTCTCCCTGAGTATGCACCGTTGCCAAAGTTCATCGTGCCCAGACACCACGTGATGATCGGGTGTGATAAGCTCTACGTCCATCTACAACGGGTGCAAGCCAGTTTTGCACACGCGGAATACTCAGGTTAAACTTGACGAGCCTAGCATATGCAGATATGGCCTCGGAACACTGAGACCGAAAGGTCGAGCATGAATCATATAGTAAGATATGATCAACATAGTGATGTTCACCATTGAAAACTACTCCATTTCACGTGATGATCGGTTATGGTTTAGTTGATTTGGATCACGTGATCACTTAGATGATTAGAGGGATGTCTATCTAAGTGGGAGTTCTTAAGTAATATGATTAATTGAACTTTAATTTATCATGAACTTAGTCCTGGTAGTATTAGCATATCTATGTTGTAGATCAATAGCTCGCGTTTAGCTCCCATGTTTTATTTTTGATATGTTCCTAGAGAAAACTAAGTTGAAAATGTTAGTAGCAATGATGCGGATTGGATCCGTGATCTGAGGATTATCCTCATTGCTGCACAGAAGAATTATGTCCTTGATGCACCGCTAGGTGACAGACCTATTGCAGGAGCAGATGCAGACGTTATGAACGTTTGGCTAGCTCAATATGATGACTACTTGATAGTTTAGTGCACCATGCTTAACGGCTTAGAATCGGGACTTCAAAGACGTTTTGAACGTCATGGACCATATGAGATGTTCCAGGAGTTGAAGTTAATATTTCAAGCAAATACCCGAGTTGAGAGATATGAAGTCTCCAACAAGTTCTATAGCTAAAAGATGGAGGAGAATAGCTCAAGCAGTGAGCATGTGCTCAGATTGTCTGGGTACTACAATCGCTTGAATCAAGTGGGAGTTAATCTTCCAGATAAAATAGTGATTGACAGAATTCTCTAGTCACCATCACCAAGTTAGTAGAACTTCGTGATGAACTATAATATGCAAGGGATGACGAAACAATTCCCAAGCTCTTCGCGATGCTAAATCGGCGAAGGTAGAAATCAAGAAAAACATCAAGTGTTGATGGTTGACAAGACCACTAGTTTCAAGAAAAGGGGCAAAGGGAAGAAGGGGAACTTCAAGAAGAACGGCAAGCAAGTTGCTGCTCGAGTGAAGAAACCCAAGTCTGGACCTAAGCCTAAGACTAAGTGCTTCTACTTCAAAGGGACTGGTCACTGGAAGCGGAACTACCCCAAGTAATTGGCGGATAAGAAGGATGGCAAAGTGAACATAGGTATATTTGATATACATGTTATTAATGTGTACTTTACTAGTGTTTATAGCAACCCCTCAGTATTTGATACTAGTTCAGTTGCTAAGAGTAGTAACTCAAAACGGGAGTTGCAGAATGAACAGAAACTAGTTAAGGGCGAGGTGACGATGTGTGTTGTAAGTAGTTCCAAGATTGATATGATCATCATCGCACACTCCCTATACTTTCGGGATTAGTGTTGATCCTAAATAAGTGTTATTTGGTGTTTGCGTTGAGCATGAATGTGATTTGATCATGTTTATTGCAATACGGTTATTCATTTAAGTTAGAGAATAATTGTTGTTCTGTTTACATGAATAAAACCTTATATGGTCATACACCCAATGAAAATGGTTTGTTGGATCTCGATCATAGTAATACACATATTCATAATATTGAAGCCAAAAGATGCAAAGTTAATAATGATAGTGCAACTTATTTGTGGCACTGCCGTTTAGGTCATATTGGTGTAAAGCGCATGAAGAAACTCCACGCTGATGGGATTTTGGAATCAATTGATTATTAATCACTTGATGCTTGCGAACCATGCCTTATGGGCAAGATTAAAAACTCCGTTCTCCGGAACAATGGAGCGAGCAACTAACTTATTGGAAATAATACATACTGATGTATACAATCCGATGAGTGTTGAGGCTCACGGCAAGTATCATTATTTTCTGACCTTCACAGATGATTTGAGCAGATATGAGTATATCTACTTGATAAAACACGAGTCTGAAACATTTGAAAAGTTCAAATAATTTCAGAGTGAAGTGGAGAATCATCGTAAACAAGAAAATAAAAGTTTCTACGATATGATCGCAGAGGAAAAGTATTTGACTTACGAGTTTGGTCTTCAATTAAAACAATGTGGAATAGTTTCACAAATTCGTGCCACCTGGAACACCACAGCATAATGGTGTGTCCGAACGTCATAACCGTACTTTATTGGATATAGTGCAATCTATGATGTCTCTTACCGATTTACCACTATCGTTCTGGGGTTATGCATTAGAGACAGCTGCATTCACATTAAATAGGGCACCGTCTAATCCGTTGAGACGACACCGTGTGAACTATGGTTTGGCAAGAAACCTAAGCTGTCATTTCTTAAAGTTTGGGTTAGCGATGCTTATGTGAAAAAGTTTCATCCGGATAAGCTCAAACCCAAATCGGAAAAGTGCGTCTTCATAGGATACCCAAAAGTTACTGTTGCGTACACCTTCTATCACAGATCCGAAGGCAAGATATTCGTTGCTAAGAATGGATCCTTTCTAGAGAAGGAGTTTCTCTCGAAAGAAGTGAGTGGGAGGAAAGTAGAACTTGAGAGGTAACTGTACCTGCTCCCTTATTGGAAAGTAGTTCATCACAGAAATATGTTCCTGTGACTCCTACACCAATTAGTGAGGAAGCTAATGATGATGATCATGTAACTTCAGATCAAGTTACTACCGAACCTCGTAGGTCAACCAGAGTGAGATCCGCACCAGAGTGGTACGGTAATCCTATTCTGGAGGTCATGTTACTTGACCATGACGAACCTACGAACTATGAGGAAGCGATGATGAGCCCAGATTCCGCGAAATGGCTTGAGGCCATGAAATCTGAGATGGGATCCATGTATGAGAACAAAGTGTGGACTTTGGTTGACTTGCCCGATGATCGGCAAGCCATAGAAAATAAATGGATCTTCAAGAGGAAGACGGACGCTGATAGTAGTGTTACTATCTACAAAGCTAGACTTGTCGAAAAAGGTTTTTGACAAAGTTCAAGGTGTTGACTACGATGAGATTTTCTCACTCGTAGCGATGCTTAAGTCTGTCCGAATCATGTTAGCAAATTGCCACATTTTATGAAATCTGGCAAATGGATGTCAAAACTACATTCCTTAATGGATTTCTTAAAGAAGAGTTGTATATGATGCAACCAGAAGGTTTTGTCAATCCTAAAGGTGCTAACAAAATGTGCAAGCTCCAGCGATCCATCTATGGACTGGTGCAAGCATCTCGGAGTTGGAATATATGCTTTGATGAGTTGATCAAAGCATATAGTTCTATACAGACTTGCAGTGAAGCCTTATTTACAAGAAAGTGAGTGGGAGCACTACAACATTTCTGATAAGTATATGTGAATAACATATTGTTGATCGGAAATAATGTAGAATTATTCTGCAAAGCATAAAGGAGTGTTTGAAAGGAGTTTTTCAAAGAAAGACCTCGGTGAAGCTGCTTACATATTGAGCATCAAGATCTATAGAGATAGATCAAAACAATTGATAAGTTTTTTCAATGAGTACATACCTTGACAAGATTTTGAAGCAGTTCAAAATGGAACAGTCAAAGAAAGAGTTCTTGCCTGTGTTACAAGGTGTGAAATTGAGTAAGACTCAAAGCCCGACCACGGTAGAAGATAGAAAGAGAATGAAAGTCATTCCCTATGCCTCAGCCATAGGTTCTATAAAGTATGCCATGCTATGTACCAGATCTATTGTATACCCTACACTGATTTTGGCAAGGGAGTACACTAGTGATCTAGGAGTAGATCACTGGACAGCGGTCAAAATTATCCTTAGTGGAATAAGGATATGTTTCTCGATTATGGAGGTGACAAAAGGTTCGTCGTAAAAGGGTTACGTCGATACAAGTTTTGGCACTCATCCAGATGACTCTAAGTCTTCATCTGGATACATATTGAAAGTGGGAGCAATTAGCTAATGTAGCTCCATGCAGAGAGAAATTTGCAAAATACATACGGATCTGGATATGGCAGACCCGTTGACTAAACTTCTCTCACAAGCAAAACATGATCACACATTGGTACTCTTTGGGTGTTAATCACATAGCGATGTGAACTAGATTATTGACTCTAGTAAACCCTTTGGGTGTTGGTCACATGACAATGTGAACTATGTGTGTTAATCACATGGTGATGTGAACTATTGATGTTAAATCACATGGCGATGTGATCTAGATTATTGACTCTAGTCCAAGTGGGAGACTGAAGGAAATATGCCCTAGAGGCAATAATAAAGTTATTATTTATTTCCTTATTTCATGATAAATGTTTATTATTCATGCTAGAATTGTATTAACCGGAAACATAATACTTGTGTGAATACATAGACAAACAGAGTGTCACTAGTATGCCTCTACTTGACTAGCTCGTTAATCAAAGATGGTTATGTTTCCTAGCCATAGACATGAGTTGTCATTTGATTAACGGGATCACATCATTAGGAGAATGATGTGATTGACTTGACCCATTCCGTTAGCTTAGCACTTGATCGTTTAGTATTCTGCTATTGCTTTCTTCATGACTTATACATGTTCCTATGACTATGAGATTATGCAACTCCCGTTTACCGGAGGAACACTTTGTGTGCTACCAAACGTCACAACGTAACTGGGTGATTATAAAGGTGCTCTACAGGTGTCTCCGAAGGTACTTGTTGGGTTGGCGTATTTCGAGATTAGGATTTGTCACTCCGATTGTCGGAGAGGTATCTCTGGGCCCACTCGGTAATGCACATCACTATAAGCCTTGCAAGCATTGCAACTAATGAGTTAGTTGCGGGATGATGTATTACAGAACGAGTAAAGAGACTTGCCGGTAACGAGATTGAACTAGGTATTGAGATACCGACGATCGAATCTCGGGCAAGTAACATACCGATGACAAAGGGAACAACGTATGTTGTTATGCGGTCTAACCGATAAAGATCTTCATAGAATATGTAGGAGCCAATATGGGCATCCAGGTCCCGTTCTTGGTTACTGACCAGAGTGGTGTCTCGGTCATGTCTACATAGTTCTCGAACCCGTAGGGTCCGCACGCTTAACGTTCGTTGACGATATAGTACTATGAGTTATGTATGTTGGTGACCGAATGTTGTTCGGGGTTTTGGATGAGATCACAGATATGACGAGGAACTCCGGAATGGTCCGGAAGTAAAGATTGATATGTGGATAGTAGTTTTTGATCTCCGGAAAGGTTCCGGAATCCATCGGAAGGGGTTCCGGATGTTTCCCGAAATGTTTGGGCACGAGAACACTTTGTCTGGGCCAAAGGGGAAAGCCCACGAGGTTTTTGGAAAGCGCAAAAGAAAGTTTTGCGGAGTCCAGGGGCCAGAGAAGCCAGGGTCCCTGGCGTCTGGGTCCAGACGCCGGGAACCCTGGCGTCTGGCCCTGTAGTCCGAGAAGGACTCTTGCCTTTCGGCTGAAACCGACTTTGTGGAGGCTTTTACTCCAAGTTTCGACCCCAAGGCTCAACATATAAATAGAGGGGTAGGGCTAGAACCCAAGACACATCAAGAAACACCAAGCCGTGTGCCGGCAACCCCGTCCCCTCTAGTTTATCCTCCGTCATAGTTTTCGTAGTGCTTAGGCGAAGCCCTGCGGAGATTGTTCTTCACCAACACCGTCACCACGCCGTCGTGCTGCCGGAACTCATCTACTACTTTGCCCCTCTTGCTGGATCGAGAAGGCGGGGACGTCATCGAGCTGAACGTGTGCAGAACTCGGAGGTGCCGTGCTTTCGGTACTTGGATCGGTCGGATCGTGGAGATGTACAACTACATCAACCGCGTTGATATAACGCTTCCGCTTACGGTCTACGAGGGTACGTGGACAACACTCTCCCCTCTCGTTGCTATGCATCACCATGATCTTGCGTGTGCGTAGGAATTTTTTTTGAAATTACTACGTTCCCCAACAATATCATCATCACATGATTGCCTCTAGGGCATATCTCCAACAGTCTCCCACTTGCACTAGAGTCAATCATTTAGGCATCGTATGCCCATGGAGCTCATGTGCGCCTCATGCTTCGGACGTGGGAGAGGCTTCGTCAATGGATCAGCAACATTTGCATCAGTGTGTACCTTGCATATGTTTACATCACCTCTTTCGACAATGTCGCGAATAAGGTTAAAACGCCTGAGTATGTGTTGGGTTTTATGATGGTTCCGTGGTTCCTTGACTTGCGCAATGGCACCACTATTATCACAATAGAGGTCCAATGGATTAGACGCGCCCTCAACCACACCAAGATCAGAAATAAAATTCTTCACCCAAACACCTTCTTTTGCAGCTTCAGAAGCCGCAATGTACTCGGCCTCTGTTGTAGAATCAGCTACCGTATCTTGCTTGGAGCTCCTCCAGCTCACTGCTCCTCCGTTCAGAATGAACACAAACCCAGATTGCGATCGGCTATCATCCCTATCTGTTTGGAAACTAGCATCGGTGTAACTCTTTACAACGAGCTCATCCTCACCTCCATAAACCAGGAACATATCCTTAGTCGTTCTCAAGTACTTAAGGATATTCTTAACCGCTGTCCAGTGACTCTCCCCTGGATCAGCCTGGTATTTGCCCACCATGCTAAGAGCAAAACTAACATCGGGACGAGTACATACCATAGCATACATGATGGACCCAACAGCCGAAGCGTACGGAATCCCATCCATGCGTCTTCGCTCATCAGGAGTCGTAGGACTCTGAGTCTTGCTAAGACTAATGCCATGTGACATGGGCAAGAAACCTTTCTTGGCATCTTGCATGTTGAACCGCTTCAACACCTTGTCAATATACGCACTCTGGCTTAATCCAATAAGCCTTCTCGATCTATCTCTATAGATCTTGATTCCCAAAATGTAAGCTGCTTCTCCCAAGTCCTTCATAGAAAAACTATTTTTCAATGAGTCCTTGACAGATTCAAGCATTTGAACATCATTTCCAATCAATAATATGTCATCAACATATAAGATCATAAATGCAACTAAGCTCCCACTGACCTTCTTGAATACACCATGATCACAGTCATTCTTGATGAAGCCAAACTCTTTGACAGCTTCATTAAAACAAATGTTCCAATTCCGAGATGCTTGCCGTAATCCATAAATGGATCTCTGAAGCTTGCCTTAATCCATAAATGGATCTCTGAAGCTTGCATACCATGCTAGACTTCTTTGGATCGACAAAACCCTCGGGTTGTGTCATATACACATCCTCGGTTAAATTTCCATTAAGGAAAGCTGTTTTGACATCCATCTGCCATATTTCATAGTCGAAATATGCCGCTATAGCAAGAATGATCCGAATTGATTTAGGCATCGCTACCGGTGAGTAAGTCTCATCGTAGTCAACTCCTTGAACTTGCCGATAACCTTTAGCAACAAGTCGAGCCTTATGGACTGTGACATTTCCATCCATATCAGTTTTCTTCTTAAAGATCCACTTGCACTCAATGGCTTGAACGCCATCTGGCAGATCAACCAAGTTCCAAACTTGATTGTCATCCATGGACTTTAATTCGGATCTCATGGCCTCAAGCCATAACTCGGAATCAGGGCTCTCCATCGCTTCCGCATACGTAGTCGGCTCGTTGTTCTCCAAGAACAACACATTGCAGTCATGCAAATTGCGTAACCTTTCCGACCTCCGTGGAACCGGTGTCGACTCCACTACGTGTTCCCTGACTAACTCCGGTGTGACAGTATCACCTACCGCAACGTCCCCGTGTGGTTCTCGAATTTCTTCTAGTCGGACCATCCTCCCACTAGCCTTCCGATTGAGAAACTCTTTCTCAAGGAAAACTCCATGTCGACCGACAAACACTTTGCCCTCTTCATGGTTGTAGAAGTAATATCCCAAGGTTTCCCTTGGATATCCCACGAATATGCACTTGTCCGATTTGGGTGTGAGCTTATCCGACTGGAGTCGCTTGACATATGCTTCACATCCCCAAATTTTCAGAAAAGACAAACTGTGACTCTTCGCAGTCCATATCTCATATGGTGTCTTACCTACGGACTTAGATGGTACCCTGTTTAGTGTGAAAGCTGTAGTTTCTAGAGCGTATCCCCAAAATGACAAGGGTAAATCCGACTAACTCATCATTGATCGGACCATGTCCAACAGGGTCCGATTCCTCCGTTCCGACACACCATTTCTCTGTGGCATACCCGGAGGAGTCAGTTGTGGAACTATTCCACGATTCTTCAGATGATCATCAAACTCCTGGCTCATATACTCACCGCCACAATCAGATCGTAGAAGTTTGATTTTCTTGCCGAGTTGATTTTCCACTTCGTTCTGAAACTCCTTGAACTTTTCAAAAGTTTCTGACTTGTGCCTCATCAAGTAGACATATCCATATCTACTCAAGTCGTCGGTGAAAGTCACGAAGTATTGGAAACCACCTCTGGCTGCCGTGCTCATTGGTCCACATACATCACTATGTATAAGTTCCAACAGCTCGGACGCCCTCTCGCAACTCTTTGCAAAAGGAGTCTTAGTCATCTTACCGAGTAGGCAAGACTCGCATGTCTCGAATGATTCAAACTCAAACAAAGTTAGAATTCCATCATCATGGAGCTTCTTCATGCGCTTTTTACTAATGTGTCCTAGTCGACAATGCCAGATGTAAGTCAGATTTATCTCATTAGGCTTATGCCTCTTGACATTTATGTTATAGACTGATTCACCTTCAAGATCTAGGATAAATAACCCATTTACAACGGGTGCAAAGCCATGAAACATATTATTCAAGTAAATGAAACAGCCATTGTCCTTAATACTGAATTCATAACCTTGTCTCATCAAACATGAGGCAGAAATAATGTTTCGACTCAAAGAAGGAACATAATAACAATTATCAAGTTCCATTACAAATCCTGAAGGTAAATTAAGTTGCATAGTGCCGACGGCCAATGCAGCAACTCTTGCTTTATTCCCGACGCGTATGTCGACTTCTCCTCTTGCGACATTCCTAGTTCTGCTTAGCCCCTGCATCGAGTTGCATATGTGAACAACCGATCCGGTATCATATACCCAAGAGCTACTAGAAACATCAGCAAGATAAATGTCTATAACATATACAACAAGTGTACCTGAAGAAGAAGTCATACTTCCAGTCTTCTTGCCCTTCTCGGCAAGCCACTTGCTGCAGTTCCTTTTCCAGTGTCCGGGTTCCTTGCAATGAAAGCAAATACTCCCCGAAGCCGTCCCTGACTTAGGCGCAGCGGCTGCAGTTGGAGTTGCCTCCTTCTCTCTGCCCTTTGCCTTAGCCTTTTTCTTAGACCAGCTCTTCTTGAACTTAGCCGAGTTCTACACCATCAACACTTGACGATATGTACCTTTCTTGATATCCTGCTCTTCCACTTTGAGCATCCCATTCAATTCAGTGAGCTTCTTTTCCATCCCATGCATATGGTAGTTCGAGATGAACGGCCCATAGCTGTCCGGAAGAGAACCTAGAATTGTATCTGTGGACAACTCATCCCAGAGTGGGAAGCCCAGCCTATCCAGAGCTTGCATGTACCCGATCATCTTGATCACATGCGGGCTCAGTGGATCACCCTCTTTCGGCTTACAATCCATCAAGGATTGCTAGACGTTGAACCTTTCGGTCCTAGCCTGCATTTGAAACATGCTCTTAAGGTTCTCGATCATATCGAAAGCCTCAATATTTTCGAACTGCTGCTGCAGATCGGGCTCCATAGAAGCCAGCATGAGACAGCTGATCTCGTTTGATTCATCAACGAGTTTCTGGTAGGCATTTCTGGCTGTGGCATTAGCATTATCGGCAGGTTCCTCTGGAAGCGGATTCTCTAGAACTTGTTCCTTTTTCTCATGCCTAAGAACAATTCTCAGGTTTCTATACCAGGTGGTAAAGTTTGTTCCATTCAATTTATCTTTTTCCAGGATTGATTTCAACGCAAAAGGGGTAACTTGAGTAGGTGGTGCCATTGATCTACAACAGAAATATGCAAAACACTAAGACATGTATTCATGAAGAGTAATTCATATTAAACATTTTAATAAGATCATTACTCCCACTGAAATCAACATCCCTCGGTTGATACTTAGTGATTCAAGATCCAAGATCAACATGTCAACTAGTGAGCTTTTGCATCACCGCTAGAGGACAAGATCACTCGGTAAGCAAGTCTTGCTAATCGTATCTCCATACGACTCTTGTTGTTGGGGACATCTCATGCCTCGCCAACTCCTATGCCTCATAGCCCAAAACTGTTTTGATAGCCACGACAAGTCAACCAATGCTTCGCGTGTAAGTGTCCGACACAAACCCATCACTTCAAGGAGATCTAGTGGCACCCTAATTTCATAGGCCCGCCACTAAATATACTTGACATGTGAAGGTGCAGCAATTGGGGAGGCATTTGTACTTGACATTCTTTGAGGGGTCACTTAAAACATCTACCATGCAAAAAGAAGGGTGCATAAAAGGGATAAACTTTCACAGGCAGTTTATGTATGTGTGATATGGTATAGCCCCTTTTCACAGCGCGTGGAGATTTCCATCTCCACGTGCGCGGTCTGCCCATGCATGGTTGTCCTCGTGGTGATCTCCATCTCCACGCCATGGTGTCAACCGCCAAGTGTTACATAAGATACTATGCTATTAAAAACCAATAGCTACTGAAAGTAAATTACATTACAAGGCTTCTCATGTTGACACGCAGGTCATTAATACAATAATGGGACAACCATATGGCTCTTGCCGGTTGCCGCACTCATGACACGCAGGTCATGAAACAATAATATACAAGCAACATACATGGGCTATACCAAATCACAGTCATTCCCTGCAAAAACGAGTCAGACGTTCTACCGCCGAAGATAAAACCTCGTGAAACTCTATCTTCCAAGCGGATTTTGTCCTAGCTAGAAGCGCCGAAATCATGTTGCAAAATTTCGACGCTAATCCAACTTTTCGTTAGCTTCAGTTTGACAGGTCGTGGAGCAAAATCGGAGTTCGTATGCAAAAGTTACAGCCGTTTTACCTAGACCGCTCCAACAGATTTCAGCACCGCGGAAATCACATTTCCAAGGTGTTGATCTATGTTCCGATGCGATCAATCTCATTGATCTTCGCGTGCTGCATCCGGATTTGCGTTCCACTGTCTACCCCGATGGCGGAAACCGACCGGTAGGGGTAAGTCGTGTCACGACCTCTGCATCACGATCACGGAAACAAGATCACGAAACCAACCTTCAACACTGACGTGCGCGACCGATCTCATCGACCCGCACTTGAACCGATCTACATATCTCATATGCATATCATCGAATCTATCATCACACAGTGGAGGCTCTGATACCATTGTTGGAACACGCGGTACGCTATGCTAGCGCCAAATAAAATTTTCTACCGCGCACCCAAGATCATGCTGCTGGAAATAGATCACGGGATCGGGTTTACCACTAGACGCGCAGTCACCGCAGCGGAAGTAGAGTTGGTGATGCATGTAGCCGATCTCCCTGGCCGTCTCCTCCTTGTGTTGCCGATCTCCCGCAAACAGCGAAGACCCGTGAACGGTGATCTCCCGCGAACGGCACCTCGCGGTTCCCTCGAACGGTTCGTCCAAGCACCGCAGATGCGATGCCTCCAAGGTATCCACACGTACGGGGAGCAGCGTCGAGCGGCGGATTGCTAGGTCCAGTCGCGCGGCATGGGCGTGGGGAGTGGCGGTGGCTAACCAGGGTTCAATTCGATCAACCCTAAGTGGTGTGCCCACTCCCCTTTATATAGACCTCCGAGGTGGGCTCAACACTTGAGCCCACTAGGAGTCCACATCCATTTTCCACTCGGATCCAATCCGAATGGGCTGCAGCCCCTTAAGTGTGTGACTCTATAGGTTCACGTACACATGGACACGACCAGAGTCGATAGTTGGTAGCGGCTCCTAGCAGAACATGCCAACTCCCATGTGGGCGTAAAGTCGTTTGACGAACTTCAACAATGTGGCATATGCAACATTCCTTTTGCCTCACGATATTTGTTGTCGAGCTCAAGGCGAGTACTTGTCACCCTTGTGTTAGCTCGACCTCTCTTCTCGAAACCATGATACAGATTCCCGAACTGGGTTAACACTTAACCCAAGTCGCATGGCCATGTTTTCCGAATCTGATCACTCGAGAGGGCCCAGAGAATATCTCTCCAAATAGGAGGGGCAAATCCCATCTTGGTCAACCATGTCTCGCGGCATGTCTCACGACTCACCCGAAAGCTACCTTTATAACTACCCAGTTACGGAGTAGCGTTTGATAGACCCTAAGTGAGTCGATCCTCATCCCGAGAACATGCGAGGACCTCAGGTCTAGGACATGGCATAGACATTGCACTTGAGACTAACAGATGACTATATCTCGCTGCGTCTCAAAGTGGGTCTGTCCGGCTCGGTGATCTCCATCCCCGAGCCCATACTATCGGTTTAGATCTCCATGCACATGACTTGTGAAACATAGTCATCAACCGAGTCATATACTAGTCAAGGATATGTGTCCGCATAACCTTATCAACTAGGGACCATTAAAACAATCATCATACAATACATAGTTCCACAAACAAGTCACATACTTATTGATACATATCATTGATCATCACATGATTACCTGTAGGGCATATCTCCAACGGCCGCTATTCTCTTTTGGTGCATCCACCATGTATACATCATACGAGGAAGTGGCCGTCCAACGTCCGGTAAACGGCGGATTTTGGGCCTCTTCTTCTCCGGCATCGTCGTCCATATCGTCGATGTCTTCGGAGCCGTAATCGAGCGTGTCGGTTAAGTCCTCGACAGTGGCTATGAAGTGGGCGGTGGGTGGGAAACGAAATTCTCCGTCATCAGCCTCAAGTTCGAACTGGATATAATCCGGCTGTGAATCCCCCGCTAAGGATAGATTTTTTAATGAGCTTAGCACGTCGCCTAAGGGCGAGTGCCAGAAGATGTCCGCGGAGCTGAATTCAACGATCAATGACCGATCAAGCTCGACGCGGAGATGAAATTACTACGTTCCCCAACATCTTGAGTGACTTGTTATTTAGAATCTCAAATGATGTTAGAGGTGTTGGAAAACATGCTTCTATGGTTCAATCTCAGCTAGAACAAGTTGCTAAATCACAAAGAGATTACTTGATGAAATGAATCATAATATGCATGACTTTGCTATTAGAGTTGCAATTAGAGGAGGTAAAATGGCTCAGGAACCACTTTATCTTGAGGGACACCCAAAAAGAATTGAACAAGACTCACAAAGAGCTAACACTAGTGCACCTAGTCCTTCTAGAAAGAAAAAGAAAAACAAAAATGATAGGACTTTGCACACTTCTAGTGAACCTGAAATAGAAAAACCTCCCGATAATACAAATGAAACTTCTATCTCTGATGCTGAAACTCAATCTGGTAATGAACACTCACCGAGTGATAATGAAAAAGATAATGATGAGGTTCATGAAGACACTCAACCAAATAATGATAAAGAACGAGATAATGATGTTGAAATAGAACCCCTGTTGATCTTGATAACCCACAACCCAAAAATAAAAGGTATGATAAAAGAGACTTTGTTGATAGAAAACACGGTAAAGAAAGAGAACCGTGGGTTCAAAAACCTATTCCTTTTCCGCCCAAGTCAACTAAAAAGAAAGATGATGAAGAATTTGAACGCTTTGCTGAAATGCTGAGCCAGTCTTTTTGCGTACTCGCTTGACTGATATCTTGAAAATGCCTCCTTATGCAAAGTATATGAAAGACATCATTACAAATAAGAGAAAAACAACGGAAGCTGAAATCTCCACTATGATTGCTAATTATATTTTCAAAGATGGAGTACCTAAAAAATATGGAGATCCGGGAATACCAACTATACCTTGCTCTATCAAAAAGAATTATGTGAAAACTGCTTTGTGTGATTTAGGAGCTGGTGTTAGTGTTATGCCTTTCTCTTTATATAAAAGACTTGACTTTAATAAACTCACACCTACTGAAATATCTTTGCAAATGGCTGACAAGTCAACTACCAAACCTATCGGTATCTGTGAGGATGTGCCCGTTGTTGTTGCTAATGTTACTATTTTGACTAACTTTGTTATACTTGAGATGCCCGAGGACGACAACATGTCGATTATCCTTGGTAGACCCTTCTTGAATACTGCATGGGCTGTTATTGATTGCAATAAAAGCAAGGTCACTTTTCATATTAATGGTAATGAGCATACGGTGCACTTTCCTAAGAAACAATTCCAAGTGAATGGTATTAATGTTAATGAAAAACCTCCGACAATCACTATTGGAAGTTTTCAAATACCTCTACCTACTGTCAAAAAGAAATATGAAATGCTTATTGTTGGGGACATCCATATCCCCATTGAGGTAACTTAGTGATATATGAAAGTTCTTCGGTCTCATGCTAATCGAAGGTGGTTATTAATAAGACCTGATCAACCTTATTAATAAATCATTTTTGAGCGGTATGAAGTTGATGAATTTAGTAAGCACTACTTTCTGTCCCTACTTTTTATTCTCTTCTTTATTAGTTAAATAAAATAAATGCCATGTTTTGTCTATTTTCTCAATTTCCCGTGCAATAAAAAATGACCCAAAAATAAAAGTTCTCAGAATGCCCTGAAAATTGAACATGATTTTTTTCTGAATATTTATGAATTTTTGGTGCAAATAATACTAGAGGGAGGTGCACCAGGTGGGCACAACCCACCTGGGCGCGCCAGCACCCCCAGGCGTGCCCTGGTGGGTTGTGGTCCCCACGTGGGCCCCCTCACTTACCTCTTCATCCCACATCATCACTTACCTCCAGAAAAAAATCCCTATTGTTCTCTCTCCCGTGTTCTTGAGCTCAAACCCGCAGATTTCGATCTCTTTGCTCGAAGCTCCATTTCCGAAATTGTTTCGGGGGATTGTTGTTTGGTATGTGACTCACCATTTGTCCAATTAGTTTTTGTTTTAGTGATTTATACTTTGAATAATTAGCTACTCTTGGTGCTGTTGTAGATGTGCTTGCATGTTGAATTCTTAGTGTTCTAAGTAGTTTGAATGCTTGCTATGGCCTCTATGTATCCCTATGAGTAGTTGCTATAAATTTTGTGAAGTTTTGTTGAGAAAATTTTGTGAACTAAAAATTCAGAATTTTTTTCATAGGAAAAATTGTATGCGGACATGATGAACCTATTTGGAAGGAGTTCTTCGAGGAGACGATCCTCGGGGGCATCTTCTAGTGACAGTTCCACTCGCTGGTCTTATGTAGAACCAAGTGAAATTTCCACGCGAGATGCCGCTACCAAAACATGCTTATGGCCCTGCGATGAGTATATGATGCGAGTGGGCATTAAGGAGGAATTTGAGCAATATGTTCACAATGCCGGTCTCGGTCCCTACCTTTTAGATAAGTGTGAACAACACCAACTTCTCACTGAATCATTTGTCAAAGGATTTAAATATTTTCCACGTAAGTCTAGGGTGTCGTTTATGCTTTATGATAATCCATATACTATTCCATTAGAGAATTTTGCTTATCATTGCAAACTTCCATTTTGGGGTTCGCTTGATGAGCCACCAACGGCTGAGTATGAATCTTTCTTGACTAGCCTTTGTTACGGTGAAAATAGGGGAGTGAGACAAGGAAGAATAAAGAGCATTCACTTTCCCACAATTTAGTATTTTGCATTATTTAACGGGAAATGCATAGTAGGAAAGCAAGACTGTAGCATACTCTGTGCGCCATACGTGAGCCTCATTCACACCGCTCTCACTGGTGAAAAGAATTATAACCTTGGAGCGATTGTTGCACGTAGACTTCAGCATAACGCCAAAAGTGGCTGGTTCTATGGTGGAATTTATGCCACACGTCTAGCATGAGGGCTGGGTGTTTCACCTTTGCCCTTTGATCCTATCTTACCCACTCGGTTTTTAGATTTTGATGCTTTGAAAGAGCATAAAATCCTTAAAAGAAAGATTCATGACTTCACTTATAATCTGATGTTTAACCAATCATCTATTGTGGACACGTATTTGCCTGCGCCTGCTCTTTTTGACTATAACAGCAAGGGAAGATATTTTGTTCTTGAGAGCGAGGCCCGAGCTCATAACGCAGTAGTGGTGGCGGCACGGCGTGCCGAGGCATCTGCACCAAGAGCCTCCGTGAGCTACCACGCCGACTACTACCCTCCAGGCCACTGATCGACTACCAACTTAGGCCAAAAGCCTAAGCTTGGGGGAGTACGTGTTTCTCACCAACATTATATTCATGTTCACGCATATCATTTCATTTGTCGGTGCTCACACTTTTTCATTGTACCATCCATGCTTAGATTTATTTTCTTGCTTTCTTCTTGTGTGTTTGAAAAACTTTAGAAAAACCAAAAAAATAGTTGTAGTAATTTACTTTCTATGCATGCTTAGTAGTAGTACTAAAAAGAAAATCAAAAAAGATTTCCTTGTTCTTCTTTTTCTTGTTGGGAGCTTTCCCGTGTAAATAATTTTTCTCGTTTTTGCTTTTACTTGCTTGTTGAAGAAAACCAAAAACTCCAAAAATATTTCAGTGTGTTTCTCTGAATTTCTTTTCTTTTTATTCAAGTTGTACCGAGGAGAAGACCACGATGAAAATGTTGAGTGGCTCTCATATGAATAAATGTTGAACTAATAAAGATCCCATTTTACCTTGTCTTCTCCTGTTGAATAAAATGTTTGCATATTCCAGCTTAGTCCACGGCACTCTTGCACTATTATTATTTTCATATTGTTCGGTCGTGCAAATGAAAGGCAATAATGACGACATTCGATGAACTGGCCGTGGCAGAGAGAAACTGGTATGAACTCGACTTGTTCTGTTTGTGTAAATATGTTTAACCTAGTATCCATGATTCAGCCCATTATAATTAAACATGTTTGCAATGACAATTAGAGATTATAGTTTCTCATGCCATGCATAAGTAGCTGGGAGTTGATAATGATTTATCTTGGATATCAACATAGCGTTAAAATGATTGTGATGTAGTATGACGATATGGTATCCTCCTCTGAATGTTCGAGTGGCTTGACTTGGCACATGTTTATGCATGTAGTTGAATCAAAACCAACATAACCTCTATGATATTTATGTTCATGGTGTTCATATCCTACTCATGCGAGTGTCCAATGTTACTTATGCATAATGCATGGTTATGATCGTTGTTGCTCTCTAACTAGCCGCTTCTCAATCTAAATTTCTAGCCTTGTACTAAGTGGGAATTCTGCTTGTACATCAAAAACTTTGTACCCAAAGTTATTCCAGATGAGTCCACCATACCTACCTATATGCAGTATTACCCTGCCGTCCTAATTAAATTTGCATGTGCCACCTCTAAAAACTTCTAAAAATTATCCTTTTTGTGTGCCTGGATCGTTCATGGAACGACAGGAGGTGGTCGGTATCTTCCATGCTAAGCTGGTTATTCTCAGGTCGAGTGTTTATTCACTCGCCATCACACGAGAAAATGGGCGGTATAGGGATGCCCAGCCCCAAACTGCAAACATGAAAAAGAGTTCATCTCTGAAATAATCAAACAAAAACTCCCAACGGAGTCAAAATCTTTACTTTTATCGCTTGGGAACCGCCACTAGCGTGCTTAGCATGGAAGATGTTGATAACTGATGGTTGTGAAGTGAATAAGAAGGGTGCATGTCTCAAAATAAGCATTTATCTCTGTTTTAAAAATTGAGCTCTGGCACCTCTGCAAATCACTGCTTCCCTCTGCGAAGGGACTATCTATTTACTTTTATGTTGTGTCACCACCTTCTAAAACAAGCGCCAGAAACTGAGTAGAGCACAGCTATCATGATTTATGCATTGTGTGTAGCTAATGTTGGGTGCATCATGACTGAATCTTTTCTACCATGAATTACAATGTTTAGTCGCTGCTTGAACTTTGGAGGTACTCTGCATTTATGTTTTGCGGTCTCAGAAAGGGCTAGCGAGATACCACTATTGTCAGATTATATCATGGTTGTTTTGTCAACGTGTTGCTGTTTGAGATATCTTATTATTGCTCGCTAGCTCATTATGTCATTGATATGAGTCATTATAATCTTTAAGAGTTATTGTTGACATGGTTAGTTATAATGTTGGCTGAAAACCTGGGTGCTGTTTAAGCTTATTTATGCCAACAAGAGCAAAAGAGTTGGTAAAAGTTTTTCTTTCTCACTTTCAGTTTATCAACTGAATTGCTTGAGGACAAGTAAAGGTTTAAGCTTGGGGGAGTTGATACGTCTCCAACGTATCTACTTTTTCTCATGCTTTTCCTCTTGTTTTGGACTCTAATTTGCATGATTTGAATGAAACTAACCCCGGACTGACGTTGTTTTCAACAGAACTACCATGGTGTTGTTTTTGTGCAGAAATAAAAGTTCTCGGAATGGAACGAAACTTTGCGAGGATTTTTTATATCAGTAATAAGAATTTCTAGAGCCAAGACCCACCGGAGGGGGGGGCCTGGTTGGGCACAACCCACCAGGGTGCGCCCCCTCTCTTGGCGCACCCAGGTGGGTTGTACCCACCTGGTGGCCCCGCTGACGACCCCCTGATACTACAAAATCACATATTTCCAGAAAAAAATCAGGGAGAAAGAATTATCGCGATCCACGAGACGGAGCCGCCGCCAAGCCCTGTTCTTCCTCGGGAGGGCAGATCTGGAGTCTGTTTGGGGCTCTAGAGAGGGGGGTCTTCGTTCTTCGTCATCACCAACCCATCTCCATCGCCAATTCCATGATGCTCCCCACCGAGAGTGAGTAATTCCTCCGTAGGCTCGCTGGTCGGTGAGGAGTTGGATGAGATTCATCATGTAATCGAGTTAGTTTTGTTAGGGCCTGATCCCTAGTATCCATTATGTTCTTAGATTGATGTTGCTATGACTTTGCTATGCTTAATGCTTGTCACTTTGGGCCCGGGTGCCATGAACTCAGATCTGAACCGTTTATGAATTCATCATTATATCCATGTTTTAGATCCGATCTTGCAAGCTATAGTCACCTACTATGTGTTATGATCCGGCAACCCCAGAGTGACAACAACCGGGCCCACTCCCGGTGATGACCGTAGTTTGAGGAGTTCATGTATTCACTATGTGTTAATGCTTTGTTCCAGTTCTCTATTAAAAGGAGGCCTTAATATCCCTTAGTTTCCAATATGGACCCCCCTGCCACGGGAGGGTAGGACAAAACATGTCATGCAAGTTCTTTTAATAAACCATGTATGACTATTTACGGAATACATGTCTACATTATATCGATGAACTAGAGCTAGTGACGTATCGCCCTAGGTTATAACTATCACATGATGAATATCATCCAACAAGTCACCGATCCAATGCCTACGAATTTATCTTATATTGTTTCTGCTAAGTTACTACTGCTATCATCACTGTTACACTTGCTACGAAATTACTGCTATCACTGTTACTGTTACCGTTGCTGCTGTCACTACTATCAAAACTATCATATTACTGTGCTACTGATTACTTGTTGCAGATAATTAATCTCCAAGTGTGGTTGAATTGATAACTCAGCTGCTAATACCTTCAAATATTCTTTGGCTCCCCTTGTGTCGAATCTATAAATTTGGGTTGAATACTCTACCCTCGAGAACTGTTGCGATCCCCTATACTTGTGGGTTATCACCTTCCCACCCTGGCATCATAGTCGGCCTCGTCGATCACTTGCACGTCGTCATCACTGTCATTCTCTTGATCCACCTCCGCCTCGACCTCAACGCGAGTCGTATCGAAATCGCCAAGGGGGCACTCAAATCCACCGTGCTCTCGGCCAACATCTCGGTATATGTGGAGGGCATACTTTGGCTACAAAATTTAATGGGAAAAGCTCAAACAAGTGTTCCGGACAGCTGAAGCATAGATTACCGGAGCAAAACAAGCAAAAGAGAGAAATTTAGACCTCTCGATCGTTTCATCAAACACGTTGTAGGCGTGACTGGCGGAGTTGTCATGAATGTGCATGCCGTGGCCGGCCGGAGGTGGAGGAGGAGCCCGGCCCCTTGTCGGGATGGCCTTCTTCCTCGGTGCCTTCGCCCGCGCACCGGACGGGCCGGTGGGGGGGGGGGGTCTTGTTCCTCCCGCCTGTGGCCTTGGCTGGTGGAATCGGAGCGGGGCCGTAAGTCAGTTGCGCCGTGCCGGTAGTGCCGCCTTGGACAAGGTGGTTCCCCTGCCTCTTCCTCTTGAAGGTGGCGGCGGAAGGAGTTGGGGCAGTGGGAGGCGCAGGCGGACGGAGCGACGGTTGTGGCGGCAGTGGTGCATGATATGGGCCACCCGGGGGGGTACTCTATCCGGTCGAATTCCGGTGCCGTGAGGCCACACAACGAGATCAGAGGCGGGATTGGAGGCGGCGGCGGCCCGGGAAGCAGGAAGTGAAGCGGCGGAAAGTTGGTTCGCGCCAAAGGGAAGGCAGCAAAATCGAGCGAAATCCAATAGATATGAAGGAAATGGCCAGCGGATTCAGGATCACAAAAAAAAATTCAGGCGGCCGAATTTGGGGGATCTATTCGGGCCAGCCAAACCCCCTCGGTCCCGCAATCCGGCGATTATTTTGCCAGATGGCCCGGTTTGCGGGATCTATTAGAGATGCTCTTAGTCTTCATAAATACCCCCTCCGTTCACAAATCTGAGACCTCTTTGGTAATATGGTGTGCATGCGCCTCCATTAACCAACCAAATCCGTGTGATCACGTATGCGCGCAAAACGCGCTCAAGTGATTCTAGATTGAGAAGGAGAATGAGACGGTCCAGAACATACTCTCATCTTATCTACTGGTGTCGCTAACCATTATGTGAGCTAATTCTCCACCTGAAACTTTTGTTTGATGGCCTCTCGTCATGTATTTTTTTTACGAATAG
This sequence comes from Triticum aestivum, assembly GCF_018294505.1. Classification (NCBI taxonomy): domain Eukaryota; kingdom Viridiplantae; phylum Streptophyta; class Magnoliopsida; order Poales; family Poaceae; genus Triticum; species Triticum aestivum. The sequence continues at coordinate 313,609,394 of NC_057808.1, read as the reverse complement.
AAACTTGTATTACTCAAACTCCAACAGTGTTACAATCTGAAGCAGCAAGTTTCAAAACTCTGGGAGGTCCAGAACCTAACCAAGTCATGGTTCTACCTTCGTCTCTAGCAAAGATAGCTAAACAATCACTAACTTTATTTTGGGGTCTACAAATAAGAGTAATACTAGTCTCCTGAAGACTCATCATCAGCTTGACCTCTCTAATAAGATACACATAAATTGATCTGTCGATGTCATTTGTCTACACCAGCTTGACTACTTCCAAGAATCAACCTCCAATTTGATAGGTAGCTCAGTTCTCATAAGGGTAGAAGATAAACCCTCCATACAAGCGCACAGTTCTGCTTCTAAGGTGGCAACTATACAACGTACGACATGCAGAAAAGATGATTGCACCATTAGAATCTCTCAAAAACATACCAGCACCTACTCTTCCATCCACGATGAAGGAACCATCAGAGTTGAACTTAACTTTCACAGCACTCGGCGGGCACCAAGATGGAACTAGTTCCGTGGACAAAACTAAAGATTTTGGTATAGGCACAACATAAACTGGGGGTTTACCTTTGCAAGGATCGACGACTGAATTGTTTTTGATGTTCACCAAGGTCTCCAAATAAACTGCAAAGGATGTATACTTGGGACGCCTCTCTCATAGGATGTGATACCCTTTTAAGTCTCCTTTGATTTAAAATAATTTTATCTGATTTTTGGAGTATTAGGATCCTTCAGATTTTTTTCTTGTATCGGTCATTCAATCCATGGGACTGGAATCCATAGAAAGGTTTTCTTAAGATTCATTTCCATTCTATTTTGAGGGAAAATTTCCACCCACTTAAACCTCTTCGTAGAATTATGTTCTTTTCTTTCTTATCAAACAATATTTCCTTCAAATTCCTATACGACGTTGTGTCGGCCCAGGGTGCCTCAAGCCATCAGAAGAAGTCAGCCCCCCCCCCCCCCCCCCCCCCCCCCCCCCCGGTGCTACACGGCCCTGGCCATCAAACCGGCCGATGGGCGGAAGTGACTTTTTGGTGGACGGGGGTGTTGGCTCCCGTATTTTGAAATGACTAGATCGGCAGCGCGCCTTGGCGCGAGGGTGCCGGTTTCAACAATGTGGCCATGCATGTAATGGTGAAGTTAGTAGAAAGCCAGGCTTATCATATATATTCAATCAGGATAAAAAAAGAAACATTCAAGTGTAATCGGAGCAAGACATCATCAATGGATACCAAAACTACAGTACAACACATCTCCATAGCCATCAGAACGATAGTACAACACATTTGAAGAATGGAATGTTCATATACAGGGTAAATTAGAGGATGCAATGTTCATACACGGTAGATATTGTCGTTGGAGGACTGAACACCAGTAATGGGCATGCGCGGTGGACAGGTCCGGTCGTCTTGAATAGCGGTGTCAGAGAGAACGATGACACTCATTGTGTTCTCATTGAGCCTGAGTCTCAGATGGCCTTGTGAAGCCCAAGATGCTCTAACAGGAGATCAAGCATCATTCTAACTGGGATCCTTACAATGCTTGTCTCGGCCTGTGTCATAGGAAATTTCAGAATGGTTATATAATTTTCCAGAGTACTAAAGTTGACAGCAGTTGGTTTTATACCATGAAAACAAAGGTCTGGGTAACTAAAGGACAACAATCTTTGTTGTGCAAGAGTTTTATTAGATTCTTACTGTCCTGTTCGACAATTGAGACATAGTAATTGAAAAAAAATCAAATGCTACCATGAATCATAAGATAAACCAGCAGAAAATCTAAAGCCTAATCATCGGACAAAGTCACACACACGAGCAGATCGCTTCAAGTATTGTACAAAGAACAATGGCCTAGGAAACCAATCCACAATCCAGCGAGTTTGCTACAAAGAAAATCCTACGGACAACCTGTACACACTCATACGCAAGCGTCAATTCTGGTGTTTCCAACTTTAATGATAGGCTAATCGAAACGAGAGGCCAAGCAGTCCTGGATAATCATTTTGAAAAGTCTAATTAGACAATGTTAAGTGCAAGAGAGGCAAGATGACTAATTCAACAATGCGCCAGGAACGGCCAGAAAAAGATGATTGCACCCACACGTCCACTGTAGTTCTTGTAGTCCTTGTTTGATTTGCATCAGGCAGACCAATGTTACCAAGAATGGCATTAACCATAGACTTTGGGCTGACCATCTCTTCAGTTAATGAGACACCAAACGATTCGATAGGTATAATATATTTGGAAACAGAATGTGTCAGGCCAGGCTCAAAAACAAGAATGACACGATAAGTAAGAAAACAACGGTGGCACAAGTTAATATGTGAATAGGTGGCCTTTAGATCGTTTAATAGATTCATTATGTGAGTATTCATACTAACTAAAAATCAATACCACAACTAAATTATAATCAATAGATTTGGAGTATTCTCTCTGAAAAGGGCAGCATTTTTATACACAGCCCGAATAACAGTAAGATCACTCACGTGAACCCTAGATCGATACTACTGAAGTATAGAATTTATAAGCGACCGACAGCTCGTGTTTACCTTGTTCATTGGTGGCACCGTGGACTGCGTTTTCCATGTTCCTGTCGCCGGCGTGGTGGACAGGAGTTCCCTCCATGCACTGATTGGTATTGAGTAGTCAGTTGCTTTCAGATCACAAAGAACTACATCAAACAAAGATGAATTTAGCTAAAGGATGCATGTCCTGCATACAATAAAATTGTATATTAGACAATGCTAAGAGCTAGAAATATTGATTGGTGCAAGTTTGAAGAGAACAAATCTAAATTACATCATACTTGAATCTTAGCAAAGCAAATGGTCAAATAATATATGTATGAGTGGTAGAAGAACAGCAATGGCCCAGAGCAGATACGTGAAACAACAATCAGGATCCAGGAAGTCCAAGGCAAGGCCTCTAAAAAGAATCTGCTCCACACAAGAAGAAACCAAAGACATTTTTACAGCAACGTAGCCAGTCCTGCCAAATAGTACATGAATTAAAGAAGGAAACGAGCTTACCCAGTAGGAGCATGACTGGCACGACCACCGGCAGTAGAGGCGAATGACAGAATCGTCCGTGGAAGGAAAAATCGAGCACGGCAAGTAACCTGCAGTGCAAACCATGCGTCAAATATAAAGCTGCAACCTAATTTTCCGCCACACACCAATATGAGTCTCAATCTAAAAAAGTAGACCAAACCAGGCCAAGACACTAATATGAATCTCAATATAAGGGTATAATGAGCACTGAAGATTTTTCAGCATGTACCATACATCTAGAATAACATGAGTAGCCCGCTGCAATTTATTACTGATGCCCATGCGTATGGTACGTATATTTACTAAGTATATAATTAGCAAAGGAGAGAGAGAGAGAGAGAGAGAGGCGAATCTTACCAACGAGGGGCGCGGCGGGGAGTGGTGGCTAGGTTCCGCCGGCGTCCAGCAGGCTGCCGATGTCGTTGATGATCCGGTCGGCGTCGTCGATGAAGAGGGTGGCGACCTCGGCGATGAAGCCCGACGCGCTGCCGCCATCCTCCTGCAGCGACTGCAGCTGCCGGAACTGGTCGTCCACCATACCCTAGGAACAACAGATCGGCCACGCCGGAGGCAACGGGTCAGGTCGAAACGGCGACGACGACGACAACCCCCTACTGGATGCTCCAGCGTGATGTCACACTTTGACATAGGGTATAGTACACATGTATGCAAAATCTCTAGCATCTAGACTGTATCTTAGTACATTCTCTGATGGTGTAAACTTTACATATGAAGATAATTAACTTATCTAGACCCCAGGACAGAGGAAATCATTTCAATCGATCTTAATAATACCTTGGTATGCTTTATATTTTTCCTGGGACTAATTATGTATGTGGTGATGACACAATCCTAGTGGGATAGCATCACCCATTCCTTGTTCAAAGCAACATCACAATAAACCAATCTGTGTCACAAATCGAAGGTGGGGACTGGAGAACGAGCTATGTCCAACAGGAAGCAACACCAGCAGCTCACAATATAAATAAAAAGTGTCATCAGTAAAGTACTCCCTCCGTCCCAAAATTATTGTCTTAGATTTGTCTAGATACGGATGTATCTAATACTAAAATGTGACTTGATACATCCGTATTTAGACAAATACAAGACAAGAATTTTAGGACGGAGGGAGTAGTTGACAATAAACTATAAGCTCTAATCATAGAACTATTCTTGCAGGTCAAAACAACTGAAGTATGATTTACCAATCTACAAACATAGGCACATAAATAAAATTGTTTGATTCTTGCCTTTACATATATAATATAAACAGAGACACATAATGAGGACTCCTAATAAAAAATGCCATTTCAGAAATATAATGAATAATGAACATATACTGAAATGGCTAATATTGAGATGAAGAAAGAAACAGAAACCTTTCTACGAGATAAGTGATATAGTGGACATCTATTTATTGGTGCATCAAATCACTACTAAAAAGGGAAAATGTTGTCTATGTCATTGCTCAACACATGTTGCTACCTGCTGGGTGGGAGAAGTAGTGGACGAAATGCAGACCCAAAGAAAGGCACCATCTTGATCCCTTTGAACGCAGAACACCAAAAGCAACAACGACCTGGACACACGTTGGGGGGGGGGGGGGGGGGGGCGGCGTCCGGCGGAGACCTGCGAGCATAGATTAGGCGAGAACCTTTCAGCCATGTAATGCAAGTATTAATTATGCATTTCAGAAATTATTGAGTTAACCTTTCAGCTACAGCTACCACCATAACTCAGATTTGACCGAGCAAAAAGGCTCTCCATATGAATTAGTTTCTAAAACACAAAATAAATAGCACATTAATGAGTTAACCAAGCCATGGCGCCCCATGCAGCATTTATCTTATTGTGCAAGGTGTGCTTCCAGAGTGGAACTAACAAAATTTAGAAAATAATGGACATTGCATATTCATGGTGATAGTCAGACAAAACATTTCCTAGCCCCATATAGATCCTAGCCAGCATCAAGTCAAGTAACTATTCATTTAACAGAAATGAGAGATGAAGAGAGTATTTTCACCTCGTGCTTGGCCATTAATGTGGTTATGGTGATTAAGGGCTGCTGCAGTACAAGGAAAGATAAGAGGAGGAGAGGGGGACGGACCTCCCTGGACATGCATATCGCCCCACCTCCCTTGCCCTTCTTCTTTAGGTCCTTCTGGTCCTTGCTCATCCATCCCCTTCTTCTCCTTTTCTCTGCAGCACATGGACAGGGGAAGCACCAAATTGATGCCCCCCAAAACACAAATCGGTCCAAATCACAAGTATTATACAAGGTAAAAAATGATTTTTCGGTAAGGAACAGAAGAGGGTAGATAGAGGGAGAGGGCCGAGGATACCGTGGCTGCCGCTATGTTGTGTTGGGGAAGAAGCACACCTCCTCTACCGCTGAGTGGTGGTGGAGAAGCTGCTCCTAATATAAAGCTATTCCTGCAACCTGTAATAACACACTCAAGTTAATGGGATAAGCACACAAATTATTTTCAGTGTAAACAAAACTGATTTCCCCTAAAAGATAAACCAAGTGTAGTACTTGAAGTAACTGTAAGCAAATATCATTACTGCGCTTTTGAACCCGCAGCTACCAAAAAAGACAGATCAGAATGCCCGTTAAGATACGAACAATTTTGAGCCACTAACTGAAAATGTTCAGGTTCTAAAAATGTCCAGTTTCTGAAAATGTCCAGGTTTAGACTTGTAGCTGTACTTTACAATTTAGGACAACATGGATCTGATCAACAATAGAAAAATAGAACAACACAGAGCTCTACAAACTGAAAATTATACAGGCTGGCTCATACAGTAAAATTATGGAGCTGGATCCGATCTCCAATTTTGACAGTAAAATTCAGCACATATGATATTCCTGAACCCCATATACCTAAGTTGCACACAGAAAAAAAGAACAGCTTCTAACAGAATTTTTTTGCATCTAAGTATACCTCATGGATTGTCCTAAATACTCCCTGTCAATGATTATGCTACTAACTGATTGGCAACTATTTCTTTTGCTGCACAGTTCAAAAAAAAATGGCAGTACAAGCAGATCTTCAGTACTCCGATTTATTTCAGTTTTGACAGCTTATTTTCAATTTCAAAATGGAAAATACTCACAAGAGTACCTTGTACGAATAAACCTACAGATCAACATGTGTATCAACTTTTTTGGCAATAATTTTGTTGATCAACAAGGTCTGAAGAACGTGTATGTTCCTAATTTTATTCACACATGATAAGTCCAGGTCATAAAAATTCCCTATTGTTCCTTACTGCTCCACAATCAACAGGATTGTACACATGGACAATTAACCAATGTGTCAACCAATCTGGGCCAGTACAACCAAGGCGAAGCTCCTGCTGCTCTCAAACTGCACGCTACTGCTATAAGCTTCGATGATTTCAGGTCAAGGTAGTGTAGATTAAATATATATATCGTTAGTATAACATTTTTCACTGCTGCTAACATGCAGTACATTAGCTCATCTGAAAAAAGTCAAACTACGAGTTACCAATATTTGCCCCTGCAAGCATTACCACAGGCACCTATCAGGCAAAATCCCATCAGATGTGAACTCGAACACGTAGTGGGAAAATCACGCGGCAACTACTACTCATCCAGAAACAGTCGTCATTGCATACATCCTCACGACACCCAATCTACCACAGCAACCACTCGTCCGACACGAGTCAGGAAAACAGAAATTGAATGGACAGAGGATGCAACAAGGGAGGTCGTGGTGAAGGAAGAGGGAGGAGGAAGGAGCGGTGGGGCTACCTGCCGATGGACCCGTCAGCGGCGCTGCTCCGTGCGGCGGGACCGGCCGCGGCAGGGAGGGAGGGAGGGAGGCGCTGCTGCCGGCCAGCCCCATGGCCAGCGGGAAGTGGAGCCGCGTGTGGGGGCGAGGAAGGAGACGGAGAGGAGCCGCCGGAGTCCAACGGAGCCGCGCCGTCGACGAAGGCGATGCCCAGCCCGAAACCCAAGCCACGGCTGAGGGTTGCGAGCTAGAGCGAGAGACCGTGCGCCGCAGATCTGGCCGGATGGGAGGAAGAGGCGGAGCACCTGCCGTGTGCACGGGAGGCAAGCGCCACGGCGGAGGCGTGGCTGCACCACGAGCAGGCGCGACGGGTGCGCGGGCGAGCGGCGACGGCGGCGGCGGGGCAGGGATCCAGGGAGGGGGGCGCGGGAGGGAGAGAGAGAGGCAGCGAATCAGAACGAGGAGATCGAACCCTAGCACCGATTGGGGAGGAGGCAGCGAATCAGAGGAGGGCACGTGTTGACCTAAGATGTGAAATGACAAAAATACCCTCGTGGGGGCACCAAAATATCGGCGGTGGCACGAGATCTTTACAGTGGGGTGAAACTAATCCTTGTAGCAGTGTCTTCACTTCGATCCAACGGCCCATATCATCCCAGAGCGAGATCCGACGGCCGGAAACGCATCAAACAAGAGATCCGACGGCCAGAAATCGCTGAGCTCTGAGAACGCTCATGTTCTCCCAACCAACATAGTTCTGGATTCAAAAATCATATTTTTCATGTTTTATTAAAAAAAAATGAAAACGTATACATATTCATGATGGATCTGTGAATTCTCCTTCAAAATATTATTATTTGCAAGCTACACAAAAAAGAATTCTGGCCCAACAATAAAAAAAGATCGGCCCATTTTCATGTACATTTTTTTGTCTATGCCACGTATGAAAGTACTATGTTGTTATGAAAATTTTCTTGAACGTGTTATATGTGTATTTGTGTATGTACAATTTTTTTTATCTTTGTTTGCATTGTGGAAAAATGTTTCTTTTTAAAGTCCACATGGTGCCCGTCCACCCTTGGGCATTTACGATGGACCTTTTTTTGCGAGAGAAAAAAAGGAAGGATCCAGCGTCTTGGCGTACAAGCAGGCTAGAAGACTAAGTACGAGGAGGACTCTCCGCTTGCATCCCTACTTGAAAGGACATGACACACTAATACTGCGTTTTTTCTATTTCTACATTTTACAAATCCTACGAGCGAAGCACTTACAAAAATATGGACGACGGGAGGGAATCATATGCTATGACCCGGTCTCAATACATGCATTTACCGTTTTTTCCCTTTCATAAACTATGAACTTGCAAAATCCACTTGAAAGTTGAAAGGCAGGATGACAAGTAGGAGAAACCACCACGTCTCATCAATGGAGAAATCAAACATATCGCCTCCTTCCCGTTGACACCAGTTTTTGGACACTGCCTCGTTGCAGCCAGCCGGTCGTTCTCATGCATACGGTGAGCTGTAGCAATGCCCAACTTAATTGACTGCTCTAACGTCTAAACAACTCCCAACATAAAATATCTCCTTCGCTTCATATAATCGCAAATTGACCAGCTAACTACGCTGTGGGTAAGCCCGTGACTGTGGTGCTGTGGGTAAGAGCACCTCTAGCCGATCCCGCAAAAATCCGACCCGCAAAACGTGTTTGCAGTTCGTGAAAAAACGGCTTTGCGGGCCGGCACAGACGGCCGCATAGGCAGACCCCGTAAAACGGACCCGTATAAAAGGATATTCGTGGAATATGCTTTTTTACAGATCGGCTTTGCGGGGTCTGGTCTGGCGCCGCTCCCGCCGGCCCGCAAATCCTAATTGCACCTCAATTTGACACAAGATAATGCATTTCTTTACTTTTTCAACAACATTGGATACATAGGATATCACCAAATCTTTGCTAGAATAGTAAGACCAAATAAAACAAGAACCACAATTATGCATTTTAGAAGATTTCCAACTTCCATAACTGCTCCCACTAGTTAGACCAATCTGGCCGCCGCAACGAAGGGCCGCAAATCTGCAACTTTTTGGCCCACCAACGCAGGAGGGGTGTGACGCCTCCGATTTGACCGTACACTAATCATGCACGCAAATGTGTACGATCAAGATCAGGGACTCACGGGAAGATGTCACAACACAGCTCTATAACATAAATAAGTCATACAAGCATCATAATACAAGCCATGGGCCTCGAGGGCTTGAATACAAGTGCTCGATCATAGACGAGTCAGCGGAAGCAACAATATCTGAGTACAGACATAAGTTAAACAAGTTTGCCTTAAGAAGGCTAGCACAAAAGTAGCAACGATCGAAAAGGTAAGGCCTCCTGCCTGGGACCTCCTAACTACTCCTCGAAGCCGAACTCCATGTAGAATCATCCTCGGGATCTCTAGCTCCTGGACTCCAGCATCTGGTTGCGACAATCAGGTATAGAAAGGGGAAAAGAGGGAGAAAAAGCAACCGTGAGTACTCATCCAAAGTACTCGCAAGCAAGGAGCTACACTACATATGCATGGGTATATGTGTAAAGGGGCATATCAGTGGGCTGAACTGCAGAATGCCAGAATAAGAGGGGGATTTGTCGAGAGATTCCATGAAGATGCAATGAAACAACAACGGCAATCAGCAAGGGAATGACGAAGTGGCAAGTTATAGGATCAATATATAAGATGCAAGCTCGGGACCAAAGTTGCCTTTCAAGTCAAGCAACATGATGTTGAAAGCTTGACGTAAGTCGTGCTCACACACTAAAGAATTCGTGCACCAGAGAAGGACGAGGTAGCACAGTCCAAGGTAGCAAGACCAGGATGCAGCCGATAGTCTAGGAATGACCGGATTGAGCCCAGAGTTTCCTAGTAAAAATACTAGGGGTATTTGATTTGTAGTGCGGAATAATTTTACTAATTGGTGTCCTCGGTTGATAACAACCCAGAACCCGTAGAGTGATTACGACAAGGAAAAACATTACTTCAACAAAGTTAGTAAGATGTGGTGCAATGGCAAGACATTTCCGAGATACCAGGGGGGTAATACTCGAAGGTAGGACATGATAGAGGTAGAACCGGGTCATTGACCTATGACAGTAGATACTTCAATATTGCCAAAAATAGACGAGGCACTGGTAATGGATTTCCCTCAGATATATCAGATCAGGACAGCATGGGCGAAACCGTAACTGTAAGGAATCAATTTCAAGAATACCGAAAGAATCATACAGCTGGATAATCATTTTGCAAGAAGCTTCCGAGACGGTCTAAATCATTTTCATGGGCATGAACTCAAAGTTCAAGATCGACTCCCACTTCTTCAATGCATAACCTTTCATTCACTTCTCGCGTTTGATGAAGTTGCAGTGTTGAAAATTTTTATCTGGCAAAATACCAGAAGAGTATGACTCATGAAAACTTCCGAGTTCACACATATTATGAAAGGCATAGGTTCAACCCATCGGGGCATTTTAGGAACATATACCACAAACTTCAGAGTAAATATTACAAGCTCGAAAGAAGAGCATTGTTCAAAAGCAGATGATACAATTTATCAAAGGCATTATATACCCATGGAAAGGCCCACAAGGTTATACAATATGAAGGACACTGTCGGATAAAAGCCAACAAAGGAACCGATGGTCCACAAGGGATCTGATGTGAGTATCGGTACTCAACCAGAGGAAGAAGAATGGAAGGAGATCTGATTATAGAAACAACTGACTAACTCAAAGTTCAAATGCAAAAGAATTATGATTTCCAAATCAGGGGGTCAGAAGCAACGCTCTGATCAAGGATGGATAAGTTGAGTAGGCTTAGGGGTACAATCGATGGCAATTTGATAGGTCGAGATCCAGCTCACGTTTAAAATGACGTCTGAGCCGGAAGAATGAATTCTAGGATATGATTGAGGATTGCGAGCATTCGCAACAAATTGAATCAACGGACTCAAAATGATAATGACAAGAGATGCCAATAAGATTACGAGACTTATGGGATTAACTATAATGCAAGCAAACAAGAATTTCAAGAGCAATAGGCTCCTGAGGATTTTCAGAAGATCGAATAGTATTTTCAAGACTATTGTGGAATACTTGAATCAACTGGGGATGACCGGATACTCGGTAAGTGCGAGAATTATCCGTAGGGGTATTCAGGTGACAAAGAACAGCAAGGCAGTAAGCTCAAAGGATTCTCGGAACAACAGAGAGAATTTCGGGGTATCTTGTAATAACAAGATCAACTGGGAAACATTGTATGAATGGCGAGTATACGTGGTTATCCATAGGAGTTTATCGATGAAAGGGAATTGCAAAAGCGATGAACACAAGTTCTCGGGTTATCAGCGGAGAGTATCTTCAGGGTCTTCACGTGCAGCAGACGATCATCAGTAATAAGGGGCTCTCCGGGTGAAAGTGATAACGAGATCCTAATGTTAGATTTAGTAAAATTCACTTAACCCGAATAGAAGAGAGATCAGAGTCCCAGAGTATAGACAAGGAGTAAAAGATCCTAATACCACCCAATGGCAACGTGGGCCCGTAAGCCACACAGCCATGTTAGTAAAAGTTTTTCAATGACTAGACTCGACTTCGGCCAAGGAGTTGGAAAGGGGGATTCCTACAGGCAGTCGGCTGTGATACCAACTTCTGACGCCCCCGATTTGATCATACACTAATTATGCACGCAAATGTGTACGATCAAGATCAGGGACTCACGGGAAGATATCACAACACAACTCTATAACATAAATAAGTCATACAAGCATCATAATACAAGCCATGGGCCTCGAGGGCTCGAATACAAGTGCTCGATCATAGACGAGTCAGCGGAAGCAACAATATCTGAGTACAGACATAAGTTAAACAAGTTTGCCTTAAGAAGGCTAGCACAAAAGTAGCAACGATCGAAAAGGCAAGGCCTCCTGCCTGGGACCTCCTAACTACTCTTCGAAGCCGAACTCCATGTAGAATCATCCTCGGGATCTCTAGCTCCTGGACTCCAGCATCTGGTTGCGACAATCAGGTATAGAAAGGGGAAAAGAGGGAGAAAAGCAACCGTGAGTACTCATCCAAAGTACTCGCAAGCAAGGAGCTACACTACATATGCATGGGTATATGTGTAAAGGGGCATATCAGTGGGTTGAACTGCAGAATGCCAGAATAAGAGGGGGATAGCTAATCCTGTCGAAGACTACGCTTCTGGCAGCCTCCATCTTGCAGCATGTAGAAGAGAGTAGATTGAAGTCCTCCAAGTAGCATCGTATAGCATAATCCTACCCGGCGATCCCCTCCTCGTCGCCCTGTTAGAGAGCGATCACCGGGTTGTATCTGGCACTTGGAAGGGTGTATTTTATTCAGTATCCGGTTCTAGTTGTCATAAGGTCAAGGTACAACTCCGGGTCGTCCTTTTACCGAGGGACACGGCTATTCGAATAGATAAACTTCCCTGCAGGGGTGCACCACATAACCCAACACGCTCGATCCCATTTGGCCGGACACACTTTTCTGGGTCATGCCCGGCCTCGGAAGATCAACACGTCGCAGCCCCACCTAAGCACAACAGAGAGGTCAGCACGCCGGTCTAACCCTATGCGCGCAGGGGTCTGGGCCCATCGCCCTATGCACACCTGCACGTTGCGTACGCGGCCGGAAGCAGACCTAGCCTAGTGGCGTTCCAGTCCAATCCGGCGCGCGCCACTCAGTCGCTGACGTCACGAAGGCTTCGGCTGATACCACGACGCCGGGATACCCATAACTACTCCCGCGTAGATGGTTAGTGCGTATAGACCAAATGGCCAGACTCAGATCAAATACCAAGAACTCGTTAAGCGTGTTATGTCGAAGTAACCGCGGACGCCGTCCAGGGCCAGGCCCACCTCTCACCTAGGCGGTCTCAACCTGCCCTGTCGCTCCGCCACAAAGATCCACTTGCGGGTACTCCTACGAGCCGACCCGACTTTAGTCACCACAGGTGTCATGTATTTAGTATATAAGTATACCCGATAGTATAGCACAGCAGACAGACAAGAATGTAGGGCCACTGATGGAAAACAAGTATCCTATACTAAGCATGTAGGATTGCAGGTAAAGGTAACAACAGTAGTAGCAAGGATAGGCTATGCATCAGGATAGGATATTGGAAAGCAGTAACATGCTACACTACTCTAATGCAAGCAGTATAGAGAAGAATAGGCGATATCTGGTGATCAAGGGGGGCTTGCCTGGTTGCTCTGGCAAGTAGGAGGGGTTGTCAACTCTGTAGTCGAACTAGGGGTCGCCGGTAGTCTCGGGGTCTACCGGAAAGAAGTAACGGAGGGGGAACACAATAAATAACAGAGCAATCAAAGCAACACAAAGCGTAACATGACAATACGCGGTGCTAGGTGTGCCCTAACGCGGTAGTAGGTGATATCGGCAAAGGGGGGAAACATCCGGGAAAGTTTTCCCGAAGTTTGCATTTTTCGGACAGATGAAACGGAGGGGGAAGTTGCAAGTTTGCTATGCTAGGGACGCCTGGCGGACGAACGAACTGCGTATTCGGATTCGGCTCGTCGTTCTGAGCAACTTTCATGTAGAAAGTATTTTCATCTGAGCTACGGTTTAAAAGATATGATTTTCTAAAGATTTACTAATTTCTGGAATTTAATTAATCATTTAATTTAATTTGAAATTGGATTTATGACATCAGCATGATGTCATGCTGACATCAGCAGTCAACAGGGGTTGACTAAGTCAAACTGACATGTGGGTCCAATGGGACCCACCTGTCATTCTCTGTTTAGGTTAATTAGGGTTTATCTAATTAATTACTGTTTAATTAAATTAACTAATTAATTAGATTGATTTAAACATGATTAATTAACTTAATTAATTTAGTTAATTAATTAATTAATTAAATTTATTTTTATTATTTGTTTTATTTATTTATTTATTTTAATTCCTTTTTTTAACGTTCTGGTCGTGGGGCCCTCCTGTCATAGGGCCAGGAGGCCGATGCGGGTTAGCGGGCGCAGGGGCGCATCTGGGCGAGCGTAACCGCCCGAATCGAGGGGACGCGGAGCGGGCGCCGGCGCGGCGCCGACGAGGCCACGGCGGAGCGGGACGGCAAGTGATGGCGCCGGCGCGACCAGTGGCGCGCGGGCGGACGCGGGGCGCGCCGAGGCGCGGCGAGGTACGGGGCCATGGGGCGACGGAGCCGGGTGAGGGCGGCCGCCAGCGTTGAGAGGAGGAGGTGGGCAGGTGCGGGCGGAGCTGCAGCAGGCGGCGACGCGTGGAGCAGTGAGCAGCGCCGGGCGGTGAGGCCACGGCCTGAGCGGGACGGCGCGAGCGCGGGCCGGATCCGGTGACGGGGAAAAGGGGAGAAAAGGGGGGGCGCTCACGAGGGGAGCGTAGGGCACAGGGCAGCGGGCTCGGGGAAGCTTGGGGTGGCCGACGATGGAGAGGCGAGGAGGCGACGGGGACGGGGACGAGGAAGTCCGGCGATGAGGTGGGGGGGCTCCGCGCGGCGACGTCGGCCTCAGGGCGCCGCGGGTGTCGGGGGCGAGGCGAGGCTCAGTGGAGCTCCGGGCGGCGAGGGACGGCGACGGGCCGTCGGGGGCGACGCGGCAGGCGCGGCGAGGGGCGCCGCTGAGGGAGAGGGGACGGGAGCGCGAGGATGAGGGCGGGGCCCGGCGAGGTCCAGGCGGCGGCGCGGGCTCCGGGCAGCGTCCGTGAGGCGACGAGGCGATGGGGTCGGGGCAACCGTTTTCGGGGGCGAGCGCCCCCGATCCAGATCCACGCGGGGAAGGGGAGAGAGATCGGGGGGATCGTGGGGGGGGGAGAGCGACTGGGGTGACTGGGGGTTACGGGTAGGGTTTCGGGGGGGGGGGGGGTTATGGAGAGGGAGTGGGCCGGCCAGTTGGTTGGGCCAGGCCTGCTGGGCCGGAGCCCGAGGGTTATTTTTCTTTTTTTGTTAGTTATTTTTATGTTTTGTTTTTTTATCTTTCTTTTATTGTTTTACTTTTAGTTTTCTTTTATTTTAGTTTTATAAAAATTATCACTAGCACTTAAATTAATACTTTTAAATATACTATTGCCACATTAATTCTCAACCCAAATTAAAATAGTTTAATATTTTATAAAATTCAAAAGGCATTTATTTTAACATTTGAACCTCTATTTTAATTATTTTGAACACTTAAACATTTTATTAAAGTTAGGTTTCTCCACCATTATTATCTATGCAATAGTTGGTTCACTCCGAACATTTTAGTTTTAATATTTGAAAACTTTTATTGTTTGCTTGATTTTGAACTTTGAATTATGGACCGGTTTTGATCTAACGATAGATTAGCAACAGTAACGGAGGTAACGTGGCACCATTAGCGTGGGATTACTGTAGCTTAATTACCCGGGCGTCACAAGGGGGGAGGCGGCGGAGGGCAACCTCGTGCGTGTGGCGGCCTTTCGGCGTGATCCCGCCAGCTACTTTCGCCGGAATCGTGGGCGGCCGGGCAAGGGGAGAGGGAAGGTGGTAGGCGGAGAAAAGCGCGGGCTGAAATGTCCTACCCACCAAGCGTTCCCGCTATATGCAGGACACCGACGGGACTGGGGGGCCCGCCTATTTGCGGGTGGTCAAGATTTTGCTGCGCCCCTAAAAAAATTTTGCGGACCGGCCACGTTTGCCGGGTCTATTCGGGCGGGGTTTTCCACGCCGGCCCGCATTTTGACGGTTATTTTGCGGGTCGGGGCTTTTTGCGGGGTCTGCTAGAGATGCTCTAAGCTCATGACTGTAGTGCAGTCATTCTCATATCCTGCTGTAGCAATTCCCAACTTAACATTCAAAAGTACCACACTTATTTTGAATCAGAGTAAGTACTTTTTTCTGATTTATGGGACCTATGCATAGGACGCGGATTTGGTGAACATGGTGCACGCACACCTTTTATGAATAGTAATTTGAAAAAATACTAGAAAAAATTAAAAAAATCTGAATTTATTTTTATAATATACATAGTCAACCGGTATACTCGCATATGAAATTTCACGAAGAAATTACATCCGTGGTAATCTAGGCAAAATGACAAAATCGAAGCTATATTAAAAAACATTGTTTAATGAATAGTACGGTTACATTTGTATTTTCTTCACTAAGAATACCATGTGTGTCAATACATCATAAAACTTCACACATGAGCAAAATGATCAACTAGGTTTCATCCCGTGAAATTTCAGAAATTTTTAATTTTTCTAGTATTTTTTATAAATTTACTATTCACGCAGGTGCGCGCGCACCCATATTCACCTTTGTATTTTCGATGTGCATATCCCTATATTGGCAATTTAACCAACATAATATGAGTTATACATCACAAAAAATATATCATTAGAAGGTATAACTTTTGTGATATATAATTCATAGTACTACAATGCTAAAATTAACAATCTAGATATACAGGCTGGATCAACAAACCGGCAAGGAGCGGGTAACTGCTCCGAATCTTCAAGCAAAAACCTCCATCGTGGCAAGTATGCTTTAAACCAAAATTGAATGCATCCATCTCTTCTCCACAACGAGGGTTTCAACGTTCTCTCGTTTCTTAAGGGAAGACACCAAGCACAACTTTATAAATAAAGTCACACCAGACAACAGGCTCTCCGGCGGGCATCATGTCGGCGGTGGAGGCTCTCCCTCTTGATCGTGTGGGCTGCAGGAGGGTAGCGGTGGGTGGCTCGGGCACTCTCCCTGTCTTTGGCAGTGGCGTCGCCCTGATCCGGACCTGGCGAGCTGAACTCGTTGCGCTTGTCTTGAAGATCTTGTGGTGGCACGGGGGAGCTGTCGAGCGAAAGCTCTGCGCTTTGTTGCCGATGACGGCGGCACTTGCGAGCACCGCTATCTTCTCGAAGACATCGTCATGGTGCTCCTCTTCGTGCCATGGTTCCCGGTGAAGACCCTTGTCCCTTTTGGACTTTGCAGCGGCGGCGCTTTGTGTCGTTTTCCCTCCTGGGGCGTTGTCATGGAGTTTAGGTGTTTAGGGCATTGTGTGGCGTTGTACTCAGTTTTCCCGATGCTTTCTTTCAGTAGCGTAGTCGTGTAAGTTCTATGCGATCCAGTTATCCTAGAATCGGCATTCTATGAGGGCTACCTCACCATCTTGTATTGTTCGATCGTGTACTTTGTTCGGTGGTGGCTTTATATATAAAGCGGGGAGAAAGCATGTTTGGAGCAAAGTCAAACAACATCCAAGGATAGCAATGCATTACAAAGTGGCTCTAACAGCACAAACAAACCTCGAGCAAACGAAATAGTTCGAGGAAATGGCATTTTTTCGATAAAGGGCACTTTTATTAACTCATAATGTAGCATCAAGTGGATACAAAGCATAATGAGCGACACCCGGCCTCTGCATAGCTAAGATGCACACAGCCTTAACGAAGAGTCTAGCAAAGTATGTATAAAAAACGACAAGTTGGCAACAGTAAAGTCATATGAGTCCAAAACTATGCCAAAGTCGACAGAGGAGGTGGACCAATCCGGAGATTATGTTGCCACCCATGTTGGTTAAAAACCTCCCTGGCCACCCGCTCCAATCGCATACACACCGCCTTGAACAGCGATTGATACTCCGTTCGCTGTAGCGTAGACTACATACGAAGCCAGTGCGTACAACCGTAAATAACCTGCATAGAAGAAGAGGTTTTGCCATTAAAAACACAATCGTTTCTACATAGCCAAAGCGACCATAATAAGGCAGACGCTCCCACCCGTATTAGCGTACTAAAAGTATTTGGTATTCCATCAAGCCAGTGACCATATATATTGGCAACACTTGTTGGTGGATACAAATTGGACGCTATTTGGATGACTGACCATATAGAACGCACGAACTTGCACTGAAAGAAGAGGTGTTTAATTGTCTCGTCATGAGTACAAAAGCTACACTTCTTACTTCCTTGCCAGTTGCGTCGAGCGAGGTTGTCTTTTGCTAGCACAACTCCTCTCCGAAGATACCACATGAAAACCTTATTTTTTAGTGGCATCTTTGATTTCCATATTAGTTTATTATTATTCAATGGAACCTCTGAGTGCGAGAGTGCACGGTACATAGAGTCAATTGTGTAGGACCCAGATGTAGTGAGATTCCAGCGAAACACATCCCTCCCTTGTGTCAAGTTAACCGAATCCAAATGGGATATAAGATGTTGCCATGACGCAAGGCGGAGGCCAATCAAATCCCTCCTAAATGATACATTCGGCGTGGAGGAGCTGAGCACGTGCGCAAGAGTATCATTCTTATCGCGTACAATTCGGTACAAGGCCGGATACTGTTCCTGAAGAGTGGTGTTTTGTCATAGCCCTAGAATACCTGAGTGTATTAGTTGCATCAAGCATCCATGCATCATTTTAATTTCAAGGAAGTTGAATTGAGGGAATTTTCAAAGCCTCAGAAACCTTTAAAAATGATCAACATTAAAATCTTTTCAAATGAGCCCAAGAAAATGTTCCTGCTAATCTCCGAAAATATTGGCAAGAGCTAAAACTCAAACCAATATTTTTGGAATCTCAGAAATGATTATTTTGGGACTTTGAATTAAATCAATAATTATTTGAACTGGATTTATATTTGCTATGTATACAATATAAATCCAATAACCCTGAGAACCTATGAGTGGCTTTGAATATTTAGTATCAAGCCACATAAATCTTTTCATACGCTACTAAAATGATTTGATATTTTAAATAAATCAAAACAAACTTCAGAAAATAGAAAACAAAAATAAATAGAAATACAGAAGAGAGGGAAAACCTACCTGGCCCCAAACCTATCTGGCGGCCCACTTACTTGGCCCAGCCCAGAGCCGCCACCGTCTCCCACCTCGCGCCAAAAGGACGCGAGGCGTGTGGCCACCGCGCGCGGGCACGCGCCCGGCCACCTCCACCCTGCCTGCCTGTGCCTCGAACCGCCAGGACGTCGCCACGCCCGTCCCCGAACACAACCCGCTCACTCCCGTCCTCTCCCTCCTCCTCTGTTTCTCGCACGCAGCCACCGAGCGGAGCTCGTCGCCGCCGTCCACTGCCATCGTGGCCACCGGCCCTCCCTCGCCTTGCCGACCCGCCCAGAAGAACCGCAGCATCGGCTTCATGATCTAAGAAGAGCCACGCGATGCCAGGCGCCCCGCATCGCCGGCTACCTCGTCATCTTCCTCCTCTGCCGCCGGAGATCGCCACCGACGTTCCGTCGTCTCCAAGCCGTCCCCGAGCGCGCTGAGATCACCGATGACCTCGCTGTGAGCTCCTACGTTGAATCCCTCTCTCCCCTGCCTCGTTTGCATCGCGTAGCTGTCAAATTCGCCAGAGCCGTGAGATTCCGCCCGCCGTCCATGGCACCGTCGCGGCCACAGCTGCCGCCACCCGCGTCTGAGCCCGTAAGCGCGCTCAGTGCACCACCAGGAGCACGTTGCACCCACCAGCTTCTCCTCCCGTGCACCGTAGCGCCAAACCCATCCCCGCCCGCACTCTGGCCACCGCCACGAGCTCGCTTGCGGCGAACTCCGGCCACCCCACGCCCTCCCGTTGCTTTCTCTGGATGCGCGCGGGCACGGGCTACCTTCTGGTTCCCTCGGCGCGTAGATCCGTCGCCTCTGGCGCAACTCCGGCGAACCCCCACCGTCGGTTGTGGTCGTCGCCGGCTAATCTCCGGCCGGCTGACGTGGCCTAATTAATTTAGGCACTAACAACCCCACCGGTCACTGACACGCGGGACCCACCGGTCAGGTTTGACCTGGACCGGGTCAGTTGACCGCTGACATCACACTGACGCCAGGCTGACGCAGTAAATCCTTTTCTGGATTTATTATAATTCGAAATAACCAAGAAATTTCAATAATTACCCTAAACTTCTAAAATTCATAGTAAATAATCTGTAACTCAGATTGAAATGATTTATATATGAAAAATGATCAGAAAAATCCAAAGAATCCGAATATGGCATTTTCATGCATGTTTGAACAAGTTAACCTCACTGAATAGGACAATTCATGATTATGGAATAAATGGTAATTAGTTTTGGAGTTGGAATTTGCTATAGGTTTGAATTCCACTTCAATGAATATGACTAACTGTTGCACTAGGTCAATGGTACTTTAATATGACATATCATTCATATGAATGTGCATTGCATTGATTGTGGTTCCTTTTGCGTTTGCCGGTGGGTTTTCCCTCTTAGTAGACGATGTTTCCGACGACGTGATACAAACCCACTCTCTCGCTCCTGCTCTCTTTCACTGCATTAGGACAACACCGTTTCAACTGTTACATGCTGCGGTAGCTGAACCCCTTTCCTCTGCATGACCTGTCATTGCCACAGTAAATAGATGAAACCCACTAGCATGAGTAGGAGTTGTTTGAGCCCTGATGTGCCTACTCATTCATGCTTGTTTGTCATGCCTGCTACTGCCTAGAGTTGAGTCAGGTCTGATTCATCGGGGATGAATTAGAGGTGTGTGAACATGTCCTACTGTTGCGAGCTAAGTGTGTGAACACGATTTGGTAAAGGTATTGGTGAGAGGCCATGTAGGAGTACATGGTGGGTTGTCTCATTGAAGCCGTTCTCAGGAACTGAGTTCTGTGTTTGTGATCCATGAACAGTTACTACCACACATTGGGTTCCGGTAACTCGACCCCTCTCGACTTATTAATCAACATGATCTCTGTCCAGGAGTTGCAACTAGTTTCTGGTGTTTGTAGGTAGTGTTAGTAGTCTACCAAGTGGCGCCCGATACAGGTGGGCTTGGGACAGACTAGGCACCGTGGCCGGGTATGCCAAGCGTCGCCCGTTTGGTGGGCTTGGAACCCTGTACACATCGTTTGGGGCCGTGAGCGACACCCCGGCCGGATCTCCTTGCGGATGGAACCCGAATAGGCGATAAACCTGGACGAGAGACTTGTGCGGTTAGTCAGGTCGTGGCCGACTCCCTCGCCAGGCTTCCGCTTGAAGGTTGCCGAGATACACGACGTGTACATGGTGGTAAGTGGCGAGAGCATGTGTGAAGAAGTACACCCCTGCAGGGTTAACATCATCTATTCGAATAGCCGTGTCCGCGGTAAAGGACTTCTGGGTTGCCTATACAGTTCATAGACAAGTGAAAGTGGATACTCTAAAATGCGCAAGATAAACGTGAGTGCTATGGATGGCGTTCTCGTAGGGAGACGGGAGCAGATCCATAGTGGTGTATTGATATGGTGAATATGTGGACTCGTGTGCGCCACCTCAAAAGAGTTACTTGCAGTCGTAGTATAGGATAGCCACCGAGTCAAAGCTGGCTTGCTGCAGTCAAACTCCACCACCCCTTTGTTGATACCGATGAATATGTAGCTAGTTCTGATGTAAGTCTTGCTGGGTACATTTGTACTCACGTTTGCTTAATTTATGATTTTGCAGAGAGACTTCAGTCTCGCTAGTAGTTCCGCGTGGACTTCGACGTTTAGCTTGTTACCTCAGCTACGATCTTGTACCCTTGGGAGGGTCTTGTGGATAGTCAGGCTTCTCAGCCTTTTTCATTTGTAGTTGTCTGTACTCAGACATGTTCATGCTTCCGCTTGATGCTTGTATGCTCTGTATGTTGGGTCATGAGACCCATGTTTGTAATACTTGGTTCTTCGGAGCCTTATGATTAAATACTTTGAGTCATAGAGTTTTGTTGTGATGCCATGTTGTATTTACACATATCGACCATATTGTGTGTATGATTTGAAATGCTTAGTATGTGTGGGATCCGACAACCTAGTTGTCTATCCTTGGTAGCCTCTCTTATGGGGAAATGTAGTCTACTGCTTCCACTGAGCCATGGTAGCCTGCTACAGCCCGGTTTACCGGAGTCCTGTTAGCCCAGTTACTACTGCTCCGGAACACTTAGACTAGCCGGCATGTGTCCTACTTCGATCATGTGTCTGTCCCTTCGGGGAAATGTCACGCGGTGTATACCAGAGTCCTGCTAGCCTGCTACAACCCGGTTTACCGGAGTCCTGCTAGCCCAGTTGCTATAGCCCGGAATCACTCGCTGATGAGCGACACGTTCGATGCTGGGTCATGTATGTCTGTCCTTGTAAGTTAGTGCCACTTTGGGTTCACGACTAGTCATGTCGGCCGGGTTCTCTTGTGACGCCCGGATAATTAAGCTATAGTGATCCCCCGCTAATGATGCCACGTCACCTCGGTTACTGTTGATAAACTCTCGATAGTTCAAAAACGAAACAAATTCAAAACTTAATAAAAGACAAACAATAAAAGTTTTCAAATATTAAAACCAGATTGTTCGGGTTGTGCCAAATAATGCATAAGTAATTATGGTGGAGAAACCAAACTTTTATAAACTGTTTAACTACTCTAAAATAAATAAGACATTAGCAAAAACAATTAATTAAATGCCTTTTAGAGTTAATAAAATACTAAACTGTTTGATTTTGTCACCAAACTTTTCGGGACATTGGGGTATTTTGAAACACTAATTTAGGTACTACTTATACATTTTATAACACAAAATTATATAGAAAATGAAATAGAAAAACTCATAGAAAGGAAATAAGTAAAAGAAAAACAAAATAAATAAATTAAAAGAACCCCCCTCGCCAACTGGGCCAGACGGCCTAGCCGGCCAGCCCACTAATCTAGCCGGCCCAGTCGGCCACCCCACCAGGCCGGTCCACCACCCCACTCCTCCATAACCCCCACTACCCAAACCCTAATCCTCCTCCCCGTCGCCCCACTTCCCCCCGAGACGACCGCTCCCTGCGCCCCCGACGCCGGCGCCCGTCCCCGGCGCTGCCCCGCCCCGTCACCGGACCTCCTTCGCGCCCATCCTCTCACTCGCGCGGCGACCGCCGGAAGCCGCGGCCTCGACCCGTCACCGCCCGGAGCTCGACGCGCCTCCGCCTCCCCGCCGGAACTGCCTCCCCGTCTCCGTCGTGCGTCCCCGTCTTCCACCCCGAGCCCCGCTGCCCTAGTCCCTACGCCCCCACGATGAGGAACCCCGGCGTCCTCCCCTGCTCTGACCCCGCACGACTACGCTCGGTCATGCCTCCGCTCACACGTAGCTCGCCCCCTCCCCTGCACATCGCTCGGGGCCGCGCCGAGCGCCCCCTGCATGCGCCTGTGCGGGCCCACCCGTGCCCCGTGGTTGCGCCCTCGACCATCGCTGTCGGTTGTCCGCGTGGCGCCCATCCTTCCCATGCTCGCACCGCTGCTGTGCACCCCGTGCCGGGCGCTCCAGCCTGCCCCTGCTTCCCCCCGCTTTCCTCCGCCTTCGGTCGCGGCCAAGCCCGCGTCGCAGCCTGCCGCGCGCCCTCGGCCCCTGCTGCTCCCTCGCCCGCATCACCTCTGTCGCACTGGAGCCCCTGTTGGAAATATGCCCTAGAGGCAATAATAAAATGGTTATTATTATATTTCTTTGTTCATGATAATTGTCTATTGTTCATGCTATAATTGTGTTATCCGGAAATCGTAATACATGTGTGAATAGATAGACCACAACGTGTCCCTAGTGAGCCTCTAGTTGACTAGCTCGTTGATCAACAGATAGTCATGGTTTCCTGACTATGGACATTGGATGTCATTGATAACGGGATCACGTCATTAGGAGAATGATGTGATGGACAAGACCCAATCCTAAGCATAGCACAAAGATCGTGTAGTTCGTTTGCTAGAGCTTTTCCAATGTCAAGTATCATTTCCTTAGACCATGAGATCGTGTAACTCCCGGATACCGTAGGAGTGCTTTGGGTGTACCAAACGTCACAACGTAACTGGGTGACTATAAAGGTACACTACAGGTATCTCTGAAAGTGTCTGTTGGGTTGACACGGATCGAGACTGGGATTTGTCACTCCGTATGACGGAGAGGTATCTCTGGGCCCACTCGGTAATGCATCATCATAATGAGCTCAAAGTGACCAAGTGGTTGGTCATGGGATCATGCATTACGGTACGAGTAAAGTGACTTGCCGATAACGAGATTGAACGAGGTATTGGGATACCGACGATCGAATCTCGGGCAAGTAACGTACCGATTGACAAAGGGAATTGTATATGGGATTGATTGAATCCTCGACATCGTGGTTCATCCGATGAGATCATCGTGGAACATGTGGGAGCCAACATGGGTATCCAGATCCCGCTGTTGCTAATTGACCGGAGAGTCGTCTCGGTCATGTCTGCATGTCTCCCGAACCCGTAAGGTCTACACACTTAAGGTTCGGTGACGCTAGGGTTGTAGAGATATTAGTATGCGGTAACCCGAAAGTTGTTCGGAGTCCCGGATGAGATCCCAGACGTCAGGAGGAGTTCCGAAATGGTCCGGAGGTGAAGAATTATATATAGGAAGTCCAGTTTCGGCCACCGGGAAAGTTTCGGGGGTTACCGGTATTTTACCGGGACCACCGGAAGGGTCCCGGGGGTCCACCGGGTGGGGCCACCTATCCCGGAGGGCCCCATGGGCTGAAGTGGGAGGGTAACCAGCCCCTGGTGGGCTGGTGCGCACCCCCTTGGGCCTCCCCTTGCGCCTAGGGTTGGAAACCCTAGGGGTGGGGGCGCCCCCCACTTGGCTTGGGGGGGAAGCCACCCCTTGGCCGCCGCCCCCTTTGGAGATCAGATCTCCCAGGGCCGGCGCCCCCCAGGAGGCCTATATGTAGGAAGGGGGAGGGAGGGCAGCCATACCACAGCCCCTGGCGCCTCCCTCTCCCTCCCGTGACACATCTCCCTCCTCCCGCAGCGCTCGGCGAAGCCCTGTCGGAATCCCGGTACTTCCACCACCACGCCATCATGCTGCTGGATCTCCATCAACCTCTCCTTCCCCCTTGCTGGATCAAGAAGGAGGAGACGTCGCTGCTCCGTACGTGTGTTGAACGCGGAGGTGCCGTCCGTTCGGCGCTCGTTCATCGGTGATTTGGATCACGACAAGTACGACTCCATCAACCCCGTTCACTTGAACGCTTCCGCTCGCGATCTACAAGGGTATGTAGATGCACTCCTCTCTCTCGTTGCTAGATGACTCCATAGATGGATCTTGGTGATGCGTAGAAAATTTTAAATTTCTGCTACTATCCCCATCAGTGGCATCATGAGCCAGGCCTATGCGTAGTTTCTATGCACAAGTAGAACACAAACTTGTTGTGGGCGTAGATGTTGTCAATTTTCTTGCCACTACTAGTCTTATCTTGTTTCGGCAGCATTGTGGGATGAAGCGGCCCGGACCGACCTTACACGTACGCTTACGTGAGACAGGTTCCACCGACTGACATGCACTAGTTGCATAAGGTGGCTAGCGGGTGTCTGTCTCTCCCACTTTAGTCGGAACGGATTCGATGAAAAGGGTCCTTATGAAGGGTAAATAGAAATTGGCATATCACGTTGTGGTTTTACGTAGGTAAGAAATGTTCTTGCTAGAAACCTATAGAAGCCACGTAAAAACATGCAACAACAATTAGAGGACGTCTAACTTGTTTTTGCAGCATGTGCCTTGTGATGTGATATGGCCAAAAGGATGTGATGAATGAGATATATGTGATGTATGAGATTGATCATGTTCTTGTAATAGGAATCACGACTTGCATGTCGATGAGTATGACAACCGGCAGGAGCCATAGGAGTTGTCTTTATTTTTTGTATGACCTGCGTGTCATTGAATAACGCCATGTAAATTACTTTACTTTATTGCTAAACACGTTAGCCATAGAAGTAGAAGTAATCGTTGGCGTGACAACTTCATGAAGACACGATGATGGAGATCATGATGATGGAGATCATGGTGTCATGCCGGTGACGAAGATGATCATGGCGCCCCGAAGATGGAGATCAAAGGAGCAAAATGATATTGGCCATATCATGTCACTATTTGATTGCATGTGATGTTTATCATGTTTTACATCTTATTTGCTTAGAACGACGGTAGCTTAAATAAGATGATCCCTCGCAATAATTTCAAGAAAGTGTTCCCCCTAACTGTGCACCGTTGCGAAGGTTCGTTGTTTCGAAGCACCACGTGATGATCGGGTGTGATAGATTCTAACGTTCGAATACAACGGGTGTAAGCCAGATTTACACACGCAATACACTTAGGTTGACTTGACGAGCCTAGCATGTACAGACATGGCCTCGGAAACACGGAAGACCGAAAGGTCGAGCATGAGTCGTATAGAAGATACGATCAACATGAAGATGTTCACCGATGTTGACTAGTCCGTCTCACGTGATGATCGGACACGGCCTAGTTGACTCGGATCATGTTTCACTTAGATGACTAGAGGGATGTCTATCTGAGTGGGAGTTCATTGAATAATTTGATTAGATGAACTTAATTATCATGAACTTAGTCTAAGATCTTTACAATATGTCTTGTAGATCAAATGGCCCACGTTGCCCTCAACTTCAACGCGTTCCTAGAGAAAACCAAGCTGAAAGATGATGGCAGCAACTATACGGACTGGGTCCGGAACCTGAGGATCATCCTCATAGCTGCCAAGAAAGATTATGTCCTAGAAGCACCGCTAGGTGAAGCACCCATCCCAGAGAACCAAGACGTTATGAACGCTTGGCAGTCACGTGCTGATGATTACTCCCTCGTTCAGTGCGGCATGCTTTACAGCTTAGAACCGGGGCTCCAAAAGCGTTTTGAGCAACACGGAGCATATGAGATGTTCGAAGAGCTGAAAATGGTTTTCCAAGCTCATGCCCGGGTCGAGAGATATGAAGTCTCCGACAAGTTCTTCAGTTGTAAGATGGAGGAAAACAGTTCTGTCAGTGAGCACATACTCAAAATGTCTGGGTTGCACAACCGCTTGACTCAGCTGGGAGTTAATCTCCCGGATGACGCGGTCATTGACAGAATCCTTCAGTCGCTTCCACCAAGCTACAAGAGCTTTGTGATGAACTTCAATATGCAGGGGATGGAAAAGACCATTCCTGAGGTATATTCAATGCTGAAATCAGCGGAGGTGGAGATCAGAAAGGAACATCAAGTGTTGATGGTGAATAAAACCACTAAGTTCAAGAAAGGCAAGGGTAAGAAGAACTTCAAGAAGGACGGCAAGGGAGTTGCCGCGCCCGGTAAGCCAGTTGCCGGGAAGAAGCCAAAGAATGGACCCAAGCCTGAGACTGAGTGCTTTTATTGCAAGGGAAGTGGTCACTGGAAGCGGAACTGCCCCAAATACTTAGCGGACAAGAAGGCCGGCAACACCAAAGGTATATGTGATATACATGTAATTGATGTGTACCTTACCAGTACTCGTAGTAGCTCCTGGGTATTTGATACCGGTGCGGTTGCTCATATTTGTAACTCAAAACAGGAGCTGCGGAATAAGCGGAGACTGGCGAAGGACGAGGTGACGATGCGCGTCGGGAATGGTTCCAAGGTCGATGTGATCGCCGTCGGCACGCTACCTCTACATTTACCTACGGGATTAGTTTTAAACCTCAATAATTGTTATTTAGTGCCAGCTTTGAGCATGAACATTGTATCAGGATCTCGTTTAATTCGAGATGGCTACTCATTTAAATCCGAGAATAATGGTTGTTCTATTTATATGAGAGATATGTTTTATGGTCATGCCCCGCTGGTTAATGGTTTATTCTTAATGAATCTCGAACGTAATGTTACACATATTCATAGTGTGAATACCAAAAGATGTAAGGTTGATAATGATAGTCCCACATACTTGTGGCACTGCCGTCTTGGTCACATTGGTGTCAAACGCATGAAGAAGCTCCATGCAGATGGACTTTTGGAGTCTCTTGATTACGAATCATTTGACACGTGCGAACCATGCCTCATGGGTAAGATGACCAAGACTCCGTTCTCCGGAACAATGGAGCGAGCAACCAACTTATTGGAAATCATACATACTGATGTGTGCGGTCCAATGAGTGTTGAGGCTCGCGGTGGCTATCGTTATGTTCTCACTCTCACTGATGACTTGAGTAGATATGGGTATGTCTACCTAATGAAACACAAGTCTGAAACCTTTGAAAAGTTCAAGGAATTTCAGAGTGAGGTTGAGAATCAACGTGACAGGAAAATAAAGTTCTTACGATCAGATCGTGGAGGAGAATATTTGAGTCACGAATTTGGCACACACTTAAGGACATGTGGAATAGTTTCACAACTCACGCCGCCTGGAACACCTCAGCGAAATGGTGTGTCCGAACGTCGTAATCGCACTCTATTGGATATGGTGCGATCTATGATGTCTCTTACCGATCTACCGCTCTCATTTTGGGGCTATGCTTTAGAGACTGCCGCATTCACTTTAAATAGGGCTCCGTCGAAATCCGTTGAGGCGATACCGTATGAATTATGGTTTGGGAAGAAACCTAAGCTGTCGTTTCTAAAAGTTTGGGGATGCGATGCTTATGTCAAGAAACTTCAACCTGAAAAGCTCGAACCCAAGTCGGAAAAATGCGTCTTCATAGGATACCCTAAGGAAACCATTGGGTATACCTTCTACCTCAGATCCGAAGGCAAAATCTTTGTTGCCAAGAACGGGTCCTTTCTGGAGAAAGAGTTTCTCTCGAAAGAAGTGAGTGGGAGGAAAGTGGAACTTGATGAGGTGATAGTCACCCCTTCCGAACCGGAAAGTAGCGCAGCTCAGGAAAATGTTCATGTGGTGCATGCACCGACTAGAGAGGAAGTTAGTGATGATGATCAAGGTACTTCGGATCAAGCTCCTACTGAACTTCGTAGGTCCACAAGGACACGTTCCGCGCCAGAGTGGTACGGCAACCCTGTCCTGGAAATCATGTTGTTAGACAACAGTGAACCTTCGAACTATGAAGAAGCGATGGCGGGCCCAGATTCCGACAAATGGCTAGAAGCCATGAAATCCGAGATAGGATCCAGGTATGAAAACGAAGTATGGACTTTGACTGACTTGCCCGATGATCGGCGAGCGATAGAAAACAAATGGATCTTTAAGAAGAAGACAGACGCGGATGGTAATGTGACCATCTATAAGGCTCGACTTGTCGCTAAGGGTTATCGACAAGTTCAAGGGGTTGACTACGATGAGACTTTCTCACCCGTAGCGAAGCTGAAGTCCGTCCGAATCATGTTAGAAATTGCCGCATTCTATGATTATGAGATATGGCAAATGGACGTCAAAACGGCATTCCTTAACGGCTTTCTTAAGGAAGAATTGTATATGATGCAGCCGGAAGGTTTTGTCGATCCTAAGAATGCTAACAAGGTATGCAAGCTCCAGCGCTCCATCTATGGGCTGGTGCAAGCATCTCGGAGTTGGAACATTCGATTTGATGAGATGATCAAAGCGTTTGGGTTTACACAGACTTATGGAGAAGCCTGTGTTTACAAGAAAGTGAGTGGGAGCTCTGTAGCATTTCTCTTATTATATGTGGATGACATACTATTGATGGGAAATGATATAGAATTCTTGGAAAGTATAAAGGCCTATTTGAATAAGTGTTTTTCAATGAAGGACCTTGGAGAAGCTGCTTATATATTAGGCATCAAGATCTATAGAGATAGATCAAGACGCCTCATTGGTCTTTCACAGAGTACGTACCTTGACAAGATATTGAAGAAGTTCAATATGGATCAGTCCAAGAAGGGGTTCTTGCCTGTATTGCAAGGTGTGCAATTGAGCACGGCTCAATGCCCGACCACGGCAGAAGATAGAGAAAAGATGAGTGTCGTCCCCTATGCCTCAGCCATAGGGTCTATTATGTATGCCATGCTGTGTACCAGACCTGATGTAAACCTTGCCGTAAGTTTGGTAGGAAGGTACCAAAGTAATCCCGGCATGGAACACTGGACAGCGGTCAAGAATATCCTGAAGTACCTGAAGAGGACTAAGGATATGTTTCTCGTTTATGGAGGTGACGAAGAGCTCGTCGTAAAGGGTTACGTCGATGCTAGCTTCGACACAGATCTGGATGACTCTAAGTCACAAACCGGATACGTGTATATTTTGAATGGAGGGGCAGTAAGCTGGTGCAGTTGCAAGCAAAGCGTCGTGGCGGGATCTACATGTGAAGCGGAGTACATGGCGGCCTCAGAGGCAGCGCAAGAAGCAATCTGGATGAAGGAGTTCATTACCGACCTAGGGGTGATTCCCAATGCGTCGGGCCCGATGACTCTCTTCTGTGACAACACTGGAGCTATTGCCCTTGCCAAGGAGCCCAGGTTTCACAGGAAGACCAGGCATATCAAGCGTCGCTTCAACTCCATTCGTGAAAGTGTTCAAAATGGAGACATAGATATTTGTAAAGTACATACGGACCTGAATGTAGCAGATCCGTTGACTAAACCTCTCCCTAGAGCAAAACATGATCAACACCAGAACTCTATGGGTGTTCGATTCATCACAATGTAACTAGATTATTGACTCTAGTGCAAGTGGGAGACTGTTGGAAATATGCCCTAGAGGCAATAATAAAATGGTTATTATTATATTTCCTTGTTCATGATAATTGTCTATTGTTCATGCTATAATTGTGTTATCCGGAAATCGTAATACATGTGTGAATACATAGACCACAACGTGTCCCTAGTGAGCCTCTAGTTGACTAGCTCGTTGATCAACAGATAGTCATGGTTTCCTGACTATGGACATTGGATGTCATTGATAACGGGATCACATCATTAGGAGAATGATGTGATGGACAAGACCCAATCCTAAGCATAGCACAAAGATCGTGTAGTTCGTTTGCTAGAGCTTTTCCCAATGTCAAGTATCATTTCCTTAGACCATGAGATCGTGTAACTCCCGGATACCGTAGGAGTGCTTTGGGTGTACCAAACGTCACAACGTAACTGGGTGACTATAAAGGTACACTACAGGTATCTCTGAAAGTGTCTGTTGGGTTGACACGGATCGAGACTGGGATTTGTCACTCCGTATGACGGAGAGGTATCTCTGGGCCCACTCGGTAATGCATCATCATAATGAGCTCAAAGTGACCAAGTGGTTGGTCACGGGATCATGCATTACGGTACGAGTAAAGTGACTTGCCGGTAACGAGATTGAACGAGGTATTGGGATACCGACGATCGAATCTCGGGCAAGTAACGTACCGATTGACAAAGGGAATTGTATACGGGATTGATTGAATCCTCGACATCGTGGTTCATCCGATGAGATCATCGTGGAACATGTGGGAGCCAACATGGGTATCCAGATCCCGCTGTTGGTTATTGACCGGAGAGTCGTCTCGGTCATGTCTGCATGTCTCCCGAACCCGTAGGGTCTACACACTTAAGGTTCGGTGACGCTAGGGTTGTAGAGATATTAGTATGCGGTAACCCAAAAGTTGTTCGGAGTCCCGGATGAGATCCCGGACGTCACGAGGAGTTCCGAAATGGTCCGGAGGTGAAGAATTATATATAGGAAGTCCAGTTTCGGCCACCGGGAAAGTTTTGGGGGTTACCGGTATTGTACCGGGACCACCGGAAGGGTCCCGGGGGTCCACCGGGTGGGGCCACCTATCTCGGAGGGCCCCATGGGCTTAAGTGGGAGGGGAACCAGCCCCTGGTGGGCTGGTGCGCACCCCCTTGGGCCTCCCCCTGCGCCTAGGGTTGGAAACCCTAGGGGTGGGGGCGCCCCCCACTTGGCTTGGGGGGAAGCCACCCCTTGGCCGCCGCCCCCCTTGGAGATCAGATCTCCCACGGCCCCCCAGGAGGCCTATATATAGGAGGGGGGAGGGAGGGCAGCCATACCACAGCCCTTGGCGCCTCCCTCTCCCTCCCGTGACACATCTCCCTCCTCCCGCAGCGCTCGGCGAAGCTCTGTCGGAATCCCGCTACTTCCACCACCACGCCGTCGTGCTGCTGGATCTCCATCAACCTCTCCTTCCCCCTTGCTGGATCAAGAAGGAGGAGACGTCGCTTCTCCGTACGTGTGTTGAACACGGAGGTGCCGTCCGTTCGGCGCTCGGTCATCGGTGATTTGGATCACGACGAGTACGACTCCATCAACCCCGTTCACTTGAACGCTTCCGCTCGTGATCTACAAGGGTATGTAGATGCACTCCTCTCTCTCGTTGCTAGATGACTCCATAGATGGATCTTGGTGATGCGTAGAAAATTTTAAATTTCTTCTACTATCCCCATCAGCCCCGACCGAGGCCGCTGGCCGCGCACGGGCCATGGCCTCGTCGGCTGTGCCTCCGCCGCCGCTCTAGGCCACCAGCCCCGCTCGTGCTCGCTACTGCCGCGACCCTGCTCGCTTCGTCGCCGCCTCCACCGCGCCTGCTCGCCGCAGCCGCCGGCGCCTCGGGGCCTCTACTGGCCTGGGCGGGCGCCCATACGGGCTGACGCCCGCAGTGGCCGCTGGCGCCCGATGCCCGTTAAGAACCTACTGCCTATGACGAGTGGGCCCCAGCCCCTAAGAACGTTAAAAATATATAATAAAAAAGTAAAGTAAATAATTAATTAATTAAGTGAATTAATTAACTTAATTAATCATGTTTAGTTAACCTAATTAACTATTGTTAACTAATTAAACAGTAATTAGATCAATTAAACCCTAATTAGAATAGACAGAGTATGACATGTTAGAATTAAATAGATAAATACATTCAGAAAATTGATTAAATCATTAAAAATTAATATAAAATAAACCGTAGCTCGGATGAAAATACTTTGTACATGAAAGTTGCGCAGAACGACGAGACAAATCCGAATACATAGCCCATTCGCCCACCACACATCCCTAGCATAGCGAACACGCAACTTTTCCCCTCCGGTTTGTCTGTCCGAAAACGCGAAACATCGGGGATACTTTCCCGGATGTTCCCCCCTTCGCCGGTATCACCTACTACCGCGTTAGGGCACACCTAACACTGCTCGTTGTCATGTCGTGCGTCGTCGTGCATTTGTTTGCATTATATTTATTGTTTCTCCCCCCTCTTCTCTCGCTAGACACCGAGACCGACGCCGCTGCTACCCAGTACGACTACGGTGTTGACGACCCCTCCTTGCCAGAGCAACCAGGCAAGCCCCCCCCCTTGATCACCAGATATCGCCTACTCCTCTCTACTGCTTGCATTAGAGTAGTGTAGCATGTTACTGCTTTCGGTTAATCCTATTCTGCTGCATAGCCTGTCAGTGTTGCTACAGTTGTTACCCTTACCTGTTATCCTAATGCTTAGTATAGGATGCTAGTGTTCCATCCGTGGCCCTACACTCTTGTTCGTCTGCCATGCTATACTACAGGGCCGTGATCACTTCGGGAGGTGATCACGGGCATATGTTATATACTTTATACTATTACTTTACTTATGATACTATTCGGAGATGGGGGCTGAACGGGCAGGTGGCTCCATCCGGTAGAGGTGGGCCTGGGTTCCCGACGGCCCCCGGCTATTACTTTGTGGCGGAGCGACAGGGCAGGTTGAGACCACCTAGGAGAGAGGTGGGCCTGGCCCTGGTCAGCGTTCGCAGATACTTTAATTAACACGCTTAACGAGATCTTGGTATTTGATCTGAGTCTAGCCACTGGCCTATACCCACTAACCAACTACGCGGGGACAGTTATGGGCACTCGACGTCGTGGTATCTGCCGAAGCCTTCTTGACGTCAGCGACTGAGCGGCTCGTGCCGGGTTGGACTGGAGCGCCTGCTCTTGTATAAGGGAGGCTAGGTCTCCTCACCGGCCGCGTACGCAACGTGCAGATGTGCAATGGGCGATGGGCCCAGACCCCTGCGCGCATAGGATTTAGACCGGCGTGCTGACCTCTCTGTTGTGGCTAGGTGGGGCTGCGACGTGGTGATCTTCCGAGGCCAGGCATGACCCAGGAAAGTGTGTCCGGCCAAAGGGGATCGAGCGTGTTGGGTAATGTGGTGCACCCCTGCAGGGAAGTTTATCTATTCGAATAGCCGTGTCCCTCGGTAAAAGGATGACCCGGAGTTGTACCTTGACCTTATGACAACTAGAACCGGATACTTAATAAAACACACCCTTCCAAGTGCCAGATACAACCCGGTGATCGCTCTCTCAGAGGTCGACGAGGAGAGGATCGTCGGGTAGGATTATGCTATGCGATGATACTTGGTGAACTTACGATCTACTCTCTTCTACATGCTTCAAGATGGAGGCGGCCAGAAGCGTAGTCTTCGACAGGACTAGCTATCCCCCTCTTATTCTGGCATTCTACAGTTCATTCCACAGATATTGCCCCTTTACATAGATACCCATGCATATGTAGTGTAGATCCTTGCTTGCGAGTACTTTGGATGAGTACTCACGGTTGATTTTCTCCCTCTTTTCCCCCTTTCCTTTTACCTGGTTGTCGCAACCAGAGGTTGGAGCCCCGGAGCCAGACACCACCATCGTCGACGACTCCTACTGCACCGGAGGTGCCTACTACTACGCGCAGGCCGCTGACGACGACCAAGAGTAGTTTAGGAGGATCCCAGGTAGGAGGCCTGCGTCTCTTTCGATCTGTACTCAGATATTGTTGCTTCCGCTGACTCGTCTATGATCGAGCACTTGTATTCGAGCCCTCGAGGCCCCTGGCTTGTATTATGATGCTTGTATGACTTATTTTATTTTTAGAGTTGTGTTGTCATATCTTCCCGTGAGTCCCTGATCTTGATTGTACACGTTTGCGTGTATGATTAGTGTACGTTTGAATCGGGGGCGTCACAAGTTGGTATCAGAGCCGACTGCCTATAGGAATCCCCCTTTCCAACTCGTTGGACGAAGTCGAATCTAGTCAATGCAAAACTTTTACTAACATGGCTATGTGGCTTATGGGCCCACGTCGCCATTGGGTGGTATTAAAATCTTTTAATCCTCGTCTATACTCTGGGACTCTGATCTCTCTTCTATTCGGGTTAAATGATTTTGCTAACTCTAAAACTAGGATCTTGTAACTACTTTCTCCCGGAGAGCCCCTTCATTCCAAATGATGGCCTGGTTCATTAGAAGACCCCGATGATACTCTCCGATATTATCCCGAGAACTTGTGTTCATCGCGTTTGCAATTCCCCTTCCACCGTCAACCCTTATGGATAACTACATGCACTTGCCATTCTTACATTCATCCCCAGTTGGTCTTGTTATCACAAGATACCCTGAAATTCTCTCTATTGTTCCGAGAATATTTTGTGCCTACTGCCTTGCAGTTCCTTTCCACCTGAATACCCCTACGGATAATTTCTCACCCCTATCGAGTATCCGCTCATCCCCAGTTGTTCATGTGTTTCACAATGGTCTTCGAAATACTATTCGATCCTCCAAAAATCCTCAATAGCTTATTGCTCTGCAATACTTGTCTTCTTGCATTATGGATGCTTTCCACATGTCTGGCAATATTCGTTAGTATCCTTAGACACCGTCATTTTGATCCTATTGATTCAACATGAGTGCGAATGCACACAATCCTCAGTTGATCCTTTTAAATTATCTTTCCGGCTCAGACGTTATTCTAAACGTGAGCTGGTTTTCAACCAATCCAATTGCCGTCGATTGTACCCCAAAGCCTACTCAACTTATCCATCCTTAATCAGAGTGTTTGCCTCTGATCCCTTGATTTGGAAATTATAATTCTTTGCCTTTGAGTTTTGATTTAGTCAGTTGTTTCTATAATCTAATCTCCTTGCATTATTCCTCTGGTTGAGTACCGATGCTCATATCAGATCCCTTGGGGACCACCGAAACCTTTGTTGGGTTTTATCCGACATCGACCTTCCTATTCAATCACTTGGGAAGTTCTCTCCCTGATACATAATGCCATTAGTAAAACCTATTCTCGGATTTGGCCAACCATGCTCTGTTTTCGAGCTGGTGATAATTACTCTCGAAGCTTGTGGTATATGTTCCTAAGATGCCCCGATGGGTTGAACCAATGCCTTCCCTAATCTGTATGAACCCGGGAACTTCTACGGGTCATACTCTACTGGTGTCATGCCAAATAAATTTCTACACTACAACTTCGTCGAAGGCGAGGAGTGATTGAAAGGTTATACATTGGAGAAGTGGGAGTCGACCTTGAACTTTGTGTTCATGCCCATGGAAACGATGTTGAGCTTATCATGATAGCTTCTCATAACAATTATTTTTCATTTGGCATAATTTGATCTTGTACCTATGATTTTGTCCTTTGTAATCGTGGTTCCGACCGTGATTGTTCTCCTTTGATCCCATTCTCGGACAAGTTAAAAGTACTTGCCTTCTACAGATCATTACGTCTGCCCAACCTCTATTTTGATCTACCTTTGAGTATTACCCCCTGGTATCTCGAGGATATCAACCCATTACACTACATCTTAGGAATTTCTGATGAAGTATTAACTTTCCCCGTCATGGTCACTCCACGAGTTCTGGGTTGTCGTCAATCGAGAACACCGATTTGTGAATCAAATCAACACTGTGATTCAGTACTTCCAATACTTTGTTGTTGGGAAGTTTAATACTCCATCACGTCATTCCGAGCCTGATCGGCTACATCATTATCGTGCTAGTTTTAACTGTGCTACCCGGTCCTTCTTCCTGGAGCACAAGATTTGATGATGAGCTAACCTTACGTCGATCTTCCTCGGCATATCATTTCGCCTTGAATAGCAAGCTTGATTTCGAGTTTGTGTCGTACCCTTGGTTCCATTAACCTTTCGCTTCATCATTTCTTTGACTTGATGTCATCGCCGATTGATTACATCTTCGTGGAGCCTCTCGACAAAATTTGCCATGATCATCATCAACATTTTGACTCCTTCTAGGATATCAATCTAATTCATGATGGTAAGTGCCATCCTCGTCCCTTGGTAATTTGAGTTACCATCGACAACATCTTTACCTTCCTTTTATCACAAAACTTGTTCATGTTATGGATGTAACTTGCTATCCAGTTTGTGTTATGTTCTACCTTGGAGTATTACGATCTTTTATGTCAAGGATGTCGTGGGAATTTCACCACCTCTTGAGAATTCTTGATATAAGTGGTACTTATCACCGTCACCATTCTTTTCTTGGCCCCGTGTTGAGTGAACTCTGTTGTGAGAATTTAATATCTCTAGCAACCCTATTGCTTCAGAGTTAATGGGCAATAATTCCAATTTGGTGTGCTGGTTGCTAAATCGCCATTCGGACGTTGGTCGTGCAACCCAACCCATATTTCGAGTGCACCTTTCAACCAATGTTTAACTGTGGATATTTTCCTCGAACGTACATCATTATATTATACCATTTGATTTGACAAATATTATCTCCTTATTCACATAATTGTGGAAATCCAACTTGTTGGAACTCTCGATAAATTGTCGCTGAGTCCATCAACCACATCCCCGTCTTCTCCTTGGTCTCTTATTTCGGAACTTGCTTCCATAGTTCATTTTCCGAGAATCTTCCAATGTCATCTCATCAAATTGTGTTGCACCTTTCTTCTCAGGCATCCTGAGTCTGAGTTATCCTGACACCAATCAGATCTGAATCTCAGTCAGATATGATGGTTGGAATATATTTCCATGAGTTATAACAATGGTCTTTATGTGACCCGGTAAGGTGATGTCGTGCCTAGCACACCTGGCCGGAGGCCCTATTGTTATAGATTCCTTTTCAGCAAGGTTATCCATTCTTTCATGAGGAAATTGTAAGACTTATTCTATAAGTTATTCCTGATGGATCCTTTGTCCAAAGTCTGATCTTCACCTGATGACCATGTCAATGCTATCTCGAAGTATGTCTATGGTACTCTGATTTTCAACAAGAACATTTGAAGCCCAGTGCTAAATGTTTCCTGCTCAATTATCCAAAGACCGCTGTATGGGTAATGTCATGAAATTTCTCTCCCCTTACCTAAAGAGTTTTCTACATTATATCCTGTCATGGATATCATGCTCTGCTTGTCCTTGGGAAGGATATACCCTTGAAATATGTGTTTAAACACATTTTCCTTTCAGTTGTTCTGTTTACCTGATAATCATATTTTTCCTTTCCATTGTTTGGTTTAACCTTTCTTGTGATCTATATGATCTAAGAGGTAATATTCTCCTGCTTATGTAAACACCTCGGTGTACAATTCTGTCAGCAAGACCCTGTTACCATTGTTGATGACATTCCGGTAGCCGCCGATGGACGAGAACTTTGCCTATTGGTCCGCCTCGTTCAACCAGCAGGAAAATGGTTCTCTTCGTCCCTCGCCCTTGGTACCGATGCTGTTGCCAACATAACTGACAGGCTTTCCTCTGACATGCCTTGCTTACAGGATTGTGCAAGACATCACCGCCTTCCTACTTTTAACCCACATGGTGGGCCCATAACCCACAGGTCCCAGGAACGAAACCTGACTCTCCTATACACCCCTGTTGCCAAACTTATTCCTCGCGCTTGATTTCGTATGTAATTCACGGGCCACCTTCCTAGTGATCAATTCTGGTATCATGCGCAATACTTATTTCCGTTGCCTTGAGCCCCTTTCACGCGCTATTTCAGGCATCGAACGATTGCCTGCCCGCTTGAAACTTCCCATGGTACCTCCTTACTTTGCTCTCGATATTTTTTTAAGTTTCAATTCGAGATTTACTTTCCGCCACATTCCCCGATGTTATCGACCAGATAGTCAACCTTGCCGAGGTCCGTTCTCCCGGAATACCCCCCTTTTATTCTTTCGTAAGTACGATGGGACTCCTGAAGGAAGGATTACGACTTCATCATGATGACCTGGAGCAGAGGAATGCAGACATCAACAGAAGTGATCAATTTCTTCGAGAAGATCAACTAAGACCGAGAACACTCGCTAGAATTTCGTAACCAGAACCTCCCCCCTCCTTACGCCTCATAAATCTCGGGACGAGATTTCTGGTAGTGGAGGAGAATTGTGACGCCCGGATAATTAAGCTACAGTGATCCCCCGCTAATGATGCCACGTCACCTCGGTTACTGTTGATAAACTATCCATAGTTCAAAAACGAAACAAATTCAAAATTTAATAAAAGGCAAACAATAAAAGTTTTCAAATATTAAAACCAGATTGTTCGGGTTGTGCCAAATAATGCATAAGTAATTATGGTGGAGAAACTAAACTTTTATAAACCGTTTAACTACTCTAAAATAAATAAGACATTAGCAAAAACAATTAATTAAATGCCTTTTATAGTTAATAAAATACTAAACTGTTTTATTTTGTCACCAAACTTTTTGAGGCATTGGGGTATTTTGAAACACTAATTTAGGTACTACTTATATATTTTATAACACAAAATTGTATAGAAAATGAAATAGAAAAACTAATAGAAAGGAAATAAGTAAAAGAAAAAGAAAATGAACCCCCCTGGCCAACTGGGCCAGACGGCCCAGCCGGCCAGCCCACTAATCTAGCCGGCCCAGTCGGCCACCCCACCAGGCCGGTCCACCACCCCACTCCTCCATAACACCCACTACCCAAACCCTAGTCCCCCCTTGTCGCCCCACTTCCCCCCTCGCGATCCGATCTGGATCGGGATCGATCCCTGCAGGCCCTCGCCCGAGACGACCGCTCCCCGCGCCCCCGACGTCGGCGCCCGTCCCCGACGCTGCCCCGCCCCGTCACCGGACCTCTTCGCGCCCATCCTCTCACTCGTGCGGCGCCCGCCGGAAGCCGCGGCCTCGACCCGTCGCCGCCCGGAGCTCCACGCGCCTCCGCCTCCCCGCTGGAACTACCTCCCCGTCTCCGTCGCGCGTCCCCGTCTTCCACCCCGAGCCCCGCTGGCCTAGTCCCTACGGCCCCACGGTGAGGAACCCCGGTGTCCTCCCCTGCTCTGACCCCGCACGACTGCGCTCGGTCATGCCTCCGCTCACACGTAGCTCGCCCCCCCTGCACATCGCTCGGGGCCGCGCCGAGCGCCCCCTGCATGCGCCTGTGCGCGCCCACCCGCGCCGCGTGGTTGCGCCCTCGACCATCGCTGTTGGCTGCCCGCGTAGCGCCCCTCCTCCCCGTGCTCGCACCGCTGCTGTGCACCCCGTGCTGGGCGCTCCAGCCCGCCCCTGCTTCCCCCCCGCTCTGCTCCGCCTCCGGCCGCGGCCAAGCCCACGTTGCAGCCTGCCGCACGCCCTCGGCCCCTGCTGCTCCCTCGCCCGCATCATCTCTGCTGCACTGGAGCCCTGACCATGTCCACTGGCCGCGCACGGGCCATGGTCTCGTCGGCTCTGCCTCCACCGCCGCTCTAGGCCACCAGCCCCGCTCGTGTTCGCTACTGCCGCGACCCTGCTCGCTTCGTCGCCGCCTCCACCGCGCCTACTCGCCGCAGCCGCCGGCGCCTCGGGGCCTCTACTGGCCTGGGCGGGCGCCCAAACGGGCTGACGTCCGCAGTGGCCGCTGGCGCCCGATGCCCGTTAAGAACCTACTGCCTATGACGAGTGGGCCCCAGCCCCTAAGAACGTTAAAAAATATTTAATAAAAAAGTAAAGTAAATAATAAATAAATTAATCAATTAAGTGAATTAATTAACTTAATAAATCCTGTTTAGTTAACCTAATTAACTATTGTTAACTAATTAAACAGTAATTAGATCAGTTAAACCCTAATTAGAATAAACAGAGTATGACATGTGGGACCCACACGTCAGATTGACCAGTCAACATCCTGTTGACTGCTGACGTCATGCTGACGTCAGCGGGCACTATTCTGGATAATGTTAGAATTAAATAGATAAATACATTCAGAAAATTGATTAAATCTTTAAAAATTAATATAAAATAAACCGTAGCTCGGATGAAAATACTTTGTACATGAAAGTTGGTCAGAACAACGAGACGAATCCGAATACGTAGCCCGTTCGTACACCACACATCCCTAGCATAGCGAACACGCAACTTTTCCCCTCCGGTTCATCTGTCCAAAAACGCAAAACACCGGGGATACTTTCTCGGATGTTCCCTTCGCCGGTATCACCTACTACCGCGTTAGGGCACACCTAACACTGCTCGTTGTCATGTCGTGCGTCATCGTGCATTTGTTTGCGTTATATTTATTGTTTCTTCCCCCTCTTCTCTCGCTAGACACCGAGACCGACGCCGCTGCTACCCAGTACGACTACGTTGTTGACGACCCCTCCTTGCCAAAGCAACCAGGCAAGCCCCCCCTTGATCACCAGATATCGCCTACTCCTTCTCTCTACTGCTTGCATTAGAGTAGTGTAGCATGTTACTGCTTTTGGTTAATCCTATTCTGTTGCATAGCCTGTCATTGTTGCTACAGTTGTTACCCTTACCTGTTATCATAATGCTTAGTATAGGATGCTAGTGTTCCATCAGTGGCCCTACACTCTTGTCCGTCTGCCATGCTATACTACTGGGCCGTGATCACTTTGGGAGGTGATCACGGGCATATGTTATATACTTTATACTGTTACTTTACTTATGATACTGTTCGGAGATGGGGGCTGAAGGGGCAGGTGGCTCCATCCCGTGATATGATTAGTGTACGATTGAATCGGGGGCGTCACTGTCATATGGATGCTAGCAACACTATCATATACGTGAGCCAAAAGGCGCAAACGGTCCGGGCCAGGTAAGGTGGCACCCGTGGGAATACCATGCGTGAGGCCGCAAAGTGATATGATGTGTTACATGCTAGATCGGTGTGACTTAGAATCGGGGTCTTGACATGTTTCCTAGCCACCTGTCCTCCCAAAAACGTATCTCGGAGTCTTCCTTTATCGCGAATGATCCAAAGCGGAATAGATGTTTCTTTACCGCCATCAGACCAGACCAAAAATGTGAGTCACCAGGTTTCCAATATGCCCGGGACAACGCTTTTTGGCCTAGAAATCTTTGGTAAGTAGCTTGAACAGCCATTTACTGAGCAAGGCATCATTCTTAACCTCGAGGTCCTGAACACCTAAACCTCCCTGGTCTTTTGGTCGACAAACCACACTCCATTTGGTTAGCCTGTACTTTTTATTTTCACTATCTCCTTGCCAAAAGAATCTGGATCTGAAGTAATCCAGTCTTTGCAGAACCCCTTTGGGAATTTGGAAAAATGAGAGCATGTAGAGAACCATGTTTGTGAGAACAGAATTGATCAAAACTAGTCGCCCTCCAACGGAGAGCAACTTGCCTTTCCAACTGCTCAACCGTTTCTCCAATCGCTCTTTAACATGTTTCCACTCCGCATTAGTGAGACGCCGATAATGAATCGGAATTCCCAAATATTTAATCGGGAATTGGCATTGTGCACAACCAAACAAGTCAGCATATTGTGCAGCCGCCTCCTTGGCTTCTCCGAAACAGAACAATTCACTTTTATGGAAGTTAATTTTCAAACCTGACATTTGCTCAAAAGCTGAAAGCAATAGTTTCATATTTTTAGCCTTATCTAGGTCATGTTCCATAAAAAGAATTGTATCATCGGCATATTGCAAGATAGAGAGACCGCCATCCACAAGATGTGGCACTACTCCTGCAATTTGACTGTCTTGTTTGGCGCGTTTGATCAAAGTAGCCAACATGTCAGCGACAATGTTAAATAACATTGGAGACACTGGGTCACCCTGTCGTAATCCCTTTTTCGTCTGGAAGTAATGACCTACATCATCATTGACTTTTATTGCCACACTACCTCCAGTAACGAAAATTTGGACCCAGTCGCGCCATTTATCTGAGAAACCTTTCATTCTTAGGGTCTATTGGAGAAATGACCATTTGACTTTGTCATATGCCTTTTCAAAGTCAATTTTAAATACTACTCCACTCATGTTCTTCTGGTGCATCCCATGGACGGTCTCGTGAAGGATTACTACTCCATTGAGTATATTTTGTCCTTGCATGAAAGCCGTTTGGGATGGCTGAACAACATGATCGGCGAGCGCGTTGAGCATATTAGTCGCAAATTTGGTGAAGATTTTGAAGCTAATATTAAGGAGGCAGATCGGTCTGAACTGTTGAATCTGTTCAGCCTCCTTAATCTTTGGCAACAAAACAATATCGCCAAAATTAAGCCTAGATAGGTCTAGTTGGACGGCATGAAAAAAATTGAACTACTCCATTAGGTCAGTCTTGATGACATCCCAGAAGTTCTGATAGAACTCCGCGGGGAAACCATCAGGGCCTGGAGCTTTGTTATGTTCCATTTGGAACACCGCACTCACACCTCCTCTTCAAAGAAAGGTGCCGCCAGGATATCATTCTCTTCTTCCGTGACTTGTGGAATGTCATCTGTTCGGGTCTCATCTAGAGTGAAGTTCCCTTCCTCTAGAGCCGCAAACAGACACTTGTAGTATTTGGTTATATAATGCTTGAGCTCTGCCTGACCCTCGATCCGTCCCTCATCCTGTTGGAGGCTAAAAATACACTTCTTCCTATGCCGCCCATTGGCGACCATTTGGAAATATCATGTATTGTTGTCTCCCTCCAAAATGAATTGGGCACCTGATCTTCGATACCACTTGATTTCCTCTTCTCGCAATAGACGTGCAATCTGCTCATTAGATTGATTTTCCATATCAATCTCCTGTTGAGACAAAATGCGAGTCTCTGCTATTTTGTCGAGGTCATCTATGATAGTGGAAAGGCGTTGCTTTTCTTTTTTATTTATACCACTTGTGTGTTTTGCCCATCTAGTTAGGAACCGCCTCATGGCTCGAATTTTGAAGTTCCATCTTTGAATCGGTGTGCGACCAACGGCAGGCCTCTCCCATAAATTCTTAACTATATCCGCAAAACCATCCCGATGTAACCATCCCAATTCAAATTTGAATGGACGGCGAACAGTGGGAGAGCTAGTAGAGTTAGAATCAAGAATGATGGGTGCATGGTCCGAAAGTGACTCAATACGCTCTAGGGCACACACTGTTACCATAGGGAATTTTAATTCCCATTCGGTATCCATGAGTACCCGATCGAGCTTCTCGTATGTCGGCACCGGACGGTTGTTGGCCCAAGTGAACTGTCGCCCCGACATACTAGCTTCTCGAAAATTCAAACTGTCAATTACAGCGTTGAATAAGAAAGCCCAGTGTGTGTCAAAACGATCATTATTTTTCTCTTCCTGGTATCGAAGGATATTGAAGTCGCCTCCAGTAAGCATTGGATGGGGGTTATCCTTAGCCAGGTTCACCAATTCCCGAAGGAAAGCGGATTTATTCTCATCTTGGGCAGCCCCATAGACGCTCCATGTATAATTGTCAGCTCTATTTCATAGGTGGAATTTGATGTGAAATTCACCAACCGAAAAAGCTAACAAGTCCATGGTTGTGGTCTGTATCCCAAGTAAGATTCCTCCGGGCGTTCCACGTGGTGGTAAGCAATGCCATGTATATTCCAAACCACCTGATATGTGATCAAAGACATGTGCACGAAAGTCACATTTACCAGCCTCG
Source organism: Triticum aestivum (assembly GCF_018294505.1). NCBI lineage: Eukaryota > Viridiplantae > Streptophyta > Magnoliopsida > Poales > Poaceae > Triticum > Triticum aestivum. Next base: position 313,565,261 of record NC_057808.1, on the reverse strand, counting down.
TAAATTGCCACAAAATCTAACCCATGGTCACGCACACAGTCGCCGACGTGTTTATGTTTAGGCAAGTCTAAAAGACCTCTGCTATTCCAAAACATGCCTCTCATGTGGAAACTCGGGTCAGGGTGGATACCTTCGCCTTCTTGGGCGGTTTTTGTTTCTTTTTTGAGGAGTGGGATTTTGATTTACGCGAGGACGTGGTGAAGTCACAAAACATGGACCCAAGTCGTGCGTCATCTAATCCAACCTTAGTTACTGCACCAACCAAGTGGGAGAGAAGCGGACCGTCATAAGCAGCCGCCGGTTCCTCCTCCTCAGTTTCGGGGTATGGTAAGGGGCTCGAACACTTTGGAGAAACCTTTAATCGGTCTATCTCCATGTGTTTAAGCACCCTCACCGAAATGCACACATCATTATCATTTTTTCCAATTTTAATTCCAACGTTATATAAACTAGAGGAAATACGAGAATCAGAAAAAGAAAGAAATGATTTATTGCAAGGTGTACCTGTAGGAGGGTCGAGGTTACGCTCCGCCTGACACCGCATCGCCTTGGAGAGGGAGCACTCATCAGTGGCCGAGGACCCGTTAGCAGAGGTGGAGTGCCGACCACTGCGCCGTAACAGAGTATCCGTCAGCTTGGTTGGAGTAGAATGGAGCGCCGGCTGCGGCGTTGGAGAAGACGGAGGCGATCCCAACAGTGCAGCAGCTCCTGGCTCCATTAGAACATCAGCAACGGGTGACGAGGATAGCTCCATGCTGCGCCCCGTGGCTGGACCAAGTGTCACCACAGCAGCCAGATGATAGCTCGGCGCGCTCTGTAGCGAGGGTGACGACGTAGGTGATTGCAGAACCTTTGCCTGAGCAGTTGATACGTCTCCAACGTATCTATAATTTTTGATTGCTCCATGCTATATTATATTCTGTTTTGGACATTATTGGGCTTTATTATACACTTTTATATTATTTTTGGGACTAACCTATTAACCGGAGGCCCAGCCCAGAATTGCTGTTTTTGCCTATTTCAGAGTTTCACAGAAAAAGAATATCAAATGGAGTCCAAACGGAATGAAACCTTCGGGAACGTGATTTTCGGAACGAACATGATCCAGAGGACTTGGATCCTACGTCAAGACATCAACCAGGAGGGCACGAGGTAGGGGGCGCGCCTACCCCCCAGGCGCGCCCTCCACCCTCGTGGGCCCCCTGTTGCTCCACCGACGTACGTCTTCCTCCTATATATACCTACGTACCCCCAAACTACCAGATACGAAGCCAAAAACCTAATTCCACCGCCGCAACCTTCTGTACCCAAGAGATCCCATCTTGGGGCCTTTTCCGGAGCTCCGCTGGAGGGGGCATCGATCACGGAGGGCTTCAACATCAACACCATAGCCTCTCCGATGATGTGTGAGTAGTTTACTTCAGACCTTCGGGTCCATAGTTATTAGCTCGATGGCTTCTTCTCTCTTTTTGGATCTCAATACAATGTTCTCCCCCTCTCTCGTGGAGATCTATTCGATGTAATCTTCTTTTGCGGTGTGTTTGTTGAGACCGATGAATTGTGGGTTTATGATCAAGTTTATCTATGAACAATATTTGAATCTTCTCTGAATTCTTTTATGTATGATTGGTTATCTTTGCAAGTCTCTTCGAATTATCAATTTGTTTTGGCCTACTAGATTGATTTTTCTTGCAATAGGAGAAGTGCTTAGCTTTGGGTTCAATCTTGCGGTGTCCTTTCCCAGTGACAGTAGGGGCAGCAAGGCACGTATTGTATTGTTGCCATCGAGGATAACAAGATGGGGTTTATATCATATTGCATGAGTTTATCCCTCTACATCATGTCATCTTGCCTAAAGCGTTACTCTGTTCTTTTGAACTTAATACTCTAGATGCATGCTGGATAGCGGTCGATGTGTGGAGTAATAGTAGTAGATGCAGGCAGGAGTCGGTCTACTTGTCTCGGACGTGATGCCTATATACATGATCATACCTAGATATTCTCATAACTATGCTCAATTATGTCAATTGCTCAACAGTAATTTGTTCACCCACCGTAATACTTATGCTCATGAGAGAAGCCACTAGTGAAACCTATGGCCCCCGGGTTTATTTTCCATCATATTAATCTCCCGACAACAAGCTATTTCTGGCGCTGTTTTTATTTTGTTTTCTTTACTTTGCATCTTTATTATAAAAATACCAACAATATTATCTTATCATATCTATCATATCTCACTCTCGTAAGTGACCGTGTTGGGATTGACAACCCCTTATCGCGTTGGTTGCGAGGATTTATTTGTTTGTGTAGGTGCGAGGGACTCGTGCGTGGCCTCCTACTGGATTGATACCTTGGTTCTAAAAAACTGAGGGAAATACTTACGCTACTTTGCTGCATCACCCTTTCCTCTTCAAGGGAAAACCAACGCAGTGCTCAGGAGGTAGCAGCAGTCATGGGCTGTACTGGGCGTCCATCGCCGGTAGTTGTTGACGAGCCTAGCTCAGCGACAGCGGCCTCCTGTACGTCGGTTGCACAGAGCCATGCAACCCCACGGGTGAGTTCTTGTTGGCTGAAGCATCCATGCAAGTATCAGTACGTACACATGCAGCTACAGTTGCACCAATGCAAGCATGCACTTCCCTGCGTGGAGATTCCACGGCCGCCACTCGCGGCGTCCTGAGCAAAGGCAGCTCATTCTGCAGAAGAGGTTGGTGCAGCGGTGTACCAAGGTTGACGGATACCGGAGGCGGCGCCGGCAACGACGACGGCGAAGTGTAACCTGCAGCAATCTCGCCAAGCATGTTTTAAGGCCCTGTAGTGTGCTGTAGTTCAGACAACGGCGCAGCGAGAGATGCAGTCAGCATAGGAACTGGAGTGCTCGAACTCGAGTTCGGAGGAGGATTCACACTCGCAGAGTTTCCTTTCTTTGCTTTTTTGCTAACATCACCATCGTTAATTTCATCATCACGGCCATGACCTCTATCTGGGCCATCATCATGTTGCTTCCAGATTAGAGGTATGAAATCTGCATCTGGAATATAGTCATCCTTTTCAACCTGGTAGCAAAAGTTATACCCATCAAGCTTGACAAATGCCTCTGCGGTTGTGGAATCTCCTCCCAAGTCATTATTATAGGTGAATATATCCAAAGAGCGCATAGCAACCTGAATGCGTATAATACCATGACGACGTAGGGCATAAAGATCAACATCTTGAGTTGCTCCAATGACCGATGCAATAGCCCAAAGCCCGAGGAAATGTCATAGTGATTGAGGAACGCCGTAAACATGCACCCAAACAGTTTCCAGAGAAACATAAGATGGGACATCTTCAACTTTCCATTCTTTAAAAGAAATTTCAACACCATGCGACTTGACTCGAACCTCTAGGTCAGCCATTCGGCGAAGATCGTCAAAGGAGGGGAATGACACCAAAAAGGCATCCTTGGCATGCGGAATAACCTCCCACTTCCACTGAGTCTGAGTCCGAACGATCCTAGCAATCTCAGTCCCCACCGGAAACTGTGACTAAGGCAATTGGTGATGCTGATGGAGAAGTGTTGATGTCCTTGCACACGTGCTCTGGGATCTGAATGAACATGGAAGCATTAGATCCTTGTCTACAAAAAGATGCCGAGGGCCGTGGCTGCTTCAGAACGGGACAACGAAACATAGCGTGCTTGAAATTATTGCAGATGTAGCAAAAGTGCACCACAGTACAATCTCTGGACAGGTGATCATTAGACTGGCATTTGAAACAGTGCATCTTTTCTTTCTTGGTTTTAGGCACGTTGGCAGAGGCTTCGTCCTGTTGAGCGGCAACCATGCCGTCGGACTCGGCCAATGGTGGCCTGGCGTGGGAGACGGCCAAGTTTGCGGCAACTGGGGGCGCCTGATCAGGTGTTGGTGTTGTATGTGCGCCCAACCGACGCCCATTCTTCTTCTTCTTCTTTCCTCCATGCTTCAATGGTCCGCCAGTACCAAAAGAGAAGCCTTGCCCACTCATTTGTGAGGGGCCCGAACTGGGGGCAGCGGCCTGTTGACCAGCACCAGCACAGGTGGAGCCAACTTGGTAGTGTTGTTGCCTGGCCGGAGTGCCAAACCTAGGGGGTCCAGCCGCCGGACCAAACCCAGCGAAAGGAGCAGCCAGGGTCGAGGCGCCGATGGAGTTCGTTGTAGTAGGTGCCTTAATGGTGTTGGAGGCGAGGCCGGACGTCAAAGGGTGTTGCGGCGCCCCAGCCATCGGAGCCGGCGAGGAGATGCGCAGCGCGTTGGCGTAGGAACGGTGCGAGGTGATTGAGGGCGATGCGAAGGAGCGAATAGGGTTCGCAAGTCGTGCCCAGCACCTAACCACACCCGGTATGCGAGGAAGAGACATACATGCAAGCCCTAATGCACATAAAAATAATGGGCCAGTTAGGCTATGGCGGGGCGGAGCGGGTGGGATCAAATTGATGGTGATGGAGTGGATCTTGGGAATTAGTGAATCGACGACTTAAGTGTCGAAGCCCTTAACAAGTGTCCTCCATTGCTGCAAGAGAGCAGTCATTTTGAATGAGCAGTCAGACGTCTAGTTAGGGAAAGAGTGCTTAATGGCACACTTATTACAGGTAGTCTAAATGGACTAACAATGCACGGCAAAAGGGAACCAGAACACACGACAAAATTGACCGGAGATATTTGCAGTAAGATCAAAGTCATCAAAGATATTCTGGTGCTAGTTGACATTCAGCCACAACCAAACTCAACTCTAGAAAAAACAAAATCACAAGCATATATCTAACAAGAATATGTTTTATGTCTTCATTATCTCCACAAAGAGAACATGTTTTGTCAGTTGTACCATTACACTTAAGAATCTGGTTCCTAGAGAGAACACGTCGCCGAATGGTTTTCCATAGAAAGATTCTGATTTAAGAGGAATGTGATCCCTCCACACTCCCTGAAACTTGTTCGAGTGTTTCCCTTGCACAAGCCTAGTATAAAGAGACTTGACCAAAAACTTGTCGGAAGCAGAATGGAGACAAACCATGGGATCATTAGTCGACAAGAGCAAAGGAAAAGTGTAAAAAATATGCCCTAGAGGTAATCATGTGATGATGTTATTTTCCTATGTATTCATGAATTATTTGTATTGTCCTTCGACATCATCACCAATATGTATCAATAAGTATGATGATTGTTCTAATGGTCCCTAGTTGATAAGGTTACTCAGACCCATATCATTTCACTAGTATATGACTCATTTGCTTACTATGTTTCATAAGTCATGGGCATAGAAATACCAACCCGATAGTATGGACTCATGGATGGGGTCCACTGAGTCGAACCGATCCCCATTGAAATGCAACAATATATTGTCATATGTTTGTCTTAGGCACATTATATGCCATGTTATACACCTGACATCCTCGTTTGTTCTTGGGATGAGGACCAACTGACTTATGATCTATCAAACGCTACTCCATAACTACATAGTTATTAAGTTAGCTTTCGGGTTATACATGGTTGGTCGAGATCGGATTCGACCCTCCGACTTGGTTTTGATATTCAATGGGCCGTCCCGAGTGATGAATTTTTGGAAAGCATAGTCATACGATTTGGGTTAAGTGTTAGCCTAGTTCGGAAATCTGTATCACAGCTAGAGAGAGGCTGAGTTGCCAACAAGGGTGAGAAGTACTCATCTTGAGCTTGACAACACGTATAAGGAGGCAAAATAAATAATGCATACGACGCATTGTCAAGGTTCATCAATATGACTTTGTGCACACCTGGAAGTTGGCACGTTCTGCTAGGAGCCGCAACCAGTTATCGACTCAGACCGTGTCCATGTCTACGTGAACCTATTGGGTCTCACACTTAAGAGACACGAACCCACTCGGATTGGATCCGGGTGGAATTGGGCGTAGAGTCCTAATCGGCCTCAAGTGTTGAGCACATCCCAGGCGTCTATAGAAGTGGAGGGCTAGACCTTGGAAAAAGTTCGACAATCCCATGAGCTAGCCGCCAAAACTTCCATGCCCACGTCATGGGATCAGATCTAATAGTCCATCACCCGGCACTCCTTCCTGCACGCGCGAATACCTTGGAGGCATTGCACATGTGATGCTAGGATGAACCATTCGAGGGAGCCATAAGGAAATGTTCGAGGGATCTGCGAGGAGGAGACAACAAGCGTGCATGCCAACCCTCCTCCCGTTATCGTGACTGCATGTATAATGATAAACCCAGATCCCGTGATCTATCTTCCAAGTGGATCAACGACAAGAGGATCATCAACTAGAAAATTCTTGGCTTTAAGCAACTCTCCCTAGATAGAGACCAGGGCATTGATACGTCTCCAACGTATCTATAATTTTTGATTGTTCCATGCTATTATATTATCTGTTTTGGACGTTTAATCGGCTTAATTATACACTTTTATATTATTTTTGGGACTAACCTATTAACCCAAGGCCCAGTGCAAATTGCTGTTTTTTTGCCTATTTCAGTGTTTCGCAGAAAAGGAATATCAAACGGAGTCCAAACGGAATGAAACCTTCGGGAGAGTTATTTTTGGAACAAACGTTTTCAAGAGGACTTGGAGTGGACGTCAAGAAACGAACGAGGAGGCAACGAGGCAGGGAGGCGCGCCTGCCCCCTGGGCGCGCCCCCACCCTTGTGGGCCCCTCGTAGCTCCACCGACCTACTTCTTCCTCCTATATATACCTACGTACCCCGAAACGAACCAGGAGCACCACGAAATCCTATTTCCACCGCCGCAACCTTCTGTACCTGTGAGATCCCATCTTGGGGCCTTTTCCGGCGCTCCGCTGGAGGGGGCATCGATCACGGAGGGCTTGCACATCAACGCCATAACCTCTCCGATGATGTGTGAGTAGTTTACCACAGACCTTCGGGTCCATAGTTATTAGCTAGATGGCTTCTTCTCTCTCTTTGGATCTCAATACAAAGTTCTCCTCGATCTTCTTAGATATCTATTCGATGTAACTCTTTTTTGCGGTGTGTTTGTCGAGATCCGATGAATTGTGGGTTATGATCAAGATTATCTATGAACAATATTTGAATCTTCTCTGAATTCTTTTATGTATGATTGGTTATCTTTGCAAGTCTCTTCGAATTATCAGTTTGGTTTGGCCTACTAGATTGATCTTTCTTGCAATGGGAGAAGTGCTTAGCTTTGGGTTCAATCTTCCATTGCTCGATCCAAGTGACAGAAAGGGAAACGACACGTATTGTATTGTTGCCATCGAGGATAAAAAGATGGGGTTTATATCATATTGCCTGAGTTTATCCCTCTACATCATGTCATCTTGCCTAATGCGTTACGCTGTTCTTATGAACTTAATACTCTAGATGCATGATGGATAGCGGTCGATGTGTGGAGTAATAGTACTAGATGCAGGCAGGAGTCGGTCTAATTGTTGCGGACATAATGCCTATATACATGATCATGCCTAGATATTCTCATAACTATGCACTATTCTATCAATTGCTCGACAGTAATTTGTTCACCCGACGTAATACTTATGCTATCTTGAGAGAAGCCACTAGTGAAACCTATGGCCCCCGGGTCTATTTTCCATCATATAAGTTTCCAATCTATTTTTATTTTACAATCTTTACTTTTAATCTTTATCATAAATATACCAAAAATATTATCTTATCATCTCTATCAGATCTCACTTTTGCAAGTGGCCGTGAAGGGATTGACAACCCCTTTATTGCGTTGGTTGCAAGGTTCTTATTTGTTTGTGTAGGTACGAGGGACTTGCGTGTGGCCTCCTACTGGATTGATACCTTGGTTCTCAAAAACTGAGGAAAATACTTACGCTACTTTGCTGCATCACCCTTTCCTCTTCAAGGGAAAACCAACGCATGCTCAAGAGGTAGCAAGAAGGATTTCTGGCGCCGTTGCCGGGGAGTCTACGCACAAGTCAAGACATACCAAGTACCCATCACAAACTCTTAACCCTCGCATTACATTATTTGCCATTTGCCTCTCGTTTTCCTCTCCCCCACTTCACCCTTGCCGTTTTATTCGCCCTCTCTTTCCGTTCGCCTTTTTTCGCTTGCTTCTTGTTTGCTTGTGTGTTGGATTGCTTGCTTGTCACGATGGCTCAAGATAATACTAAATTATGTGACTTTGCCAATACCAACAACAATGATTTTCTTAGCACTCCGATCGCTCCTCTTACCGATGCTGAATCTTGTGAAATTAATGCTGCTTTGCTGAATCTTGTCATGAAAGATCAATTCGCCAGCCTTCCTAGTGAAGATGCCGCTACCTACCAAAATAGCTTTGTTGATTTGTGCAATATGCAAAAGAAGAAAGATGTGGACAATGATATTGTTAAATTGAAGCTATTTCCGTTTTCGCTTAGAGATTGTGCTACAACTTGGTTTTCGTCTTTGCCTAAAAATAGTATTGATTCATGGAATAAGTGCAATGATGCTTTCATCTCTAAATATTTTCCTCCCGCTAAGATTATCTTTCTTAGAAACGATATTATGAATTTTAAGCAACTTGATCATGAGCATGTTGCACAAGCTTGGGAGAGAATGAAATTAATGATACGCAATTGCCCTACACATGGTTTGAATTTATGGATGATCATACAAATTTTTTATGCCGGGTTGAATTTTGCTTCTAGAAATCTTTTAGATTCGGCCGCGGGAGGCACTTTTATGGAAATCACTTTAGGAGAAGCTACTAAACTCCTAGATAATATTATGGTTAATTATTCTCAATGGCACACTGAGAGATCTACTAGTAAAAAGGTTCATGCAATTGAAGAGATTAATTTTTTGAGTCGGAAGATGGATGAACTTATGAAATTGTTTGCTAATAAGAGTGTTTCTTCTGATCCCAATGATATGCCTTTGTCTACTTTGATTGAGAATAATAATGAATCTATGGATGTAAATTTTGTTGGTAGGAACAATTTTGGTAACAACGCTTATAGAGGAAACATTAATCCTAGGCCGTATCCTAGTAATTCCTCTAATAATTATGGTAATTCCTACAACAACTCTTATGGAAATTTTAATAAGATGCCCTCTGATTTTGAGACTAGTGTTAAAGAATTTATGATTTCTCAAAAAAATTCAATGCTTTGTGTCGTGGAATTGTCACGGCAGATGTCCTAGTGAAAGGACTTAGTCGTGGAGCCATCGCAACGGGTTAGCTTAAAGGGGTTAAACCGGACAAGGGACACGAGAGTTTTATACTAGTTAGGCCCCTTACGATGAAGGTAAAAGCCTACGTCTAGTTGTGATGGAATTGTTGGGGTTTCGATGATCAGGGAGCCAATATGCTTCGCCTCAGTCTCGAGTTGTCATCTGTTCTCCTTGAACCGCCGCCGGGTCGTGCCTTTATATACACAGGTCGACGCCCGCCGGCTTACAGAGTCCCAACGCCGGTTTATACACATACCGGCCCGGTCTCTACTTCGTCATACCTTATAATACAAGTCATGAATTACATGGCGGTTTATAACTACAGGCCTTAATCTACCTTTGAGCCTTGGGCCTTCAAGTCTCTGTAATAATCCGCTTTATCCTTGTCTTCATGGGCTTTAAGCATAAACAATCCATTATGGGGATAACCCGGCTATCTCGGCCGGTTTACACCTAGTAGTAATATCCCCAACATTAGGCCCCAGATTGATTTGAACTGGTTCATGTCAATCTCCAAAACCTTGAGAAAATTTCTTCTTCCATATCTTCGCATAAATCTTGTAAACCGCCATGACGTCATCATCCAGAATCATAATAAACCGCCATGACGTCACCTGTTATTTTAAATGGTATATTCCTCACCTTCATTAATGAGCCTCCGATAATCGAGGCGACAAATCTGTCACATATCCATTTGTTAAGCTCCTCGATTCTCGCGCTTGACCCTTATCCTTTCGTCCTTATAAATACGGCCGAGGGCCCTTTCCATCTCTCCCTTTTCCTCTTCAAGTCTTCTTCTTCCTCGCGACGCCTCAGCGCCCGAACTCCGCCGCCGCCGTCGACCTTCGCGTCCACACCAACCCAGGCCGCTGCATCAACCTGTTTTGACCAGAGAACTGCGACGCACCTCCGCTGTTCAGCAGCACCAGTAAGTATTCCTCTCCTCGAACGTCAGATCTGCATTAGGGTTTCCACTGTTCGTCGGTGTTCTTCACCGTTCATCTTTCCTTTCCTAGATCGCATAGTTTTGATCTGAATCTGATAGCAAAGGCGAGCTTCAGTAGTTTAGCGCCCCTTTTAATCCTCAAAAAGCACCCTTTCCTGCATAAGATCCCATCCAAGCATATGTGTTCTTCCACTGTCACGGCTTTAGGTTAGATTTATTTCCTCTTTTTAGAACTGTGGCAGATCTAGATTTATATCACCGATCTGTGAAATCTGTTTGCACCATACTTAGAAATTTTTGCAAATGTGTAGCCTCTTTACCATTGTGGGTGGTTTATCCTTGAACCTGTGATAACTCATCATATACCATTAGCCCTCTATTAAACCGCCAACCTGTTTTAAACCGGATATTGTACTTCCATCATTGCACCGGTTTATAAGTTATAACCATGAACTTTAAACCGGATATTGTGCTTTTTTCCAGCTTGTCACCAAAAATGGCCAAACAATTCTTTTCCTGTAATTGGGTTCCTTCCCGGGTTACGGAAACGCAGCTGGCTGGTTATGTTTCAACGGGCGCTTTAGCAAGTAAGAACACTATCCAAGACGGAGAAGTTATTGTATTTGTTGATCACCTAAGCCGAGGCTTCACTCCTCCCGGATCAAAATTCTTCCGTGACGTGCTTGCCGCCTTTCAAATCCATCCCCAAGACATCGGTCCAAACTCCATATCCAATATTTGTGACTGGCAAGTATTCTGTGAGGTATACCTGCAAGAGGAGCCTACTGTTGATCTGTTCCGGGATTTCTTTTATCTAAACCGCCGTACTGAGTTTACGGATGGCCCCAATACTGAACTAGGCGGGGTTTCAATTCAGAAGAGGAGAGATGTTGATTTCCCTCATGCCAAGCTTCATAGTCATCCTAAGGACTGGAATCAGACTTGGTTCTACTGCCGCAACACAGCTCCAGTCAATGAAAATCCTTTGCCGGGTTACCGTCCACACCGGCTTACCCAAACTCATCCCTTTCCTCAGCGGTTGACGGCCCAAGAGCGAGCAAAATATGCCCCTCAACTAGCCAAGCTCAGAGCGTTTATTGCAAATGGGCTGACAGGCGTGGATTTTGTCCGATGCTGGGTTTCATGGAGCATTTTACCTTTAAGCCGGCGGCCCGGTTTAATGTGTGAATACACAGGGGATCTGAAAGACCCGCAACGCCATATTGACATCCAGCTGACTGATGATGAAGTCACTGAAGCTGTTAAAAAGATGCTTAATGAACCAATAGATGCATGCAGCAAAACCGGGCTCAGTCCTTTCTATGCTGCCAATAAACCGCCAAAGGTATAATCTTCCGTATTTCTGCCTTTAACCATCCTTTGTTAAATTTTTCCTTTGATGACTTATTATTTGTCTATACAGGCCGATGATCCATTCTGGAAGAGAAAATCACAAGATAAACCGATAAAGAATCCTCGGATTAAGATCAAGGCTTCAAAAAAGCCTGCAAAAAGAAGGAACGTTGAACCGTCCGAGCCTATTATTGATGATGATCCGGATTCAGAGGTAGAACTTGACTCTCTCAGTTCACTTTTTATACACCTTATTGACAATGATCATTCTCAGGATGAAGCGGAAGCCAGCCATGCTGATGAGGTAACTATTCTTTCTTCTGATTCTGATCCTGTGCCAGTACCAAGAATCCGTCGAGCCATTCGGAAAGTAAAATTTTCATGCCCTCTTTCTTATATGGACCCGCACTTTCTTTTAAAGACACAGCAGCATGAAGATCGCTGCACAACTCGACATAGCGGCCAAGTGGTGTCCTCCTCCGGTTTACCAAATTCGCCGGTTCGCAAGCGCCGCCAAGAGGTTTCTTATACTCCTGACACCCTTTACCCTAAGGCGGGTTACATCCGATATCCTCTTAATCCGTCTGACCCAAATTACCAGGGAACTTCCCATTCATCATCCGGCGAGTCGTCAACGACACAACTTCCTCCTCTGAAAACCGTCCCTGGGTAAGCATAACATACTCTTAACTCTTTGGTCTTGTATTATTTTATCATATTGATCTTCGTGTCTGCTCTCTTTTTCAGTGCTAAAGCCAGACCAAGCAAGAAGGCTAAATTGAACAAGCCAACCGACCATGAACCAGCTACCGAGCCGGAGAAAAACCCCAGAGGCTATTGACCCGGAGGCTGACACTGTTACTGATAGTCCGGAACCTCAAGCAACTGATACACTTGTTGAACCGGTAGAAAATAATCCGCCAAGCCAGTCAGCTGATCCACTTAGTCCAATTGTTGATCTGCCGAGCCCGGCTAAAGAATCTGATAAACCGCCAAGTCCTACCAAAACTACAGACGACGATGTAGTCGTAACTGGCCTTCGTTTCAGCTCCCCTGGTCGTCCTGTCGCTTTATCAAAGCATAGCGCCAAAGAAATTTTTGCTATGGATAAAGGGAAATGGAAATCCGAGCTATCCAACTATTCCAACCTCAGCGCTCAAGAGCTACATTCTGGTTATTTAAACCGCCTGTATACAAACCGCGACTTTGAAGCCGGTTTAGTAGGCCTGATGAAGGAGCGGTATGAGGTAAATGTCACTTTCCCTTTGCATAAATATTCCAATAGTCCTTTTGTTAAAACTGGTCCAATATATCAACTCTAGTAGCCCCCAAGGGCAGGTTCATAACATTGGTTTGAACCGGGTCTTGAATCGATATTTGCATTTTGCTGGTGTAGCCCCCATGAACCGGCTTATATCTTTTAGAATGAACCGGTACATCCTATTAATCTCACCACTTATAATGATGACCATCCATCTGAATCTGAATGAATACACATTAGCCCCCAAGTATCAAGTAGATAACTTGTTATGTGCTTGAGACTTTAAATGAATAGCTGATAAGAAGCAATCCGCATTAGCCCCCAAGTGTCAAGTAGATAACTTGTTAAGTGCTGGTTGAGCTTGAGACTTAATGTTGTAATTTATTATCTGTATGTTGCAGACTGAGTTGTCCAAAAAAGACTCCGAAATCACTGATCTCCAAGGGAACATTAAGTCTCAGCAAGATGAAACTTGCAAAGTCAAGAGCACGCTGACCACCGCTTTAACAACCATGGAGCAGCTGAAAGAATCCTTCAAAGGCGAACGGGCAGATTGGGAAACTGAAAAAGCCACCTTGTTAAAACGGGCAGAAGATGCAGAAAACGCCCTTAAACCGGCCACAGAGGAACTGAGCAGCCTGAAGCGGCAGATTGATGCTATGACCTCTGCCATCTTTGGTAACAACCTCTTCACCAATCTGTAACAACATTAGCTATAAAAACTTCTGGTTTTAATAAAAATTGGATCCTTTTGCAGGTAGCCGTGTTACTCATCTTGGCACAGATATGCGCAAAAGATTGAAGGCCGTCTATACTTTGGCAGAGCAGCTTTATACCGGTGCGCAACGGGCCATCTGCACAGCTTCCAATAACCATCCGCCACCGTCGCTAATCAAGGAAACACTGGAAAAATTGTCTATGATGCCTGCCCGGATTGTGGAATTGAAGAAATCCGCTGCTAGGTCCGGTGCCCTTACTGCACTGACGCGCGCCAAGGCCTGGATCTCTGACCTTGATCCGGAAGACATTGGTAACGGTTACCCGAGTCAAAAAGAGGACGGTTCAGAATTCAGCAATGATGATCTCCGGGCTATCACGAGAGAGATGCGACCACTGGCAAGTAAATTGGCTGAAGATACTAACTTGTCAATTTATCAGAATGTATATGATGCCAGCGGCAAGCGAATAAGTGCTCCAACTTATGATGTGGAAAATCTGATCCCGCCGATCCGTAAGTACACTTACGCTCCTGATGTTGAACCGTCTGATCTGATACACGACGAAGCTGTCTTTCAAGCCTTAACAGGGATTGATTGGACAACTATTAACTTCCAGCCATTGGGCGGAGAGAAGGAGGATGAACCGGCGCAGGAAGATCCGCAACCTTCACATCAACCTGAAGCAGAATCATAATCCGGAACCCGGTTTAATTTGTTCCTTTTGTTATCCTTGAAAAACAATCATTCTTTTGGGCAGTCGAAACGCCTTGTAATAGGCTAGCTTGAACAGCTGATCTGATATGCCATCGTGCATACTTGTTGCACACAATATTATTAATCCATCATGCTATATTTGCTTATGATCTTTATCGGTTTTATACAGCCCTGTTTCTGCATAAAACAAAGTGAAAACTGTCCTGGCGGTTTACCGCTGGACGGGTCATAATGCCCAATATATAGCCAAGGTTGATAACCATAGCTTTAAATAATGAAATATGAAACATATCATACCTGTGATATTGAATCACCTTGTTGGTTTACCAACATTTTTGTAATAAGGGTGATAACCCAAATATTGAGCATTGATAACTCAAACCATGTTACGCTGGTAAAAAACAAGCGATGCCGGGTTATGATAAACACCGGATGATCATCCTGGCAACTTATAGTTAACTCCAGGCCGGGTTAAATAACACCGGTTTATACGGATGACTTACAATCAGGCCGGGCCATTGGACGCCGGTTTAGCTCAAAACTTTAACAAGGGAGAAAAACAAAATTGACCAATAAAAAACCAGAGAATAAAGAAAAACTTGTTGTCGAGGCTTTTCAAGGGCTGCCAGGCCACTGAGTTAAACCGTTTTACAAAGCCTTTTAAGATGGTCCTCAGTCTTTAACCAATCGCCGGTCTATCATTGACAAGTTCAGGGTCATATGCGATTGACTTGTCAAGTTGGCGGGTCATACCAGGCTTACCTGGGCAGAGTGACTTACTTAATGAAGGCAGGTTAACCCGGGGTTTTAGGTATATATACCAGGCTTCCAAGCCACGGCTTGATAGCCTATTGCAAGTGTAGATTTCTTTGTTCATTGCGATAGCAAAGAATCCCCATGCAACATTTTGAGCTGTGCTCAACGGGTGCCTATGTTTGAGTTGTTCTTGACAACACTCTTTGGCCCCTAAGTAGTGGCATTGCGCCAGCCAAAAGGTGTAGCTATGGTTGAACACAACCAAGCCCCCAAGTGACTTAATGTCGTGGCTTTTGAGCCAGCCAAGAGGTGTAGCTATGATTCGAATACGACCAAGCCCCCAAGTGACTTACTGCGTGGCTTTTGAGCCAGCCAAGAGGTGTAGCTATGGTTCGAATACGACCGAGCCCCCAAGTGACTTACTGTCGTGGCTTTTGAGCCAGCCAAGAGGTGTAGCTATGGTTCGAATACGACCAAGCCCCCAAGTGACTTATATTGAATAGATAGCTGTAAAGCTGAATCAAAGGGTAAACCGGATGTCGCTTCACAAACAGAATCCTCCGTGTAACCACTCATGATATGAGAAAAACAACAGATACCCCGCTTTAGCTGGGGCTCCGGTTTATTGCATTGATCATAATATATACATCGTCAAAATATGTACATGATAGGAGCCTATGGCTCAGGTGTAGTACGGCCGTAGATGAGCTATGTTCCACGGCCGTATCGTCTCCTCCTCTGACTTGCGTGAGTCTTTATGCTCTCGAACATCAATGAGGTAATATGATCCGTTGTTCAGATTCTTGCTGACCACAAAGGGCCCTTCCCAAGGCGGGGATAACTTGTGCATATCGGTCTGATCTTGGATAAGCCGGAGCACTAGATCGCCTTCTTGAAAAGTTCTGGTTTTAACCCGGCGACTGTGATAACGCCGCAGGTCTTGCTGATAAATCGCCGAGCGAGCCGCCGCTACGTCCCGTTTCTCATCCAACAGGTCCAACGCATCCTGGCGTGCTCTTTCATTATCTGCTTCAACATAAGCTGCCACTCGAGGTGAGTCATGACGAATATCACTTGGAAGGACAGCTTCCGCTCCATAAACCATGAAGAAGGGTGTATAACCCGTAGATCTATTGGGGGTGGTGTTAATGCTCCATAAAACGGAAGGCAGCTCCTCAACCCAACAACCCGGTGTCCTCTGCAAAGGAACCATAAGCCGGGGCTTGATCCCCTTCAAGATTTCCTGATTAGCTCTCTCCGCTTGACCATTAGACTGGGGGTGGGCCACTGAAGACATATCAAGACGGATGTGCTCTCTTTGACAGAACTCCTCCATAGCACCCTTGGAAAATTCGTGCCATTGTCTGTTATAATGCTGTGTGGATAACCAAAACGGAATATCACCTTCTTCATAAATTGAACCGCTGTGGCTGCATCACATTTGCTAACTGGCTCTGCCTCCACCCACTTGGTAAATTTATCAACCGCCACCAAGAGGTGGGTCTTCTTATCCTTAGATCTCTTAAAGGGTCCAACCATATCAAGCCCCCAGGTTGCAAACGGCCAGGTAATTGGAATCATCCTCAGCTCCTGAGTCGCAACATGAGCCCGGCGTGCAAACTTCTGACAGCCATCACACCTTTTAACCAAGTCCTCAGCATCAGCATGAGCCGTCAGCCAATAGAAACCATGACGAAAAGCCTTAGCCACCAAGGACTTTGAACCGGCATGATGACCACAATCACCTTCGTGAATCTCGCGTAAAATTTCACGACCTTCTTCAGGAGAAACACAACGTTGAAAAGCCCCTGAGATACTGCAATGATGTAGCTCGCCGTTGACAATAGTCATGGACTTGGAACGCCGGATTATCTGCCTGGCCAGAACTTCATCCTCTGGTAATTCACCCCGGTTCATATACGCCAAATATGGGATCGTCCAATCCGGGGTGACATGAAGCGCCGCCACCAACTGAGCCTCCGGATCAGGAATAGCTAAGTCTTCCTCCGTGGGTAGCTTGACCGACGGGTTATGCAAAACATCAAGGAAAACATTGGGCGGCACCGGTTTACGCTGGGAGCCCAACCGGCTTAAAGCGTCCGCCGCTTCATTCTTTCGCCGGTCTACATGATCAACCTGATAACCCTTGAAATGACCTGCAACAATATCCACCTCTCGACGATACGCTGCCATGAGGGGGTCCTTGGAATCCCAAGTACCAGAAACTTGTTGAGCCACTAGGTCCGAGTCACCAAAACATTTAACCCGGCTCAGATTCATCTCCTTAGCCATCCGAAGACCATGGAGCAGGGCCTCGTACTCAGCTGCATTATTAGTACAAGGAAACATCAAGCGGAGAACATAACAAAATTTGTCACCTCGAGGGGAAGTAAGAACTACTCCAGCCCCCGAGCCCTCCAATTGCCTGGATCCGTCGAAATGAATTGTCCAGTATGTGTTATCCGGTCTATCCTCCGGCACCTGCAACTCTGTCCAGTCATTGATGAAGTCCACGAGTGCTTGAGACTTGACGGCCGTGCGAGGCATATATTTTAATCCGTGAGGCCCAAGCTCAATAGCCCACTTAGCGACCCGGCCGGTCGCTTCTCTGTTCTGGATGATATCTCCCAAAGGAGCAGAACTGACCACAGTAATGGGATGGCCCTGAAAGTATTGCTTCAGCTTCCGGCTCGCCATAAAAACCCCATATACAAGCTTCTGCCAATGTGGATATCTCTGTTTTGACTCAATGAGCACCTCACTGATATAATAAACCGGCCGTTGAACCGGATACTCCTTTCCTGCCTCCTTGCGCTCCACCACAATAGCCACGCTGACAGCTCGAGCATTAGCAGCCACATATAACAGCAATGGTTCCTTGTCCATGGGAGCAGCAAGAACAGGTGGTTCGGCAAGCTGCCGCTTCAGAGCCTCAAACGCTTCATTAGCCGCATCACTCCAGACAAAGTTGTCCGTTTTCTTCAGCATTTGATATAAAGGGATGGCCTTCTCCCCGAGACGACTTATAAACCGGCTCAATGCTGCAATCCGGCCTGCAAGTCGCTGAACATCGTTGATGCACTTCGGTTTAGTCAGTGAAGTAATAGCCTTGATCTTCTCCGGATTAGCTTCAATGCCCCTGTTAGATACCAGAAAACCCAAAAGCTTGCCTGCTGGCACACCAAAAACACACTTGGCCGGGTTGAGCATCATCTTATAAACCCGGAGGTTATCAAAGGTCTCCTTTAAATCATCTATTAATGTTTCCTCCTTCCTGGACTTCACCACAATATCATCCACATAAGCATGGACGTTGCGCCCAATCTGGTTATGAAGACAATTCTGAACACAGCGCTGATAAGTTGCCTGGGCACTCTTGAGCCCAAAGGGCATAGACACATAGCAGAAGGCTCCAAAGGGAGTTATAAAAGCTGTCTTCTCTTGGTCCTTAACTGCCATCTTAATCTGATGATAACCTGAATAAGCATCCAGAAAACTCAAACGCTCACAACCCGCCGTAGCATCAATGATTTGATCGATACGGGGGAGGGCAAAAGGATCCGTCGGACATGCTTTGTTCAAATCCGTGTAATCTACACACATACGCCAGGTGCCATTCTTCTTAAGCACCAGCACCGGATTAGCCAACCACTCCGGATGAAAAACTTCAACAATGAACCCTGCCGCCAAGAGCCGGGCTACCTCCTCACCAATAGCCTTGCGCCTCTCTTCATTGAACCGGCGAAGGAATTGTCGGACCGGTTTAAACTTGGGATCAATATTAAGGGTGTGCTCAGCGAGTTCCCTCGGTACACCTGGCATGTCAGAAGGCTTCCATGCAAAGATATCCCGATTCTCACGGACGAACTCGATGAGCGCGCTTTCCTATTTCGGATCCAGATTTGCACTGATGATGAACTGTTTAGATGAATCGCCGGGCACAAAATCAACCATCTTAGTCTCATCAGCCGATTTAAACTTCAAGGCCGGATCATGCTCCGTGGTTGGTTTCTTCAAGGAAGTCATGTCCGCCGGATCAACGTTGTCCTTATAGAACTTCAACTCCTCTGCTGCACAAACCGACTCAGCATAGGCCGCATCACCTTCCTCACACTCCAAAGCGATCTTGCGGCTTCCATGTATTGTGATAGTCCCTTTATGACCCGGCATCTTGAGCTGCAGATAAACATAACAGGGTCGTGCCATGAACTTAGCATAAGCCGGCCGCCCAAACAAGGCATGCTACGGGCTTTGGATTTTCACCACTTCAAAAGTCAATGTCTCTGATCTTGAGTCATACTCATCTCCAAAAGCGACTTCCAGAGCTATTTTACCAACCGGATAGACTGATTTGCCGGGCCACACCATGGAAAACAGTGTTCGATTGTTTAAGATTCTTATCTGTCAACCCCATACGACGGAAGGTGTCATAATATAAGATGCTGATACTGCTGCCTCCGTCCATGAGCACCTTAGTGAACTTATAACCTCCAACCTGAGGTGCCACCACCAACGCCAAATGACCCGGATTGTCAACCCGGGGCGGGTGATCCTCTCGCCTCCAGATGATAGGCTGCTCAGACCATCGTAAATAATGAGGTACTACCGGTTCAACCGAGTTCACCGTTCATTTATGAAGCTTCTGATCGCGTTTGCATAAGCTGGTGGTGAAAACGTGGTATTGTCCACTGTTCAACTACTTTGGGTGACTTTGGTATCCTGACTGTTGCTGCTGCTGTCCCTGTTGGTTATAACCACCCTGGCTGCTCTGGTTGCCTTGATTGCCATGTCCGCCCTGATTGCCTTGGAATCCTGAACCGGGATTGCCTCCTCCATAACCCGGCCCATAGGACCCGGGTCCCGAACCGCCGGATGGTCCATGATCATTCCGGAAGAGGTCTAAATTTTTGAATTCTCGCATGATATAACAATCTTTCCAGAGGTGCGTGGTCGGTTTATCCGGCGTTCCAGGATGCTTCGGGCAGGGCTGGTTCAATAGGTAATTCAGGCGCTCCGAATTAGGACTGGGCTCTGCCCTTCTCGGGGGCGGCTTTCCTTTACGACGCTGACCATTACCCTGTGTATTGGTGTTAGCCACAAAATCTGAATTATGATCTGCTTTCCGCTTACCATTATTATTGTGGCCCGTCGGGTTATGCTGCTGCCCCTTGGCGTTGCCGCTCTTCTTTCCCTTCCCCGGCTTGTCATCGTCAGACTCGGGGTCCTTGGTACTATCAGAATCAGCATACTTAACCAGAGCAGCCATAAGTGTTCCTATATCATTGCAGTGACGCTTGAGCCGTCCCAACTTCAACTTTAAAGGCTGAAACCGACAATTCCCCTCCAATGTTATAATCGCCGAGTCGGCTTTGATGCGATCCGAAGAATGTAAGATCTCTGAAACCCGGCGCACCCAATGGGTTGTTGACTCGCCTTCTCCCTGGACGCAGGCGGCTAAGTCCACAATTGACATAGGTTGCTTGCACGTGTCTTTGAAGTTTGCTATAAACCGGGCTTTCAACTCAGCCCATGTCTCGATGGAATTAACTGGTAAGCCTTTCAACCACGTGCGAGCTGTTCCATCCAACATCATAGCGAAATATTTCGCGCAGGCCGCTTCATCCACATCTAACATCTCCATAGCCATCTCATAACTCTCGATCCATGACTCGGGAGGCAAATCAGCGGTGTAATTAGGCACCTTACGGGGGCCCTTGAAATCCTTGGGCAGCCGTACATTGCGCAAAGCCGGGACGAGGCAGGGCACCCCCCAAGAGCTGAAAGTAAGGCCTTGCTCTACGGAAACCACCGGACGAACCGGAGTGAGCTGACGGTCCTGCGCAGCTAACTCGGCTTCACGACGTGCTCCGTTGTTCACCACATCCTGAGCATGTGCCCCACCACGCGCCGGATTAGGCCCTCGAGGAGCGTCTCGGTTCCGCGCACTGCTTGACACAGCCGGTTCATCAATGTGCCTGCTATAACTCCGGCTCGGGCGTGGGGTTGAATGAATTCTGTCTCGGCTGTATGAATAAGCCTGCTGCTGCATCATAGCCGTCTGAAGAAGATCCCTAGCACGCCGCGTCTCAACCGCCGCTGGGGATTCACCCTCCATTGGGATAGCGGCTAATCGTGATGCGGCCACGATCATATTATCCAAAGGGGTGGAGAAGTGACCCGGCGGTGCCGGTACAATCTGCAGCGGGTTATGGGTCCTTCGAGGGGGATCCGTCATCCGTGGCTGATCCGGTGCTCCGGTCCTCGGCGCCTCAATCCGGTTCACCGCTGCCGGATTACTGGTTCCTACTCCTGGTGTTCCAAAGAGATTCATTGCCTCATAAACCGGTGGTAGTCGTGACTGATGCCTTCTCCTTAACACGTCGTTTGAACCGTTCTGATCCAACAGGAGTCGATAATTTTCCGCCTAAATCCGCTGTGCTTGTGCCTCTAAAGCGACCCGCTCCTGAGCCATCCTGGTTTCTTCAGCCGCTAAGTCCTCCTTAGCTTGAGTTATCTGATCCTGCAGCTTCACCACCTCCGCATTATGCTGATCTTGCATATCGACGGTAACTTGTGTGGTCAGTAAGGCCGTCCAGGCGTCCAATAAATCGGACAAGATTTGGGCCGGCCGGCGCGCGGGGCCTCCCGCCCCAGCTGCCGATCCGGAAATTATTGCTGCCGCGGTTGAAGATTGCAACGTGGGCTGAGTTCCAGCCACGAAGATCGCAACCCGGTTTGCCGGTTCAAAGGGGTCTGAAATACTGTCGCCATCGGAATAGCCCCCAAACTGGCCATCTTGCAGTTGGTACACTGACTCGGTCTCCCCGGTGGACGACTCGTCATCTGAGTGGACGGCAGTCTCGCCATCGGACGCCGGTTCAAGTTCCGCACCATTGATGAAGCCTACGAACACACGTTTCACGGCGGGCTGAACCCGGGCAGGGCTTGCACGCTGAGCCGTCTCGACAAGGTCGGTGCCCGGTTCGCCGATCTTGCCGATGAAGACGTGAATTCCTCCAAAGGGGACCCAGTACCCGTACTCGATTGAGCCGGCCTCAGGGCCCCAGCCTGCGCCGTCGATGTAGAGCTTGCCGCGACGACTCTTGGTCATTCGGCCCACGGCGTATCCCTTGAGCCCTTCGAAATTTCCCTTCAAGAACTCGAAACCATCGCGCGATAGCCCCACGGTGGGCGCCAACTGTTGTGGAATTGTCACGACAGATGTCCTAGTGAAAGGACTAGTCATGGAGCCATCGCAACGGGTTAGCTTAAAGGGGTTAAACCGGACAAGGGACACGAGAGTTTTATACTAGTTCGGCCCCTTACGATGAAGGTAAAAGCCTACGTCTAGTTGTGATGGAATTGCTGGGGTTTCGATGATCAGGGAGCCAATATGCTTCGCCTGAGTCTCGAGTTGTCATCTGTTCTCCTTGAACCGCCACCGGGTCATGCCTTTATATACACAGGTCGACGCCCGCCGGCTTACAGAGTCCCGACGCCGGTTTATACACATACCGGCCCGGTCTCTACTTCGTCATACCTTATAATACAAGTCATGAATTACATGGCGGTTTATAACTACAGGCCTTAATCTACCTTTGAGCCTTGGGCCTTCAAGTCTCTGTAATAATCTGCTTTATCCTTGTCTTCATGGGCTTTAAGCATAAACAATCCATTATGGGGATAACCCGGCTATCTTGGCCGGTTTACACCTAGTAGTAATATCCCCAACACTTTGCTTGAAGAAAAATTGCCTAAGATTGATGAATTGGCTAGGAACGTGGATATAATTTCTCTTGATGTTGATTCTTTGAAACTTAGATCTATTCCACCTAAGAATGATATCAATGAGTCTCTCAAAGCCATCAGGATTTCCATTGATGAGTGCAAAGAAAGAACCGCTAGGATGCGTGCTAAGAAAGATTGCTTTATGAAAGCGTGTTCTTCTAGTTTTCATGATAATAAGGATGAAGATCTAAAAGTAATTGATGTGTCCCCTATTAAATCTTTGTTTTGCAATATGAATCTTTATAATGATGGGACTGGAGATGAGTCAACTTTAGTTAAAAGGCGTCCCAATGATTCGGAGTTTTTAGATCTTGATGCAACAATTGGTAAAAGTGGGATTGAAGAGGTCAAAACTTTACATAGCAATGAACCCACTATTTTGGATTTCAAGGAATTTAATTATGATAATTGTTCTTTAATAGATTGTATTTCCTTGTTGCAATCCGTGCTAAATTCTCCTCATGCTTATAAATAAAGCTTTTACTAAACATATCGTTGATGCTTTAATGCAATCTTATGAAGAAAAGCTTGAATTGGAAGTTTCTATCCCTAGAAAACTTTATGATGAGTGGGAACCTACTATTAAAATTAAAATTAAAGATCATATGAATGCTATGCTTTGTGTGATTTGGGTGCTAGTGTTTCCACGATTCCAAAAACTTTGTGTGATATGTTGGTTTCCGTGAATTTGATGATTGTTCTTTCAACTTGCACCTCGCGGATTCCACCATTAAGAAACCTATGAGAAGGATTAATGATATTCTTATTGTTGCAAATAGGAATCATGTGCCCGTAGATTTCATTGTTCTTGATATAGATTGCAATCCTTCATGCTATTATTCTTGGTAGACCTTTCCTTAGAACGATTGGTGCAATTATTGACATGAAAGAATGGAATATTAGATTCCAATTTTCCTTAAGGAAAGGCATGGAACACTTTCCTAGAAATAAAATTAAATTACCTTATGAATCTATTATGAGAGCTACTTATGGATTGCATTCCAAAGATGGCAATACCTAGATCTATTCTTGCCTTTATGCCTAGCTAGGGGCGTTAAACGATAGCACTTGTTGGGAGGCAACCCAATTTTATTTTTGTTTCTTACTTTTTGGTTCTGTTTAGTAATAAATAATTGATCTAGCCTCTGGTTAGATGTGGTTTTATGTTTTAATTAGTTTTTGTGCCAAGTAAAACCTATAGGATCTTCTTGGATGATAGTTATTTGATCTTGTTGAAAAAGTCAGAAACTTTCTGCTCACGAAAACAATTGTTAAAAATCACCAGAATGTGATAAAATACTGATTCCAATTGCAGTAGATCAACAAACAAATTATATAGGCCGTACTATTTTGGTAGATTTTTCCGAGTTCCAGAAGTTTGCGTTAGATACAGATTACTACAGACTGTTCTGTTTTTGATAGATTCTGTTTTTCGTGTGTTGTTTGCTTATTTTGATGCATCTATGGCTACTATCGGAGGTTATGAACCATAGAGAAGTTGTAATACAGTAGGTTTAACACCAATATAAATAAAGAATGAGTTTATTACAGTACCTTGAAGTGATGTTTTGTTTTCTTTCGCTAACGGAACTCATGAGATTTTCTATTGAGTTTTGTGTTGTGAAGTTTTCAAGTTTTGGGTAAAGATTTGATGGATTATGGAACACGGAGTGGCAAGAGCCTAAGCTTGGGGATGCCCAAGGCACCCCAAGGTAAAATCCAAGGACAACCAAAAGCCTAAGCTTGGGGATGCCCCGGAAGGCATCCCCTCTTTCGTCTTCGTCCATCGGTAACTTTACTTGGAGCTATATTTTTATTCACCACATGATATGTGTTTTGCTTGGAGCGTCTTGTATGATTTGAGTCTTTCCTTTTAGTTCACCACAATCATCCTTGCTGTACACACCTTTTGGGAGACACACACATTAATCGGAATTTATTAGAATACTCTATGTGCTTCACTTATATCTTTTGAGCTAGAAAATTTTGCTCTAGTGCTTCACTTATATCTTTTAGAGCAGGGCGGTGGTTTTATTTTATAGAGAACAGCATGGTAGTTTGCTTTGGTTAAAATTTTAGTCCTAAAGTGATGAGCATCCAAGATAGGTATAATAAAAACTATCATATAGAGTGCATTGAATATTATGAGAAGTTTGATACTTGATAATTGTTTTGAGATATGAAGATGGTGATACTAGAGTCATGCTAGTTGAGTAGTTGTGAATTTGAGAAATACTTGTGTTAAAGTTTGTGATTCCCGTAGCATGCACGTATGGTGAACCGTTATGTGATGAAGTCGGAGCATGATTTATTTATTGATTGTCTTCCTTATGAGTGGCGGTCGGGGACGAGCGATGGTATTTTCCTACCAATCTATCCCCCTAGGAGAATGCGCGTAGTACTTCATTTCAATAACTAATAGATTTTTGCAATAAGTATGTGAGTTCTTTATGACTAATGTTAGTCCATGGATTATACGCACTCTCACCCTTCCACCATTGCTAGCCTCTCTAGTATCGCGCAACTTTCGCCGGTACCATACACCGACCATTACCTTCCTCAAAACAGCCACCATACCTACCTATTATGGCATTTCCATAGCCATTCCAAGATATATTGCCATGCAACTTACCACCGTTCCATTTATTATGACACGCTCCATCATTGTCATATTGCTTTGCATGATCATGTAGTTGACATCGTATTTGTGGCAAAGCCACCTTCATAATTCTTTCATACATGTCACTCTTGATTCATTGCATATCCCGGTACCCTGCCGGAGGCATTCACATAGAGTCATATTTTGTTCTAAGTATTGAGTTGTAATTCTTGAGTTGTAAGTAAATAAAAGTTGATGATCATCATTATTAGAGCATTGTCCCAAGTGAGGAAAGGATGATGGAGACTATGATTCCCCCACAAGTCGGGATGAGACTCCGGACAAAAAAGAAAAAAAAGAAAAGAAAAAAAAGAGGCCATAAAAAAAGAGAAAAGGCCCAAATAAAAAAATGAGAGAAGAAGAGAGAAGGGACAATGTTACTATCCTTTTACCACACTTGTGCTTGAAAGTAGCACCATGATCTTCATGATAGAGAGTCTCTTATGTTGTCACTTTCATATGCTAGTGGGAATTTTACAGTATAGAACTTGGCTTGTGTATTCCAATGATGGGCTTCCTCAAAAATGCCCTAGGTCTTCGTGAGCAAGTGAGTTTGATGCACACCCACTTAGTTTCTTTTGTTGAGCTTTCATACACTTTTAGCTCTAGTGCATCCGTTG
The DNA here is from genome assembly GCF_018294505.1 of Triticum aestivum. NCBI lineage: Eukaryota > Viridiplantae > Streptophyta > Magnoliopsida > Poales > Poaceae > Triticum > Triticum aestivum. The sequence continues at coordinate 313,539,266 of NC_057808.1, read as the reverse complement.
CATGGCCATCCCTACTCACTCACATCGATATCTATTAATGGGCATCTCCATAGCCCGTTGATACCCTTAGTTGATGTGAGACTATCTTCTCCTTTTTGTCTTCTCCACAACCACCATTCTATTCCACATATAGTGCTATGTCCATGGCTCACGCTCATGTATTGCGTGAAGATTGAAAAAGTTTGAGAACATCAAAAGTATGAAACAATTGCTTGGCTTGTCATCGGGGTTGTGCATGATTAAATACTTTATGTGATGAAGATAGAGAATAGCCAGACTATATGATTTTGTAGGGATAACTTTCTTTGGCCATGTTATTTTGAGAAGACATGATTGCTTTGTTAGTATGCTTGAAGTATTATTATTTTCATGTCAATATTAAACTTTTATCTTGAATCTTTCGGATCTGAACATTCATGCCACAATAAAGAAAATTACATTGAGAAATATGCTAGGTAGCATTCCACATCAAAAATTATGTTTTTATCATTTAACTACTCGAGGACGAGCAGGAATTAAGCTCGAGGATGCTTGATACGTCTCCAACGTATCTATAATTTTTGATTGTTCCATGCTATTATATTATCTGTTTTGGACGTTTAATGGGCTTAATTATACACTTTTATATTATTTTCGGGACTTACCTATTAACCCAAGGCCTAGTGCAAATTGCTGTTTTTTGCCTATTTCAGTGTTTCGCAGAAAAGGAATATCAAACGGAGTCCAAACGGAATGAAACCTTCGGGAGAGTTATTTTTGGAACAAACGTGATCCAGAGGACTTGGAGTGGACGTCAAGTAACGAACGAGGAGGCCACGAGGCAGGGAGGTGCGCCTGCCCCCTGGGTGCGTCCCCACCCTCGTGGGCCCCTCGTAGCTCCACCAACCTACTTCTTCCTCCTATATATACCTACGTACCCCAAAACCAACCAGGAGCACCACGAAACCCTATTTCCACCACTGCAACCTTCTGTACCCGTGAGATCCCATCTTGGGGCCTTTTCCGGCGCTCCGCCGGAGGGGGCATCGGTCACGGAGGGCTTCTACATCAACACCATAGCCTGTCCGATGATGTGTGAGTATTTTACCACAGACCTTCGGGTCCATAGTTATTATCTAGATGGCTTCTTCTCTCTCTTTGGATCTCGATACAAAGTTCTTCTCGATCTTCTTGGAGATCTATTCGACGTAACTCTTTCTTGCGGTGTGTTTGTTGAGATCCGATGTATTGTGGGTTTATGATCAAGATTATCTATGAACAATATTTGAATCTTCTCCGAATTCTTTTATTTATGATTGGTTATCTTTGCAAGTATCTTCGAATTATCAGTTTGGTTTGGCCTACTAGATTGATCTTTCTTGCAATGGGAGAAGTGCTTAGCTTTGGGTTCAATCTTGCGTTGCTCGATCCCAGTGACAGAAAGGGAAACGACACGTATTGTATTGTTGCCATCGAGGATAAAAAGATGGGGTTTATATCATATTGCTTGAGTTTATCCCTCTGCATCATGTCATCTTGCCTAATGCGTTACTATGTTCTTATGAACTTAATACTCTAGATGCATGCTGGATAACGGTCGATGTGTGGAGTAATAGTAGTAGATGCAGGCAGGAGTCGGTCTACTTGTTGCGGACGTGATGCCTATATACATGATCCTGCCTAGATATTCTCATAACTATGCACCGTTCTATCAATTGCTCGACAGTAATTTGTTCACCCACCGTAATACTTATGCTATCTTGAGAGAAGCCACTAGTGAAACCTATGGCCCCCGGGTCTATTTTCCATCATATAAGTTTCCAATCTATTTTTATTTTGCAATCTTTACTTTTAATCTTTATCATAAAAATAACAAAAATATTATCTTATCATCTCTATCAGATCTCACTTTTGCAAGTGGCAGTGAAGGGATTGACAACCCCTTTATCGCGTAGGTTGCAAGGTTCTTATTTGTTTGTGTAGGTACGAGGGACTTGCGTGTGGCCTCCTACTGGATTGATACCTTGGTTCTCAAAAACTGAGGGAAATACTTACGCTACTTTGCTGCATCACCCTTTCCTCTTCAATGGAAAACCAGCGCATGCTCAAGAGGTAGCAGGCATCATGGTAAATATCTTAACCCCACTTCATAATAAGGCATTTGTTCATGATGGAGGTGTTAATGATGCACGATCCCTCAAGATTCTTAGTTTTGCACATAAGCTTCCATTTAATCATCATATACTTCGTCCTATTATCAACAGAGTCCCCCCCGGGTATTATATTTACCCCTCCAGAGGGCCTCAAGTTTTCCTCGATACAAATGGAATTTGCTGCTTTAAGCTTTATCAACAATAGGGGTACAAAAGAAACATATATGGGAAGGAGCCGAGCTTACAATTCAAATGATTAGCTACACGATTTTTTTAGCGGGGGCAACCCATAGCGATCAATTTGCTTGTGCTGAGGTTAATCTTGAGACTAGACATGGCCTAGAGAAGGATAAAATTAAGGTTTGCAAGGTGCATATCGTGTTTCTCAATGAGAATAATGATGTCATCGTTCCCATTCAAGGCCCCATTTGGAGTTATACATCGACGCTACTAGGCTGAATTATGAATCGGCCATGTGGTTTAGTCCGTGGATTATTTATATCTTTATTTTTTCCACCCTCACATTCAAGGCCCCGTTTGGGGTTTTGGAACTTGGTGCCCGTTTCTCTCTTCTATCGTAATGAAAAGGCAGCGCTCGGGCCGGTTGCTCGAAAAAAAACATGCATGTTGATGCTCATGTGCACTTTTAAGAAAGAGCTTCGTCGATGATCACTCAATCATGAGAAGAAATTCCACATTTAATTGATTTTTTATTCAATAAAATATTGTTATGGGCATATACAATCTGGTCGACTTAGGAATTGCTATTCCTCAGTAATAACCATCTGATAAAGGTCTTCTCACAAATTTATTTGCACGAATCTTGATTCTACATCACATAGTTCTTCTGGATGACATAGAAATAATTATTTCCCAGTCACATGAGATTTTTCGAAAAGAGGCGCTTTATTATTTAAGAGATTTAAGCATCACACCCGGCCTCTGCATTACTAAGATGTACACAGCCAAAAAATGTCTTCTCACACAAATGAAAAATAAAAAGGCGAAATACAAAAACATGAAGAGTCCGTATAACGCCTAAAGCGGAGGGTGGTCAATCCTAAGATCATGTTGTCACCCATGCTGGGTAAAAGTATCCCTCGCCGTAGCCTCCAATCGTGTACACACCTCCGTAAACAGGTCTCGATTCTCCACGCGTTGTAGAGAGGACCATAAATGAATAGTCCCGGTATATCTGTAGATAACCTGCATCAGGGAAGTACTTTTATCATTAAAAACCTTATCATTTCTACATAGCCAAAGCGACCAAATAACGGCAAGCGCTCCCACCCTGAGAAAAGTTCTAAACCTGTGATCAATCCCATGTAACCAGTTGCCAAATACATTAGCAATACTATAAGGAGGATACAAGACAGAAGCTATTTGGATGACTGACCATATAAAACGAGCCAATTTGCATTGAAAAAATAAATGTTTTATTGTCTCGTCATGGTGACAAAAGAAATATTGCGGACTTCCATGCCAATTCCTCTTAATAAGGTTATCTTTAGTAAGAATAACTCCGCGACGAAGATACCATGCAAAGATTTTATTCTTAAGAGGTATCTTCATCTTCCAGATCTTCTTCTTAT